>NW_022436990.1:1123244-1257566 GCF_009761245.1 Sapajus apella
TGTGTCATCTGTTTTGGTGTCTCAAGGCCAGTTTTGCCCTTGTGTGTCCTACTCATTTTATGATAACTAATGTTTTACTTTGTTTTGAGACAGGATGTCACTCTGTTGCCCAAGTTGCAGTGCAGTGACACAATCAGGAATGGCTCAGTGAAGCCTAGTTCTCCCCTGGCTCACATGATCCTCCCACTTCAGCTCCTGGAGTACCTGGGACTGCTGGCTCACACCACTAATTTTTATTTTATTAATGTATTTATTCATTTTGAGACAGAGCCTTGCTCAGTCCCCCAGGCTGTAGTGCAGTGTCAACATCCCAGCTCACTGCAACCTCCACCTCCCGGGTTTAAATGATTTTCCTGTCTCAGCCTCCCTAGTAGCTGGGACTACAGGCACACGCCACCACCCCTGGCTAATTTTTGCATTTTTGTCGAGACAGGGTTTCACCACATTGTCCAGTCTGGTTTTGAACTCTGGGCTCAAGCAATGAGCCCTTCTTGACTCTGATAGTGCTGGGATTACAGGCCTGAACCACTGGACCCAGCCTGGATACCTCATGTAAACATATGGATAGTTGTTATACTATTAAAATTGAGATAAATATTGCAATGGATCAGATGAAAAGAAAAAGTAACAGAATATTGAAGGGTCATATATTTATGGCTATAGATACTTTTAAAGTTTTTTTTTTTTTTCTTTCAAAAAAAAAGAAAACTTAAGCAAAACCTTTTTGCTTCTGAGATTAACTCAGTCATTTAAAACAGCAGTCCCCAATGTTTTTGGCACTAGGGACTGGTTTCATAGAAGACTATTTTTCCAAGGTACGTGGAACGAGGTGTGGAAGGAAAATGGTTTCTAGATGAAACTGCTCCACCTCAGATGAGGCATTAGAGTCTCATAAGGAGCGCACAGCCTACATCCCTTGCATGCACAGTTCACCGTAGTGTTCACGGTCCTGTGAAAATCCAATGCCACTGCTTATTTCATAGCAAGCAGAGCTCAGGGGTAATGCTCCCTTGCCAGCTCAACTCCTGCTATGCAGTCGGGTTCTTAACAGGCCATGGACAGCTACTGGTCTTCTGCCCGGGGTTAGTGACCCCTGATTTAAAACATGAAAAAACGTATTACTATACATGACAAAATGTACTATTATCTGGAATTTTAAGAGTCCTCTATTTCCATTCCTTCAGAATAGGGGGCCATTTTAATTATAAGTTATTATTCAAATTAGCTACACAATAGAGGGAAAACTCTTGATTCTGTAGGTCATTTAAACTAAAATCATGACCCAAAGTCCTGTATGTTTTTATATTTTATGTTTTATTTGGCCAGTTTATCTAGACTATATTTCACTATTTAAATCTCATTTGTGTTGAAATTTTTGTTTTGAGATAATTGTAGATTTATATGCTGTTGAAAGAGATAATACAGTAATGGCAGATCCTGTATATCCTTCACTCAGTTCCCTCCAATGGTAGCATTTTGTATAATGTTAATACAACATCATAACCATAAAATTGACGTTTACACAATCAGTCAACCTTATTGAGACTTCCTCAGTTTAGCAGTCACTCTTCTTTTTTTGCATGTATGTGCGTATATTTCACAACTGTTATCTTAAATAATTCTGTTACTTTACAGGTAAAATGTTTAGTAACACACAACCCTCAATTTTCATTTCTAAAGCAAACACTTCTAGGGTGATGATTAAACAGCTGAGACATGCATTGTATGTCTTACTTCTGCAACTAACCTGAAATCATGGTGTTGAGGTTAAAAGGGTTTGCTATTCCAGATCAATCAAGAGTTATTACCTAGGAGTTAATAGAGCTTCATTTATATACTTCTAGTAATTCCAAAAAATAATTAGAAATGATATTCTATTATAGAATAATTAGTTAAGAATGATTTGGTAAGAACAGTCTTATTTTTTAATTCCCAAGTTTTGAGAGTAATATAATTTTTTTTGTCAGATTGAGTAAAATGATAAATATACAACTAGGTATTTTGCAAATTATAGAATACTTCCAAGTTTGGCTAGTTGTAATTTAGCAGCCAAAATTGAGATTAAAATATATGGAAATCCTGTTCAAATTGATATATGACAATTAGATAAAAATATATAAGATGCATTTGCTGAAAATTAATGTAGGGAATATTTTTAAATGGACTGCCTTAACCCAATTCATTTTATTAATAGTTTTTAAATCTATGATGTTAAATTTGTGATGTATTATTCTCATGGTATACTAGGGAATTACATATTTTTATATAAGAAAAGCATCTAGAAGATATCCAAACGTACATTGTTTTGTAAAATTGAAAAAAAAAAAAAAAAAAAAAAGCTCAAAACTCATTTTAAAGGATCCACATAAGCATGATACCAAAATCTAAGAACATTCTGAAAACTAAAGTCAGCATCATTCATAAACATCTATGAAAAAATTATAAATGCAATCAGCCAACCAATCCAGTTGGCTTGTTAGAAAGAGAAAAGCAGTCTTGGCCATCCAGAAGCTGGCCTGGCACTATAATTTAGGACTTGATACTGCCAAGAGTTATCTTGTTAATCACAGTTAGGTTTTGTTTTTCCCTTGTTAAACAAAACTCACTTCATAGCACACCAATGTCAGACAAAACCACTCTGTGATCATGGTAAGTAAAATGAAAAATAACCACTCCATTACTATGTCTGACACAGAATAGCAACAATAACAACAATAAACATAATAGGAACATTTTTTCTACCACAGAATGGCTAAACATCCTGCTATATTAGTTAATATGGGTTATTGATGGTTTTTACCAATGACAACTTTGTCTTTATTTCATTCCTCTAAGATAAAATTTATTAAATTATCCAATTATAAAATTGTCTTCATATCCTGAAAGCATATAATACAAACATCCTGCTTACCTGAGCACTCCCCAAAATCAGGTAAGACACTCAAATTCTTAAGTTCTAATAGCTTCTTGCTAAGACATTCTGTAGTTTTTCATGGTGTATGTCTCCGCTTGCTGCAAGAATCAATGAACTCAATTTTTAAAATACAAATGTCTTCATAGTGATCTTTGGCTCAAAGGTATTTGCATCAGAAAAATAAAGATGGTTTAAGAGCCAAAAATCAATTAATGTAATTTAATGTTTAAAGGTAATTAAGGAGAAACATTATATGTTAACCAATAAAATAGTTTGATAAAATTCAACATCCATTCATGAAATACAAAAAGTCTTAATAAATTGTACTTAGTCAGTTTTCTCTGTTAAACATACTTAATACATTAGGAAAGAGAAGCAAATTTCCTAGTATGCTAAAGTTCACATACAAAAATAAAATTAGCTACAATTAATACACATAATGATGAAATGACAAAAACTTTCTCTGAGTAAAAGACCAAGGAAGGAATGCCCATGAAAACTACTCTTAGTACACATCATAATAAAAAAGTAAAGCGAAAAGATTGGAAAGAAATACTGTGACAGATGACATGATAGCATGTGTTGTAGACAATTCACTTGTGTTTTAAACACAAACGAAAACAACTTAGAACTGATTTTGAATATATATTGCTGTAAGTCTTATTAAAATAGTCATACAACTAATGAAATATATACATTTTTATATATTTCTTTTTTCCCCCCACACACATTTTGATATAAACTTATATTTAAACATAACATACCGGCATAACACTTAACAAATCAGAAGTATACAGCTTAATGAATTTCAATAGAGTGAACAAACATTTCCTTGTAACCACCACTCAGGTTAAGAAAAAGAACATTACCAATACTCCAGAAGTCTCCATCATACCCCTCCCAGTCACTACACAGCATTTTCCACAAAGGAAATAACTCTTCAGGTACATCAACATAGATTGGTTTTGCCTATATTACAATTAGAGATGAGTTGAGTCAAACAATATGTACTCTTTGGAATCTCTTTCATTCAGTATTGGGTTTGTAAGATTCAGCCATAGTGTCGCATGTCGCCAAAGTAGATTCATTTTCACTGCTGTGTAGTGTTTTATTGTATGAATACATCACAGTTTCTTTATACATTCTATGGTGAAAAAATATTTATGTTGTTTTGAGTGTTTGGTTATTACAAATATTGCTGTTATGAAAATCTTGTCCATGCCTTGCACATGTTTTGGTGAACATATGTATTTGTTTGTTCTAGGTACACCTAAGTGTGGGGTTGCTGAAGCATGTATTTTTTTCAGATTTAGTAGCTATTTCCAGCTTTCCAAAGTGGTCGTATAAAGCCTTAGTTGTATATAAGGGTTCAAGTGTTCCACATCCTTGCCAACACTTGCTATTACGAGTCTTTTAATTGTTGGAATTTTGGTAGACTTGTAGCAATATCTCACAGTAGTCTTTTTCTTTTTCTTTTTTTTTTTTTTTAACTGCATTTTAGGTTTTGGGGTATATGTGAAGAACAGGCAAGATAGTTGCATAGGTACACACGTGGCAGTGTGATTTGCTGCCTCCCTGCCCTTCACCTATATCTGGCATTTCTCCCCATGCTGTCTCTCCCCAACTCCCCACCCCCCACTGTCCCTCCCCTATTTGCCCCCAACAGATACCAGTGTGTAGTGCTCCCCTCCCTGTGTCCATGTGTTCTCATTGTTCAACACCTGCCTATGAGTGAGAACATGCGGTGTTTGATTTTCTGCTCTTCTGTCAGCTTGCTGAGAATGATGGTTTCCAGGTTCATCCATGTCCCTACAAAAGACACAAACTCATCGTTTTGATGGCTGCATAATATTCCATGGTGTATATGTGCCACATTTTCCCTGTCCAGTCTATCATTGTTGGGCATTTGTGTTGGTTCCAGGTCTTTGCTATTGTAAACAGTGCTGCAATGAACATTCGTGTGCTTGTGTCCTTATAGTAGAACAATTTATAATTCTTTGGATATATACCCAGTAATGAGATTGCTGGGTCAAATGGAATTTCCATTTCTAGGTCCTTAAGGAATTGCCACACTGTCTGTCACAATGGTTGAACTAATTTACATTCCCACCAACAGTGCAAAAGTGTTCCTATTTCTCCACATCGTCTCCAGCATCTGTTGTCTCTAGATTTTTTAATGATCGCCATTCAAACTGGTGTGAGATGGTATCTCAATGTAGGTTTTGATTTGCATTTCTCTAATGACCAGTGATGATGAGCATTTTTTCATATGTTTGTTGGCCTCATGTATGTCTTCTTTTGTAAAGTGTCTGTTGATATCCTTCGCCCACTTTTAAATGGGCTTGTTTTTTTCTTGTAAATCTGTTTTAGTTCTTTGTAAATTCTGGATATCAGCACTTTGTCAGATGAGTAGACTGAAAAATTTTTTCCCATTCTGTTGGTTGCCTATTCACTCTAATGACCATTTCTTTTGCTGTGCAGAAGCTGTGGAGTTTGATTAGGTCCCATTTGTCTATTTTGACTTTTGTTGCCAATGCTTTTGTTGTTTAGGCTATGAAGTCCTTGCCTACGCCTATGTCCTGAATGGTTTTGCCTCGATTTTCTTCTAGGGTTTTTATGGTGTTAGGTCTTATGTTTAAGTCTTCAATCTATCTGGAGTTAATTTTAGTGTAAGGTGTCAGGAAGGAATCCAGTTTCTGCTTTCTGCACATGGCTAGCCATTTTTCCCAACACCATTTATTAAACAGGGAATCCTTTCCCCATTGCTTGTTTTTGTCAGGTTTGTCAAAGATAAGATGGTTGTAGATAAGTTGTGTTGCCTCCGAGGCCTCTGTTCTGTTCCATTGGTCTATATCTCTGTTTTGGTACCAGTACCATGCTGTTTTCATTACAGTAGCCTTGTAGTATAATTTGAAGTCCGGTAGTGTGATGCCTCATGCTTTGTTCTTTTTGCTTAGAATTGATTTGGCTATGCGGGCTCTCTTTTGGTTCCATATGAAGTTTGAGGTGGTTTTTTCCAGTTCTGTGAAGAAGGTCATTGGTAGCTTGATGGGGATAGCGTTGATGGGGATAGTGTAAATTACTTTGGGTGGTATGGCCATTTTCACAATATTGATTCTTCCTAATCATGAACATGGAATGTTTCTCCATCTGTTTGTGTCCTCTCTTATTTCATTGAGCAGTGGCTTGCAGTTCTCCTTGAAGAATTCCTTTACGTTCTTCGTTAGTTGTATACCTAGGTATTTTATTCTCTTTGTAGCAATTGTGAATGGCAGTTCATTCTTGATTTGGCTCTCTTTAAGTCTGTTATTGGTGTATAGGAATGCTTGTGATTTTTGCACATTGATTTTGTATCCTGAGACTTTTCTCAAGTTGCTTATCAGTTTCAGGAGATTTTTGGGCTGAGACAATGGGGTCTTTAAGATATACAATCACGTTGTCTGCAAATAGAGACAATTTGACTTCCTTCTTTCCTATTTGAATACCCTTTATTTCCTTTCCTTGTCTGATTACTCTGGCTAGAACTTCCAGTACTATATTGAATAGGAGTGGTGAGAGAGGGCATCCTTGTCTAGTGCCAGATTTCAAAGGGAATGCTTCCAGTTTTTGCCCATTCAGTATGATATTGGCTGTTGGTTTGTTGTAAATAGCTTTTTATTATTTTGAGATACATTCCATCAATACCTAGTTTATTGAAGGTTTTTAGCATAAAGGACTGTTGAATTTTGTCAAAGGCCTTCTCTGCATCAATTGAGATAATCATGTGGTTTTTGTATTTGGTTCTGTTTACATGGTGAATTACTTTGATAGACTTGCGTATGTTGAACTAGCCTTGCATCTCTGGGATGAAGCCTACTTGATCATGGTGGATAAGCTTTTTGATGTGCTGTTGCAATCGGCTTGCCAGTATTTTATTGAAGATTTTTTCATCTATGTTCATCATGGATATTGGCCTGAAGTTTTCTTTTCTTGTTGAGTCTCTGCCAGGTTTTGTTATCAGGATGATGTTGGTCTCAAAAAATGATTTGGGAAGGATTCCCCCTTTTTGGATTATTTGGAATAGTTTCAGAAGGAATGGTACCAGCTCCTCTTTGTATGTCTGGTAGAATTTGGCTGTGAACCCATCTGGACCTGGGCTCTTTTTGGGTGGTAGGCTCTTAATTGCTTCCTCAACTTCAGACCTTGTTATTGGTCTATTCAGGGTTTCGACTTCTTCCTGGTTTAGGCTTGGGAGGTGGCAAGTGCCCAGTAATTTATCCATTTCTTCCAGGTTTACTAGTTTATGTGCATAGAGTTGTTTGTAATAATCTCTGATGATGGTTTGAATTTCTGTGGAATCTGCGGTGATATCCCCTTTATCATTTTTTATTGCATCTATTTGGTTATTCTCTCTTTTATTTTTTATTAATCTGGCTAGTGGTCTATTTTGTTGATCTTTTCGAAAAACCAGCTCCTGGATTTATTGATTTTTTGAAGGGTTTTTTGTGTCTCTATCTCCTTCAGTTCTGCTCTGATCTTAGTTATTTCTTGTCTTCTGCTAGGTTTTGAGTTTTTTTGATCTTGCTCTTCTAGCTCTTTCAATTTTGATAATAAGGTGTCAATTTTTGATTTTTCCTTGCTTCTCATGTGGGCACTTATTGCTATATATTTTCCTCTAGAGAATG
The DNA here is from genome assembly GCF_009761245.1 of Sapajus apella. NCBI lineage: Eukaryota > Metazoa > Chordata > Mammalia > Primates > Cebidae > Sapajus > Sapajus apella. The sequence goes on from NW_022436990.1 coordinate 1,130,823, forward strand.
CTTTAAATGTGTCCCAGAGATTCTGTATGTTGTATCTTCGTTCTCATTGGTTTCGAAGAAGATCTTTATTTCTGCCTTCATTTCATTGTTTATCCAGTCAACATTCAAGAGCCAGTTGTTCAGTTTCCATAAAGCTGTGTGGTTCTGAGTTAGTTTCTGCATTCTGAGTTCTAACTTGATTGCACTGTGGTCTGAGAGACTGTTTGTTATCATTTCCATTGTTTTGCATTTGCTGAGGAGTGATTTACTCCCAATTAGGTGGTCAGTTTTAGAGTAGGTGTGATGTGGTGCTGAGAAGAATGTATATTATGTGGTTTTGGGGTGGAGAGTTCTGTAAATGTCTATTAGGTTTGCTTGTTCCAGGTCTGAGTTCAAGTCCTGGATATCCTTGTTAATTTTCTGTCTTGTTGATCTGTCTAATATTGACAATGGGGTGTTAAAGTCTCCCACTGTTATTGTGTGGGAGTCTAAGTCTCTTTGTAAGTCGTTAAGAACTTGCCTTATGTATCTGAGTGCTCCTGTATTGGATGTGTATATATTTAGGATCATTAGCTCTTATTGTTGCATTGATCCTTTTACCATTATGTAATGTCCTTCTTTGTCTCTTTTGATCTTTGTTGCTTTAAAGTCTGTTTTATCAGAGATGAGAACTGCAGCTCCTGATTCTTTTTTTGCTCTCCATTTGCTTGGTAAATCTCCCTCCATCCCTTAATTTTGAGCCTTTGTGTATCCCTGCATGTGAGATGGGTTTCCTGGATACAGCACACCGATGGGTTTTGGCTTTTTATCCAATTTGCCAGTCTGTGTTTTTTTGATTGGGGCATTTAGTTCATTTACATTTAGGGTTAATATTGTTATGTGTGAACTTGATACTGCCATTTTGATGCCAGCTGGCTGTTTTGCCCATTAGTTGATGCAGATTCTTGATTGTGTTGATGCTCTTTACCATTTGGTATGTTTTTGGAGTGGCTGGTACTGGTTGTTCCTTTATATGTGTAGAGCCTCTTTCAGGAGCTCTTGTAAAGCAGGCCTGGTGGTGATGAAATCTCTGAGTACTTGCTTGTTCACAAAGGATTTTATTTTTCCTTCACTTATGAAGCTTAGTTTGGCTGGATAGGAAATTCTGGGTTGAAAGTTCTTTTCTTTAAGGACATTGAATATTGGCCCCCACTCTCTTCTGGCTTGTAGGATTTCTGCTGTCAGATCTGCTGTGAGTCTGATGGGCTTCCCTTTGTGGGTAACCCGACCTTTCTCTCTGGCTGCCCTTAGCATTTTCACCTTCATTTCAACCCTGGTGAATCTGACAATTATGTGCCTTGGGGTTGCTCTTCTTGAGGAATATATTTGTGGTGTTCTCTGAATTTCCTAGACTTGAATATTGGCCTGCTCTGCTATGTTGGGGAAGTTTTCCTGGATAATATCCTGAAGAGTATTTTCCAGCTTGGATTCATTCTCTTCGTTGCATTCAGGTACACCTATCAAATGTAGAGTAGGTCTTTTCACATAGGTCCTACATTTCTTGGAGACTTTGCTCATTCCTTTTTACCATTTTTTTCTCTATTCTTGCCTTCTCGTTTTATTTCATTGAGTTGGTCTTCAACCTCTGATATCCTTTCTTCTGCTTGGTCAATTCGGCTGTTGAAACTTATGCATGCTTCGTGAAGTTCTCATGTTGTGTTTTTCAGCTCCATCAATTCACTTATATTCCTCTCTATGTTGTCCATTCTCGTCAGCATTTTGTCAAATATTTTTTCAAGGCTCTTAGTTTCTTTGCATTGGTTTAGAACATGTTCTTTTAGCTCACAGAAGTTTCTTATTACCCACCTTCTGAAGTCTGATTCTGTCATTTCATCACACTCATTCTCCATCCAGCCTTCTTCCCTTGCTAGTGAAGAGTTGTGATCCCTTGTAGGAGGAGAGATGTTCTGGTTTCAGGTGTTTTCATCCTTTTTGTGCTGATTTCTTCCCATCTTTGTGGATTTATCCACCTGTTGTCTTCGTAGTTGCTGGTTTTCAGATTGGGTCTCTGGGTGAACTTCCAGTTTGTGGATGATGAAGTTATTTATGTTTCTTAGTTTTCCTTCTAACAGTCTGGCCCCTCTGCTGCAGGACTGCTGAGGTCCACTCCAGGCCCTGCTTGCATGGGAATCACCTGCAGCAGCTGCAGAACAGTAAGGTTTGCTACCAGTTTCTTCTTCTGCTATCTTTGTCCCAGAAGGATACCCACCAAATGTCAGTCTGTTCTCTCCTTTATGAGGTGACTCTTTGGACATACGGGGATCAGGGAGCTGCTTGGGGAGATAGTCTATCCTTTATTGGAGCTCAAGTGCTGAGCTGTGACCTCTGTTGTTCATTCAGGGTTGCTGGGCAGTTACATTTAGGTCTGCTGCTGCAGAACTCATAAACTCCTTTTTTTCCCAGGTGCTCTGTCCCAGGGAGTTAGGGCTTTATTTATGAGTTTCTATTGTGCTGCTGCCTTTTTTTTTCAGGGCTGCCCTGCCCAGCAAGGAGGCAGCCTAGTCACTGTCTGCCTCCAGTGGCTTTGCTGAGCTGCTGTGGGCTCCACCCAGCTGCCGTGTTATCTTCCCTGTAGTCCTGTTTATATGGGTGTAGTTAGAACTGCCTCTGCAATGGTGGCCCGCCTTTGTAATGGTGGACTCTCTCTGTAATGGCAGGTTGCCTCAGCAATGGCGGGCTGCCTCAGTAATGGTGGACTACCTCCATAGTGATGGAGTGTCTCAGTTATGATGGACACCCCTCCCCCACAGAGCTGGACCATCCCGGGTTCAGCTGTGCTTGCTGTGAAACTCTCAACCCAGAGCATTTTCAGTTGCTGTTTTTGTTTTTATTTTTTTGTGGGGGTGGGTCCAGCTGAGCTTGATCACCTGACTCCCTGACTCAGAGTCTTTTTTTTTTTAGTTGACTCTCTCCCAGGTGTTCCAGTTGCCCTGGGATCTGTGTGATTTCCCATGCGGTGACTTACTGCACCAGCTGAAACAATGGCACTGAGATTCATGGCATTTTTTTTTGCCCAGGAATCTCCTGGCCTGGCTCCCTGTTTCAGTTCCTTTTTAAATCAGATGAATGGGCGATCTGCCTTCCCAGGTCTCCAATCGCCAGCTAAAAGGGCACCCAGACCAGTTTATTTTGTATGGAGAACCGCCGTGCCAGGGCACTGGCAAAGCAGCTGCACCGGCCAAAACAGCCACGCTGACCAAACGGCCACGCTGTTGACCCGTGGGGCTTGTCCGTCTGGGAATCTCCTGGTGTGTGGGCAATAAAAATCCATCTGGAAATGCAGCGTCCGCTCACACACTGCGCTTTTACTGGGAGCTGCAATCCTGAGCTGTTCTTAGTCGGCCATCTTGGGTCCTCCTATATTTCTAAATATTATATATTATAAGAAATTAAAGATAAATTATATAGAGTTGATCCTTTAATGACATGGGTTTGAACTGAATTGGTCCACTTACATATACATATTTTATCAAAAAATACATAAGAAAATTTTTGAGATATTTGCAACAATTTGAGAAAACTCACAGATAAACCATATAGTTTAGAAATATCAAAATAAGGAAAAATTATATGAATAAAATATATGCAGATACTATACTGTCACCTGTTATCACAAACTGATCAAAACTTTCCCACACGAACACTTACAGACCATACAGGACACCATTCACAATAAAGATAAATGTAAAAAAGTATAAAGATGCTGTATTAACTCATAAATGCATAAAATTAACTGTAGTAGATAGTATACTACTATAATTTCATAGCTACTTCCTTTTGTTATTGCAGTGAGCTCAAGTGTAGCAAGTATCCACTTAAAATGCCATATGACATTAATCATCTCTATGTGAGTAGTTTCTTTGGTAAATTATGTATAGCAGCAAAAAGTGACCTCTTGTGGTTCTTGCCTGTTCTTTAACATGTTTAGTGCAAAATACTATAAAACTTGAATAACATCATGGGATCTATATTAAGTGTCATTAGTGATGCATTGCTACACTTTGTTCCTTGATTAGATTGGTTTAATGTCTATTCTCCCCAAATTCAGATTGATTTGTAGATTATACACTATGGGTGTTTTTTTTCCCCCTGAATCTGTTAATCCGGTTCAAAGTTTTACGGTATATGGAAATGCAAAGGATCAAGAATAACCAAGACACTAATGAAAAAATGTATTAAAGTAGAACAAGAAGCTAGGAGCTTTATTAAAAGATATAGTAATTTAGGCTTTGCTATTGGCCCAGAGATATGCAAGGAGATAAATGACAGAATGGAGAGGGTAGAAGCTGCCCAATTCATGTTTGAATATTTGAGTTATGAAGAATTCGGCATTGCGAAGCAGTGGTGAAAAGACTGGTCTTTTCAATTCCAATGACAGAACCATGTTATGTCCACCTAGGAAGATTATATTAACCCCTCCTCTATACTACATACAAAAACGCTCCAGGTCTACTGATCTAGTCGTGAGAGGGAAAAAAACAAATCTTTTATTAATTAGTGTAGAGAATATCATCAACTTGAGTCTCATAAAGAAATAATAATACATTGAATTATCAAAATTAATAACTTTGATGAGTCATTAACTTTCATCAAAGAATAATTTGAATAACTTATTTCATTAATATATCTCTATTGTAACTCCAGAAAAGAGTGAAAAGAAAGTGTCCAGGTGGAAGCCTGTAATGCATTAAGCTAGAGTAAGAATTGCAATCAACAAACTGAAATAGAAAGCTCAAAAAGAAAAATAAACAAAAAATTTGAAGAGGTACTTTGTAAAAAGCAGTGTATTCATATAGTCAAAAAGACATGCAAAGTTGGTTAATACATTTTAATTTGAGAAAATGAAAATTAAAACTGCCAAAACAATACTACTACACATTATAGAAAAATTTCATCCAGAATGTCTGCATTTAAAAAGACCTAGGGTAGTAGTGAAAATGTAGAGCAATTGAAATCTTCAGTTGAAATACATTAGTGGGAATTAGGAGTATAAATTGGTATAACTACTTTAGGAAACCATTTCTAGCTATATTTCCAAGAGAAATATAGGCACAAGTGACAAAGAAATAGTACAAGTAAATTCATTACAGAATTTTTCCATAATCATACCAAACTGGCAAAAACTCAAATGCCCATCAAAAGTAGAATGGATAAGTAAGTTGCCATATATAAAGACAATGGAAAACTCAACAAAGAAAACTGAACGAACCACAGCTGCATACAAGAACATGGATAGTACTCACAAATACTATATTAATTGAAAGAATGTGGTCACAAAAATTTTGTACCTTTCTGTTAAAACAAACTTCATTAAACAGTCATAACTTAATGATAGTTTTATGAAAGGAACATAAAGACGACTTGTGTGTCTGAAACCTTTACAGGACCAAGCAGGACTTTGTTAAATAATCTGATATGACTTAATGCAATTTAAGTGCAATTAACAAAGTTGTTCTAAAAATAAATTTTTATCTCAGTATTATCTAGATAGACTACAACGAGAATTATTTCACTTGTTTTTAATGAGTGAATGTGAAAAGGAATTTCATATCTACTGGCCATGCTTTGCCAAATTTATAATATGTTATTAGAGTTTTTTTTTTTTTTTTTTTTTTTTTTTACTGCTGTCAATGTGTATACATTAGCACATCATCATTACTGTTTGCTTCATTTAATCAAGGATAGTGATTATAGTTTATTTCTTTCACCTGGTGGGAAATCAATCTAAACCATGAGTATAGAATTTAACTTTATTTTTTAATGCAGAACATTCACATTAATATGTGCAGAGGCATGACATTTATTGCACAGTCTCCAGGAAAAAGTAGGTCACTTTTCGAATTATCAGCTACAAATATAGTACTCAGAGATATAAAGCTAAATGTAGACTTGAAGTTTTTTTTATTCCTTCAAGTTAAAAATTATATATGCTTTTAAGTCAGGAAGACCAAACTATATTTGTCTTGGCCCACTTAAACTGAAAAAGGTCTTTTATAGCTTCTTTATTGCAATAAAATCTACATTTGCAAAGATATAATTAGTATTTCACCAAATCAACATGTATTTATTTTAATACCAGCTACCAACATGAAGTGAAGAGGAAGGATGTGCATTTCTTCCCTTCAGCACTAATACTGTAATTGGCTCTCCATAGTTAAAATATCTACTAGTTTATTATTTGCATTGAATTTCTGTGGGGTTATATAAAGGCACAGTGTTTCAAACATTAGAATAATATAGTTAAACTATAAACACGTTATAACCTAGCATTAAAACAATCCAATAAGCCATGAAATCACATTTAATATTCTTAATCAGAGAATTCTTAACAACAATATTTGCATAAACAGTATATACAGTTGCTAATAATGTTAAGGTACAAAAATAAATACTTTAGATATAGACAATATAAAATGCAAATAATATCAAACTTAATTCAGTAGTGGTTCGTCTCTTTGCACCCTGCCCATATGAACATTTTTGGCTTGAAGACTTTATTAAATTATTTATTTTGTTTCAAATGTTTGAGATTGTCCACTCAACATACATTTCCATCAAATTATTTTTACAAAATTATTGTCCATCTCATAAATTAAAACACATTGTTAATTGAGATAAAAAAATTATAAAATGTTTTCTCTTTGAAAAAAATGACTTTCCCACATATATCTTGGGCATATGAAAATATAGGGTGTTTCCTTGCCTCTGGGACAAAAAAGTATGATTAACATATTGTTCATAGTTCTGAAGATACTTCATGCTGCATTTTGCATGTTGCAAAATAGTTGATAATATATTTTAGCCATATTATATGACAATTGTGACGTAGTTGTTCAATGTTGTAAGATGCATGATTAATGTACCCCAAGGATGAAAAAAGACGCATTTTAAATTGTTTGTTTTAGATTTTTTTTATTTTATCTTTTTCTCCTACTTTTGGGCAGTAGGCAGTGTTAGCATGTAACCAGTCATTAGCACTTTCAATTTTTATCTTAGGAGAGTTGAAACTTTTAGTATACTTGGTGCAAAAGTAATAGCGGTTTCTGACGTTGAAAGTATTGGAAAAAACAGGCTATTACTTTTACACCAACAAATAGGAATATATTTAAAAACACCCTGAATAAATAAAGAAAAGGCAAGGCTTAAATAGAAGGCATGTTATTGTTTCCTTTTTATTTATTTATGTTTTTATTTTTTAAGAGCTAAGGTCTTTCTCTATTGCCCAGGGCTGGTCTTGAACTCCTGGACTCAAGTGATCCTTTTGCCATGGCCTCCCAAATTGCTGAGATTACAGGTGGGAGTCACATGCCCCACCTATTCTTTCTTGGTGGAATAAAAACTGTGTTTGGTTTTGACTAGTGTTTTCAAAATGGGTAGAATATATTCTCTCTGAATGAAGAAGAGATGGCATCCTGGCTTTAGAATAACTCCAAATTTCCCTGTATTAGAAGATGATTCAAGCTTCCACTAATTCTCTTTTTATAGGAGTGCATAATATTTAAATTATCAAGTTACATAAAGTTGCTATGGATTTCGTATGAGGAAAAATTTGGTAATATAGGGATGTGATTGGTTTTTGAGAAAATATAGAAGTGATGATTTTGGAATGATATTGGGGAGACATCAGTTCTAAGTTATTGATAATTTTAATTACCCCTCTCTATTTTTTTATTCTCTACCTAATTATGTGTCTCTATGTCTCCATTTAAGTCCTGTAATTTATGCTTATTAAAAGCTATCACTGTAATTTTATATAAATTAATTTAGAAATACATTTGTAGAATTTTGAAGTGTGTAAATTATTAAATGTATTTATTTCTAATTCATGATAGTAGAAAGTGGTGTCTCTTTCTGGCACTAAATGTCAATTGCTGTCACTAATTGTCAGCATAAGGCCTTTCTGAGTTTACTCCCAGGAGACATGATACCATTTGTGGCTTCCTTTTCAGCTGTGAAGGACTGGAACTCTGCTTTTTGCTTTTCTTTCAATCACACTCCAGTGATCCAACGGCATTTCCTTCTGCAGAGTCACATTTTTCAGTCAGCCTTGTCAAATATTTTTTAGAAGAAATGTTTAGATCACTGCGAGTAATTGAAAATTTCAAGGCACATGTTTTCAGATATTGAAGGAGTCATCCCCTGCATTTACAACAGGCAAAAATTATAATTCATAACACTGGGGTGTTTGAAGGCTGGTTTCCTACAGCTGACCTTTTTTAGTTACTTGGTTTTCTTTCAGGCACATCTGAAATATAATAAACACATTGATTTCAGTGTCTTGTATAAAAAGCCTTAAAATAATGCTTGGAAAATATAACTCAATATAGTAGACTACTTTTATCCCCTATATTATTCACAGTGGATGTATGTAAGAAAATCATGACAATTAATTTTTCTGTCAATAACTATGTTTAATATATAAAGCACAAATTTCAAAAATTTCATGAAAAATCAAAGGTTCACAAAATTCTATTTAAGAAAAATTTAGGTCTTTTATTGTATATTTCTTGCTATAAGTTGACAAGCTCCCTCAATCATTCAGAAGCCTAAGTACTTAAACACTAGTGTAAACCCTTTCCTTGTTTGCTCTCATTTGTAATATAAATTTTCTTATTCATTTTAAATATCATATATGTTTATTTTTATATAATACCTATTTGGGACATCATAAAAAATAAATGAGTCAGAGATTAACTTTGTAAGACTCTGAAACTGGCTTTTCTACTGAATTTTAACAGTCAAATAATATCCTTCTTATCATCTCAGCCACAAATATATCTGTATGTGTATTTACACACACACACACACACACACACACACATAAACACTTAGCATATCATCTAGTGAATATTTAGCATTATCATATTCTAATTTTTTGAAAACCATTGTGAATATTTCATTTTTCTGCATGGTCAGGGCTTTTTGAACAAAAGTTGTTGATAAGTAGGCTAAAGTATAACTAAAGAGTAACCTTAAGTTAGAAAGCTCAGGAGTATTTGTTTACACTGAACAGAAAATTTTCTTTCTTTTCTTCCTAAGGGGAGAATAAGAGTAGCTTTAGTATTCTATGTAACTTTAGTACTGGAATTTCTGGGTTCAGCTGCTGTTGTGAAAAACCCTTCTTTGTACTTTGAGGTGACATGTGCCTTTGTCAATTTGCTACATGGAGTAAAATGTTCATGACTAATAGATACTAATTGCTAAGTGTAAATAATTGGTCTGATCATTGATTTATCAATCTTCTATTTCATGTCATTATAAAATAAATAAATGGAGGAATTCAAAACTTCAAATTTGGGGCAAAGGATGTCACTAGATGATTCTCAAAAGATGATATATAAATAAATAACATATATATGTACATATATATATAAATCATCAATATCGCTAACCATCAGAAAATATAGATTAAAACCATTAAAACTCTATTTTCTTTTTCTGGTATTCAAATTAAATGTAATTGCACCTATTGAAGTTGTCCTACAATGCTTGGGTGTTCTGCTCTGATTTTTTTTTCTATTCACTTCCGGTTTGGTCAGTTTTATTAACCTTCAGCAGCAAGGTATAAAATTGTCTACTTTTTTTCTTCTGTGGCTATGTCTAGCCTCCTGGTAAGACCATCAAAAGAATTATTTAATTTTATTACTTTTTTATTTCTGTACTTTCATTGATTCTGTTTAAGTAGAAGTTTAGTTTTTAAATTTTTAGTTTTTAAATTTTTTGTGTATAGAAAAATTAAGAGCAAGTTACGGAGATTTCCCATATATACCTCCTGTGTTCAACACATACATAGCTTTCTCTGTTATCAAACTTCTTTACCAGGATGGTAAATTTGTTATAATTGATGAACCTATTCTGACACACCATAATCACTCAATACCCATAGTTTACATAAGGGTTTATTATTAATGTATATTCTATGGGTCTGAACAAATGGATAATATTAAGTATATACGTTTATAGTATGATTCAAAGTAATTCCACTACTCTAAAAATCCTCTGTGCTCCTCTTATTCATTCATTCTCACCCGTAACTATTGGAAACCACTGACTTTTTTTGCCGTCTCCATACAATTGCTTTTCCAGATTGTTATACAGTTAGAATCACACAGCCTTTTAAATTGTCTTCTTTTATTAGTCATATGTATTTAAACTTCCTCTGTTTGTTTCCATGGCTTGATAGCTGATTTCTTTTTAGCACTAAATAATATTTAATTGTCTAGAAATACCATTTTAAAAAATCTGTGCATTTACTGAAAGACATCTTGGTTGCTTCCACATTTGGGTAATTATGAATATATCCACAATAAACATATGTGTATAGGTTTTTGTATGGGGATAAATTTTCAATTTGGGGTGGATGCCAAGGAATATGACTCATGGGATTGTATAATAAGAGTATGTTTAGCTTCATAAGAATTATAGCCAAACTATCTTTCAGAGTGGCTGTGCCATTTTCTACTTCCAGAGCAATAAATGGGAGCTTCACATCCTTGCCAGAATTGGGTACAGTGTTGGGTACAGAATTGTTGTTAGTGTTGTGAATTTTGGTCATTCTAACAAATACATAGTAATCTTTTATTGCCATTTTTATAACTTTTTCCTTATGACATATAATTTAGATTATCTTTTCATATGCTCATTTGTCATATGTATATCTTCTTTGGCAAGATGTCTGTAACGGTCTTGGTCGATTTTTAAATTGGGTTGTTTTATCATTGAATGTTGAGACATTTTGTATTTATTGGATAGTAGTTGTTTACTAGGTGTCTTTTGTAAATGTGTTCTATCATTTTGTGACTCCTCTCCTTGTTTGCTTGATATTGTTTCTTTTGCAGAGCTGATGCTCACCTTATCGATTATAAATTTAATGGATTGTGCCTTTCGTATTATATCTAAGATGGCATCACCATACCCACATCATCTAAGTTTTCCCTTTTGTTATCTTTTTTTAAATTTTATTGTACTTTAAGTTCTGGGGTACATGTGCAGATCATGCAGGATTGTTGTGTAGGTACATACATGGCAATGTGGTTTGCTGCCTCCATACCCCTGTCACCTATATCTGGCATTTCTCCCCATGTTATCCCTCCCCAACCTCCCTAACGCCTGCTGTTCTTCCCCTATTCTCCCCCAACACACCCCAGTGTGTGATGCTCCCCTCCCTGTGTCCATGTGTTCTCACTGTTCACCACCCGCCTATGAGTGAGAAGATGCAGTGTTTGATTTTCTGTTCTTGTGTCAGTTTGCTGAGAATGATCATTTCCGGATTCATCTATGTCCCTACAAAGGACACAAACTCATCGTTTTTTAAGGCTGCATAGTATTCCATGGTGTATATGTGCCACGTTTTCCCTGTCCAGTCTATCATCGATGGGCATTTGGGTTGGTTCCAAGTCTTTGCTATTGTAAACAGTGCCACAATGAACATACGTGTGCACATGTCTTTAGAATAGAACAATTTATAATCCTTTGGATATATACCCAGTAATGGGATTGCTGGTTCCAATGGAATTTGTATTTTTAGGTCCTTGCGGAATCGCCACACTGTCTTCCACAATGGTTGAACTAGTTTACAATCCCACCAACATTGTAAAAGTGTTCCTATTTCTCCACATCCTCTCCAGCATCTGTTGTCTCCAGATTTTTTAATGATTGCCATTCTAACTGGCGTGAGATGGTATCTCAATGTGGTTTTGATTTGCATTTCTCTGATGACCGGTGATGATGAGGATTTTTTCATGTTTGTTGGTCTAATATATGTCTTCTTTTGAAAAGTGTCTGTTCATGTCCTTTGCACAATTTTGAACACATTTTTGTTAGATCAATTATGAATTAAAATATTTTATTTTACTTTTACTCATTCCTTTTTTATACTCTTCTTTTTTTATTGCATTTTAGGTTTTGGGGTACATGTGAAGAACATGTAAGATTGTTGCATAGGCATGCACATGGCAGTGTGATTTGCTGCCTACTTCCCCTTCACCTATATCTGGAATTTCTCCCTATGCTATCTCTCCCCAACTCCCCACCCCCCACTGTCCCTCCCCCATTTCCCCCCAACAGACCACAGTGTGTAGTGATCTCCTCCCTGTGTCCATGTGTTCTCATTGTTCAACACCCGCCTATGAGTGAGAACACGCGGTGTTTGATTTTCTGCTCTTCTGTCAGTTTGCTGAGAATGATGGTTTCCAGGTTCATCCATGTCCCTACAAAGGACACGAACTCATCATTTTTGATGGCTGCATAATATTCCATGGTGTATATGTGCCACATTTTCCCTGTCCAGTCTATCATCGATGGGCATTTGGGTTGGTTCCAGGTCTTTGCTATTGTAAACAGTGCTGCAGTGAACATTCGTGTGCTTGTGTCCTTATAGTAGAATGATTTATAATTCTTTGGATATATACCCAGTAATGGGATTTCTGGGTCAAATGGAATTTCTATTTCTAGGTCCTTGAGGAATCTCCACACTGTCTTCCACAATGGTTGAACTAATTTACACTCTCACCAACATTGTAAAAGTGTTCCTATTTCTCCACATCCTCTCCAGCATCTGTTGTCTCCAGATTTTTTAATGATCGCCATTTGAACTGGCGTGAGATGGTATCTCAACATAGTTTTGATTTGCATTTCTCTAATGACCAGTGATGATGAGCCTTTTTTCATATGTTTGTTGGCCTCACGTATGTCTTCTTTTGTAAAGTGTCTGTTCATATCCTTTGCCCACTTTTGAATGGGCTTGTTTTTTTCTTGTAAATCTGTTTTGGTTCTTTGTAAATTCTGGATATCAGCCCTTTGTCAGATGGGTAGACTGCAAAAATTTTTTCCCATTCTGTTGGTTGCCGGTTCACTCTAATGACTGTTTCTTTTGCCATACAGATGCTGTGGAGTTTGATTAGGTCCCATTTGTCTATTTTGGCTTTTGTTGTCAATGCTTTTGTTGTTTTGGTCATGAAGTCCTTGCCTACACCTATGTCCTGAATGGTTTTGCCTAGATTTTCTTCTAGGGTTTTTATGGTGTTAGGTCTTATGTTTAAGTCTTTAATCCATCTGGAGTTAATTTTAGTGTAAGGTGTCAGGAAGGAATCCAGTTTCTGCTTTCTGCACATGGCTAGCCAGTTTTCCCAACACCATTTAATAAGCAGGGAATCCTTTCCCCATTGCTTGTTTTTGTCAGGTTTGTCAAAGATCAGATGGTTGTAGGTACGTTATGTTGCTCCGAGGCCTCTGTTCTGTTCCGTTGGTCCATATCTCTGTTTTGGTACCAGTACCATGCTGTTTTGATTACCGTAGCCTTGTAGTATAGTTTGAAGTCCAGTAGTGTAATGCCTCACGCTTTGTTCTTTTTGCTTAGAATTGACTTGGGTGTGTTGGCTCTCTTTTGGTTCTATATGAACTTTAAGGTGTTTTTTTTCCAGTTCTGTGAAGAAGGTCATTGGTAGCTTGATGGGGATAGCGTTAAATCTGTAAATTACTTTCGGCAGTATGGCCGCTTTTTATGCTCTTGTTTTCCTTATGAAATCTAAGTAACTGACTTATATCATTTTTCTTCTCTCTAAGGAATTTATTTATTTATTTCATTATAATTTAAGTTCCGGGGTACAGGTGCAGAATGTGCAGGTTTGTTACATTGGTATAATGTCTTCATTAAATGTTTTATACAATTCATCAGTAATCCTAACTGGGCCCAGTTGCCTATAGTTAACAGTACTATGTAAGGATCTCCAGCCTGTGCCTTGGGGTATCACACTATTCGTGTGTCTCTTTGAGAAGTTCTGGACTCTGTCACAGAAAAAAAATCCCCTTTTTCTTATAAAACTATAGCATATGAAGCTGATATATAACCAGTCCCTAGCTTATAGCCAAGCAGATTCTAACCTACTCAAGGTTACCTGAACCTGTAATACAGAACACATGGATGAGGGAAATAAATAACTGTTGTTCTAAGCCATGGAAATTTTATTCTATACTTAAAATATATTAAAAATATGAATATTTTTGAAGTGTTCTGATCACAAATTAACAATATAAAGAAGACTAGAGGAATCTTTTGGAGATGATAGGTATGTTTCTGACATAGATTCTGGGGGTGATTTTATGGGTGCATTCTTATATCCAGACTCATCAAGTTGTGTACAACCAATATATACAACTTCTTATATTTTAATCATACTTAATCAAGTGATTTAAAGAATATACTATCAATGCCATATGTTGAGTATATACTTTATATGTTAATAGTTATAAAATATATCAGTTGATAATAAGTTTATCCTTACTTCATCTTTTCTCTTAGATATAATATATTATCAGGTAAAATCTGTTAGTCTGTTTTCATTGAATTTTTTTCCACTTAGTTCTAAATTTTATTCTGTTTGTTTTTGATATTGCCTTAGTATTCTAAACTAGAGCCTTGACTAGATTAGGAATCAGTGTCAAAGAACAGATGAATAAGTGAAATGAATAACTCTTGTCTTAAGACCTGAACATTTTAAAGTTGTTAGTCAAGCAATATTACCATAGCACTAGTTGACTGAGACAAACATTAATGACTAGAAGTGACGTGAGCTGTAAGAATTTAAAAGAAATAAAACAACTAAAATATGCAGCAGTTACTGACTTTCACCTCTGATAACCTGGAAGGCAGAAAAACACACCCAATTAACTTGACAAGTAGAGGGACGAGAATTTCAGGCACAATGTTAAACATATGATTTGACCGTTGCTATCTGCGTTTGACAAAAAGCTACAAGAAATAAATGAGGTAAAAACAAAAAAATAAAACTTACAAGGAATAAAGACTGTAAGAAACTGCATTGTAAATTAATCTATTTTTCACCAGACCAATACTCTGATAGCCTTGAGGTAGGGTGATCTAAGACTCTATCATTAAGATATGTTCTTAGGGTGAATGAGTAAATACTAAGTTAAGTGTTGACCATAAACCTCTTTGTTAATATTTTTTAGAAAATCAAGGCAATGTTTAGAAGAGCATTTTAGCAAAATAAACAAATCATATGACGATTAAGACATAGTCACACACAATCATTATGTACCCTAATATCCATAAATAGATCTAGAGCAAAAGACATCTTGACAAGAATTCTGCATATGGCTTTGACATGAAGTTAAGTGGGTTTTCAGACACTAAAAAATAATCAATAATCAAATATATTTATATTGATACTACCTGAATGGGAAAACAATAATATCACTGTTAGGGATCGAAAGAGACCTCTGTGACCCTACCTTTTTAAAAGAAGGCAGCAGGAATTTGCCAGTTATAAAGCAAGGTATTTTCTCCTGTGGGCCAAAAAGATGGTGGGGAAAAAAAAAAGAATGGATAAAGATAAGATCTATGGGAAAATTTTGAATTAGGAAGCCACACACAGGGAGCAAAACCAGGTCTATTCCTTACCTACAGATCAGGAAATTTTTTCCTAGCAGGATTTAAGAATTATTGCTGACCAATGACTATTACAACTCTCCATTTCTTTCCTCTTTCCAATTAGGTTGTTTATTACAGTTATTCTAGCCTTGTTGCAAAATTGTCCCTGAGGGTGTGTAGGGGACAGAAAAATTGACTTTTTAGTTTCTAAGTTTCTATATTGAGAAACCTCATCAATGCTGATGTAGGTTACAATATTCTGGAATTGAAGCATTATACAATAATTGAATGAGACTTTGGCAGAGGGTTTGAAATGAGTTTGGGTGTATTTTGAGTGTAGTGAACATGGGAACAATTACAATCAAGACGGTGGACTGTATTAGACGGCATTGCTTTTTCAATTCTTTGTTTTCCTTGAATCCATGTCCTTGGTTCCTTCATGTCACAGTACCTCACCCTAGAGTACAGATGGAGTACACTTTCCCATCTATTGATGGTAGGCTTGCTATGTGATTTTCTCTAGTCAATGTAATCTGGGTAGGAGTGACAGTTTGTAGTATTTTATCTTAGGCTTTAATAGACACCCTAGGTTTCTGCTTGATCCTTTGGTAATTTTTTTCTTCATTGTGAGAAAAACTTCATTTTAGATAATGCTCTATTATTCTTGGTGCCAGGAGTAAAACACATGATGTAGAATTGTTCTATTTAACCCTTAGACTCAATTGCCATTTTACTCACTGACCCACATATAAAATAGCAAAAAGTAATGATTATGGTATACTACTGAGTTTGGGGGTGGTAAATGATCTAGGGTTGACATAAGTTTTAATTAAATACTACAAATTGTGTACAAGAAACTGTAAAAAATCGGGGGGAAATTACTTTCTTCCAGAGTACCAATCCTCTGGTAGGCTACAAAAGTGAGAGGAGATCACCTTCATCCAACAAGTAATGAGCTGCCTGTTTATGGCTTTTAGTCCTTGTAAGGCTCCATGTGCCTTTGGTTTGCTCTCACTCATCCAGGAGAGCAAACCTAGAGCCAGTAATATATCATGGGGCCTTCTCCAACTTTCTGGGAGTATAAAGTTTTGCCTCTAAATTAACATAATGTAAAAGTTTTGCTTTTCAGTGCTTTTTTGCTTGGCCTCTTACACATATGTCTTATGTGACTTATGAATTCGGGGAACTTTTTAAGGAAAAGTTAAGAATCGTGCTCATTTCTCAGTATCTGCCTTCTCTTTTGCATCAAGGACACTCCCTCAGGTTCTGCCAACACTGTCAGCCACAAAATCTAGTTTTTGTCTCCCTAACCTCATGAGATTTTTAAAAGCTCTGCTACTTTCTCTTTCCCTTAGCAGTGGTTCTGTTGCCAAACTGCAAGAATCAGTAGATTCTTGCCTCAGGAAATGCTACAAAGATAAAAGTAAAGGCTCAGAATATCAGCTTTCCTCTAAGAAGTTCACTTCTCTCCAAGCTCTCTGCCCATGAAGTTCTGTCTAACTTAGCAGGCCTTTGATATCTCGCAGCAGACATTATTAGCCTTTCATCCCGATTTTCTAGTTATACTCAGTAAGAACACTGGTGGGAGCCATTTTCATCAGAGGCAAAGCTGATTTCCCAAATTATTACCTTTTGGTTTTGTATGTTTCTAATTTGTTCATAATTTCTCAAAGTTTTATGAAAAATTGTAACTTTTGCTAGAAACATACAAAGTAATCATTTATTCTCATACTTAATGGTTTGGTAAATTATTGCTTATATTAAAGTTAGTTCTTTAGGAAATTTGGTTACACCATATTTAAATGTGTAAGAGTATTTATAAAGTTAGTTTACCTTTCTTTAGCTTCTATTTCCAAGAGTTGGCTTGTCACTTTCACATAACCTAAGTATACAATAAAAAGTGAATTCCAGTCTTACCAGATGGTGAAGTGTTCCCACTCATTTTAAAATATATCTGTACTCATGTATCCTTTTAACTCAGAATATACTAGCATGTCAAAAAGTGAGTATAATAAAGTTCATTAATCTATCAAAAGCTAAAGTCTGATTTCCTTTATGACATTAAGAGTTTAGAAATGTTGGCAAGTTATTATCTTCATTTTTTAAAGAAAGGGAAAATATATAAAGAGAATGTTGTATAGCAGTAAAGATTTTTTTGCATTCCTTTTCTCAATATGTGGCAATATAAATGGTACAACATATAATAATTTACATTTTTCCTTCAGAACAATAGATTATCTTATAAAGAACACTGATGGGTGTATTTATTGGCTGTAGTTCAACATACTGCTGCTTAACAGGCAGGACTTTTGTATATTGCATTCTTAAGCATTATGTGCATAATAGGATTTTATGACAGAAATCTTTAGACCAACACCACAAAGTATTATATTATGATAGTGTTCAATTTACATTTAATTTAATGAGAAACTGCTTTTTCCATGTAACTTCATTTTCAAATCTAATTTAGTTTTTCACAAATAGGATATATGCAGAATCTGTTTTTAGTAGAAATGGCAAAATAATTTTATTTTGCTATTCAGCATGTTTGATTTCTTTTTAAATTTTTGTTCAAAATACTTAAGAATACATCTTTAAAATGCTAGCTTGAAATATCACTTGATTACCTAATGTTATGCTTTACTCAAAACCATTATTAAAAAATGTGTTTTTAGGCTAAATTTAGCTGAAATTGAAAGTGGAAGTGGAACTCATATGCTGTGGCTGAAATGTCATCATGTCTCTCTCGGTTACTTCAATTATATGCACAGAAAGGACATTGCCAAATAATTTTATATTAATTGTGTTTATTCATCCATTTATTAAAGAAACTACTGAGCACCAATGCATGTAAGGGTAGCTGCAGGTTTGAGAATACTGGATACAAAAAAAAACATGTCTTTATGGAGCTTACAATCTAGAACTCCTAACTGAAGAAAGGCATACAAAATATTTTAATATTTATTTCTTTTTCCCTTTTGACCAATAATAATCTTATTTATAATCAGCATGCATTTAGATAATTCTGTTTAGCTGATGAAAACCTAGAAAATACATAGAAAGATCTCTGAACTTCCAAAATCAAGCAGCTTAACATATATGCATTTTACTCTCCCAACCTATGTAGAATATTTTAGCACCCTGCATTCTTCATGTTATGGTTCTACTAACATCTTTCCTTGCTCATTTATAAGCAAAAAGACAAGAGTATGATTTTGTTCCCATTAAAGGCTTATTTGTGAGAAATTACATACATTTAAAATCTGCCTCCAAATTTACACAAGGTATTAGGACTTTTGATAGTTATTATGTATCTGCTCAAAAATTGCAGTTTGCTAGGAGAGATATCAGTAAGATGTCAGAATAGGAAGGATTAGACTCTTCTTCCTTCCATGGACACACTGATTCAACAAGAATGAAATTACAAATTCATTTTGTGAAAAATCCAGGAATTAGCTAGGGTATGAAACAAGCTGTATCAAAGCTGGTAGAAAAATTCACAATACCACCTTTCCGTATTTCCTACACCTGAAACAGAATCATACAATTGAGATAAATCTCATAGGTCCTAGCTTCAGCCTGTGGAGTAAGAGAGTTTAATTACACATTCAATGTTCAGACCTTTCTGGAGTCTTGCCAAAAGACTGGATTCTATGTTCCTGATCTTGTAGCACTGATGAGACCCAGGATACTCTAGATGCCTGGGGATCTCTGAGAATAAAGATGGGAGTTTGAAATAGATGCATGTAGTTTTCATAGCTCCTTCTTTGACTTAACACAGAGATAGAAGAAATAAAACTAAGTTCTCAGTTTCTTTCTAGGAAGGGAATGAGTTGGACTACATATCCAACATTTCAGCTATCTTGTCACTGCCCAAAGGACTGACTTTTATCTTTCCTGTCTCATCTAAATAATGAAAGCCAGTATACTGTAGACTTCTGGTGGCCACTGAGAAAAATACAGTATTTTAGATTAGCATGAAAGTTTGAGAGGCTTGGAAAATCTCTGAATGGACTAATTGATGATGAAAATCTGTATGAGGCCAGTATGTAAAGACATGGAGAGGTGGCTGTTTGTTTCTAATGTGCAGTTACCTACACAAAGAATGAAGAAAAATGAAGAGAGACATATGTCCAAAAAAAGGAACAAAATGAATCTCAAGAAATAGAATCAAATGAAATAGATATATATGATTCACCTGACAGAGAATTCACATTAACTATCTGTTATATCTAGTTAAGCCTAAACCTGCCTTCTTACCTGTTTAAGTTCAGCCTAAAGACTTTTCTATACATTGTGAAGTATAAAAAGTGGAGATGTAAACTAACCATAGTTCACACCTGTATCACTCCCTGAGTTTGGGTCAATCAAATGCTGCCAACTCTTCAAATTATGTTCAAATAAGGCAAATGCCGAACTGTAACCAATTCAGTTGTTGCTGTACCTCACTTGCATTTTCCCTATGTCACTTTCCTTTTGCTGTTCATAAATCTTCCACCACATGGCTGTGTTGGAGTCTTTCTGAATCTGCTGTGATTCTGGGGCTGCCTGATTTGCAAATTGTGTATTGCTCAGTTATCTTCTTACAATACATGGCTGTGTTGCAGTCTTTCTGTATCTGCTATGATTCTGGGGACTGCCCAATTTGCAAATTGTTTATTGCTAAGTTAAACTCCCTTAAATTTAATTCAGCTTAAGTTTTTCTTTGAACTAATGGTGTCATAAGTGAGATCCAAAGTAGAGCTTTAACGACCCCCCCAGGAGTGCTGAATGAACAAGCAAGGTAGCAGCAATGACCCAGTTGTGTCCACTGATCTCTAAAAGCAGCTAGGGATTGTGGGTAAATTCTCTCTCATATTTGGGAGATCCACAAATTTGTATTTTGAGTTCTCCTAGTTTCTTTGAGCAAATTGATGAAGCAAACTGGATTTGGAAGTTGTGTCAGAAACTAGGACTGGGTCCAGGATTGAATTATATCCAGTAATTAACTGGCTTGGATCCAGTTAAAGGCCTCTTATGTCTGACTGGGTTAGAAAGAAACTGATACTAAATGGTAATAATGCAGTGGTTGTAAAATTTGGCTATTAAAAATTCACAAGGATCTTTGTGTTATACCCATTTGTTTCATTTTTTCTGCATGCTTAGATAGGAAAAAAATCATTGGCTAAGTTATCTTAAGTAACCTGAGAGCAAAGCATTGGCTTTAGGTAAAAATGTGATTTTTAATTAGTGACGAACTTATTTCTTTCTGGCTTACACATGCATAAGCTTTAGTTCTGGGAAGCAGCAAAGTCTTACAGAAATGGCAAGACTGTACTAAAGATAACTTACAGTGAAACATTTCAAATGAACAACAACACACTGAAGTTCATTTAAAACGAGGGTTCCCATATTAGTCTCATCTAGAGATGCCTATTGATATGCAGACACTTCTAAAAATACTTCAATGTTTTTATTTGAAGCACGCATATTTTGCTCTGGCTGGAATGGAAAATATTATAATTTAGGTCTTCCATGCAGCTGGTTGGGTGGCAACTTACAAAATTTAGAGTATTTTGCCTAAGTTCTGTGATTATCATTTGTGATGCAGCTTGGGCCCTGGAACTATGGTGTGGCAAGCAGGGTTGCTAGAGCCACTCAGGGAAGGGCAACACAGAAACCTGACATTTTACCGAAAGAGTAAGAATTTCTTACCAGTCATACTTTTGGCCTCTCTCTCTCTCTCTCTCTCTCTCTCTAAACCAGTTAAAAAAAAAGGGTAAAAAAAAAAAAAAAAAAAAAAAAAAAAATTACTGTTTATAGTCTATGCTGCAAAGTTCTGATTAACGGAAAAAAGATGTTTAGGAGGGTATTCTTAAGCTGTAGCCAATCTGATGGTGTGCTTTTTGTGCGTTTTTGTATGTTTCTATCATGAAGAGATGTACCTTAGGATAGAACATGGTCTTAGAACACCATAAGCCCTGCTCTTTAAGCCAGCCCAGCAAACTGGTCAGTTACAAACTTTGCTGAAGGTCTATGAAGAAAAATAAAATAAAATAAACTGGATAACGTCTTCATTTTGATTTATGTCCTTGGAAGTTTGACATGTTAATCATGTGGCAGTAATTTTTGGTCTCCGCCATTCTACATGGTGTCCTGGGATCAATCCTGGCTTAGGGAGAGAGTACTTTCTGCTTGAGATCTGAGCGATCTTTACCATTTGCTGATTCTCTTCCCCTCCATGAAAAACTTCTAGCTTCCCTTCTTAAATCTTCCTTCCTCTGGTCTACCTTTTAAGATTCTAGATTTTGCAAAAACTGCTTATCATCTCTTTGAAAATACCTTATACGCTCATGGTTTTAAGTCATAACCTTAGTTCAGGTTTGTTGGTTTCACCTGTGAGGTTACTTTTGGAAAGTTTAGAAGCCAGAAATATTAGCCAGTTGATATGGCTAAAGTCAGGTAATAACAGATTTAAAAGGATATTTTGAAGAGTGCTATGGGTAAAAGCTTAATTAAAAGTGAATATTCAAGTTCTAATAGCAAAAAACTCCTTAAGAAAAACAGAGGAGCCACCGTAGACCCCATTTTTGAGAAAAAAACTCTTGTTTTTCTCATGAAACTTCAGGAATAAGAGATGGGTGGATCATTCTCAAAATCTAGGACTAAATATAACTTTAGAGATGGAAAATTGCAGTTATGGTGGGTACTCAGCTCTGCACATTTGGATCAGAGAAGCATGCTCTTAGCTACCTGTAAGGTATGGCAACATCCCCACTGTCCCCACTAAGAAATAAGACTACATGGGAGATAGTTGCACAATGGGCTAATTGGGATTGCCATGAAATAAAAGACATGGTAAAATCATTCCACTGTCTTTCTCCATAGCATTTCCCTTTTGGGGGGGATCTAAGATCTGATATAAAAATGGCACCCTTAGTTTTGGACATCTGTTTTTGCCTTCCAGGTGTGCCTGTTTAATGGGCCCTAGAAACTGCATATTTTTCTATTTCTGTTCCTCTAAGGACTCCACCCTAAAACCAGGAATCCAATTAAGAAACTTAAAAACTGGCAAATGACAAATTCTACAACTACTGGATCTTCTTCTGTCTATGTAGTTACACATGTGTTGTGTGTGTGACGTTTTTATAAAAGAGCCCTAATTCACTGTCTTAAAGAAAAATGAACACTTAGGGTATTTTGAAAGAAAAATAAAAACTGTAATGCCTTTTAGTTCATATGACTTTAGTAATCTTTAGGAAATAAAGTTTTAAAGATTATTGGGAAAATAAAAACATTTCATCTAAATTAGGTTAGATATTAGGTTTGCTAAATGCTTTAAGGTCGTAAACTGTTTCTTTGCTTTTAAAAATTGTTCAGCTTGACTACTTTACAGCTAGGAAAGTCCTGGGGACTTGTAGATTTAGCGATACCCTGAGCTCTACTGAAAAGAGTCAGACCTTATCTGTCTGCACTTCTATCTCGTACCCTGGGGTTCACATTAGTACATAATTAAAATAAGTTACCAGGTTTTTCACCAAAATTAAAAATTGCTGGGGGTTAATATTAACACATGTAATTGAGACTATTTTTAAAAAAGAATTTTACATGCAAAGTTTGTAAAGATGATAACTTATTTTTAGTAAAAGATTATAAGAAGGCATGGGCCTGTGTTTACACCAGTACCATGCTGTTTTGGTGACCATGGCCTTATAGTATAAAGTCAGGTAATGGGATGCCTCCAGATTTGCTCCTTTTCCTTAGTCTTGCTTTGGCTATGTGGGCTCTTTTCTGGTTTCCTACAAATTTTAGGATTTTTTTTTCTAGTTCTGTGGAGAGTGATGGTGATATTTTTATGGAAATTGCATTGAATTTGGCAGTATGGTCATTTTTACGATATTGATTCTACCCATCCATGAACATGGGATGTGTTTCCATTTGTTTGTGTCATCTATGATATATTTCAGCAGTGTTTTGTAATCTTGCTTCTAGAGGTCTTTCACCTTTTTGGTTAGGTATATTCCTAAGATTTTTATTGTTGTCATTTTTGTTTGCAGCTATTGTAAAAGTGGTGGAGGTTTTTATTTTATTCTCAGCTTGGTCACTGTGGTGTATAGCAGAACTACTGATATTTTTATATTAATTTTGTATCCTGAAACTTTGCTGAATTCATTTGTCAGTTTTAGGAGCTTTTTGGATGAGTCTTTATATTTTAGGGTTTTCTAGATATATAGTCATACCATCAGCAAACAGTAACAGTTTGACTTCCTTTTTACCAATTTGGATGCCCTTTATATTATTCTCTGGTCTGATTGCTCTGGCTAGGACTTCAGCTACAAATGGCAAACAAACATGTGAAAAAATGCTCAACTTCACTAATGATGAGGGAAATGCAAATCAAAAGCACAATGCAATACATTACTCCTGCAGGAATGCCCATAATCAAAAAATCAACACATAATAGATGTTGGCATGCATCCAGTGAAAAGGGAACCCTTCTACATTGCTGGTGGGAATGTAAACTAGTACAGTCATTATGGAAAACAGTGTGAAGAATTTTTTAAAGAACTAAAAGTAGAGTGACTATTTGATGTAGTAATCTCACAACTGGGTATCTACCCAGAGCAAAAGAAGTCATTTTATGAAAAAGATATTTGCACATGCATGTTTACAGCAGTACAGTTTGCATTTGCAAAAATATGGAATCTGCCCACATGCCCATCAATCCACAAATGAATAAAGACATTATGGTATATATCTACGACGGAATACTACTCAGCCATAAAAAGTATCTAATTAATGGTATTTGCAGCAACTTGGATGGAACTGGAGACTACTATTTTAAGTGCAGTAACTTAGGAATGGAAATCCAAGCATTGTATGTTCTCACTCATAAGTAGAAGCTAAACTATGAGGATACAAAGGCAAAGAATGATCCAATGGACTTTGGAGACTGGCGGGAAAAGGTAGGATGGGCATCAGGAATGAAAGACTACAAATTGGGTTCAGGGTATATTGCTCAGGTGAGGAGTGCACCAAAATTTCACAAATCACCACTAAAGAACTTACTCATGTAATCAAAAAAACAGTTGTTCCCCAAAAACCTATGAAAATAAAACAGTTTTAAAAAGGAATGCATTGGCATATAAATTTTTGCCTAGTTTAGAGGGTTAAAGAATTGTTTTAAACTAGATAAGATAAAGCTAAAAGTTTAAACCAGTTGTGAAATGTTGTAAAAAATTAATCTTGTAAAATAAATTATTTGTGTGAACATAATGTCTACATTTAAAAGGGTATTACTCTGTGTCTCCATGAATTGAACATTGGAATAAAAGCACAGTAGGGTTTTCTTAAGGCACTGATCTGCTCTTTCACAAAATTTGTAAAGGGTATGAAAGGTTTATGAGAATCTCACCTTATGGTCAAACTGATTAAGATTGAAGCGATTTTTCTATAAGATTTTATTAAAAATTGGAATTTACTTTAATAGTAGACTAATGCAAGGGTGAAATTTAGCTTTCTGTCTTAAACAAGATTTTCATGTAATATTAAAAGATAATGAAAGATTTTTGTTTGCCTTTTGAATAAAATACAGGAAAAATTGTGGGAAAGACAAAAGACAAATTATTCAGAAAGCTAAGTCTTCCCTCTATCAATGAGTAAAGGTTTTGCCTTTCTACAGTTTTTAAGTTGGCATTTTGTCTAAACGAATGACTTATGCAAAGCAAAACCTAAAATTCTACTTCATAATATCTAGTATTATAAACATTTAACATATTTGATAAACTTCCCTAAATTAAATTTCAGCTTCAAAATTATCTTTTCTGATCTTTAACTTTGAGATGCTACAGACGGCCCAGAAAGCATCCAAAAGAGAACTAAAAAGGATTATCTGACATATGAAGTTACATGGGAACCATTGCCAATATTAAAAAATATATATGTTTAACCTTCTTCAGGTTATGTTTCAGTGTATGTCATCAATATGTTCCAAAATAGTATGGAATCTATAAAATTCTAATATCTCAATGTATATGTTCTCAATCATAATGATGGTTATTAAGTTACTGTAAACCTTAGAAATAATTAAATTTTCTTGTTAATTATGTCATTAACTGTGACTATTTAAAGTCATTTCCACAGTTAATTGCTTAAAGCTAATGCAGTTTCTGAAAACTTCACAAGCACACAAAATCCTAGAATATAGTGTCTTTTAATAGGTTCATGAAAGGATGGCAAGGACCCTAAAAAGCACTCTTGAATACAGGTTTCTGGTAACTTGAGAATCATATCATTTGGGCTGGGTAAGAATTCCTGGAACTTTAACAAAAAGACTGACTGGGTTATAAAACTCCTAACTCAAGTAGAACAAAAACTAATTGAATACCAAGAAAATACTTTGCCAGATTTTAATGCCAAATCAGCCAATACTGAAATTGTTTAGATATACAGTATGAATGAACTCCATGGTCTAAGTCAAATTACCTGTGATAACCCATTAGTTAACAGTGCTAGTGCCCTAAACTGGAAAAACAACTGGTATCCATGAAGATATAAGGCCAGTATTAAGCATGAACTTATTGATAACCAGGATAGTCACCTTGTCCTTCCTGAGTCCTTAAAGCTTTTGTTAAAAGTTCTGCATTCCACAAATCATCCTGGAAAAGATAAAATGTTCTAAATTTAATACATTGGTATGGTAACATATATTGCTAAAACAGTTTATGACCAATGTTTGGGTGTCACTAAACGTTGCCAAAATGTGTATTTTGACAAATGACAAACCTGTAATCCTGGGAAAACAATAAAAAACTTCAGGTACATTTGGCTACTTGATGGGCCATTTAAACATTTATACAGCAATTTCATTCAACTGTCATTTTCAATGCATTGTTTTTACAGTTGTATAAAAGCTTTCCCATGCAAGAGGGCTGATGTTATAACACTAAATTATTATGCCACAATGTGTGTTCAACAGCTAAAGAAAGTGTTCTATCATTTACTAAGGCTAATCAACCCCTTCACAATCTTTTTATTTTTGTTGACGAAAGTTAACAAAAGGTAGGACATAACAGATTTGTGCAGAAATTAAAACAGAAAATAGAAAACAAATATTTTAAAAATGGAACTAAGAGTTGGTTTTTTGAAAAGATAAAGCCAACAAACTTTTATTTGGAGTGTTTAAGAAAGTATAGAGAAGACTCTAATAAATAAAATCCGAAATGAAAGAGGAAATGATACAAGTGTGATGACACAGAAATAAAAAGGATCATAAGATAGTACTATAAGTAATTACAGGTAACTGAAAAGATATGGATAAATTTCTATCATCATAGAACCTGCCAAGACTGAATAATAAAAAAGTAGAAAATCAGAAATGATCTATAACTAATAAAGGGATCAAATCAATCAGCCCAAATTTCCCAGCAAAGAAAACTGTAGAACTGAATGGCTTCATTTTTTCTTCCAAAAATTAAAGAAAGAAGACTTCCAAACTCATTTTATGAGGCCAACAACTGTCCTGATACTAAAGTATAAAGAAGACACTAGAGAAAAACCACCTACAGGCCAATATTTCTGAGGAACATAGATGCAAAATTTATCAACAAAACACTAGAAAACCTAATTGAATAGCACATTAAAATAATCTTGCATCATGATCAAATGGCATTTATCCATGAATGCAAATTTCTTCATCATACAAAAATCGAATAATATGATTTATCATATTAACAGAATTGTGAATAAAATGGTCATGAGTTTTAAATGATAATGTTTAAGAAAGGATAAACATTATCATCTCAATAGGTGGAAAAAGGCATTTGAAAAAACAACACTGTTTCATAATAAAATCTGTCAACACACTAGGTATAAAAGAACTTTAACTCAACAAAATTAAGGATATAAATGAAAAGCCCACAACTAACATTATACTCATTGGTGAAAAACTGAAAGGATTTCTCTATTATACAAAATAAGGCAAAGATGCCCATTATCATTACTTATATTAAAAATGGTACTCAAAGTCCCAGCCAGAGCAATTAGGCAAGAAGGAAAAATAAAAGACATCCAAATCAGAAAGAAAGTAATAAAATTGTCCCTGTGTGAATA
This sequence comes from Sapajus apella, assembly GCF_009761245.1. Classification (NCBI taxonomy): domain Eukaryota; kingdom Metazoa; phylum Chordata; class Mammalia; order Primates; family Cebidae; genus Sapajus; species Sapajus apella. Next base: position 1,158,322 of record NW_022436990.1, read on the forward strand.
TTGTATATCTAGAAAACCCAAAATAAGCCTCTACACACACAGTTATTAGACCTAAAAAGCAATTCAGTAAAGTTGCAGGATGTAAAAGCAACAAACAAAATCACTTTTGTTGCTATATACTATTAGTGAACTGTCTAAAAAGGAAATTTAAAAAAATCCTATTCATAATACCAAAACAAATTAGGAGTAGGTTAACCAAGGAGGTGAAAGACTTGTACACTAAAACTACAAAACAGTGATGAAAAAAAATAAAAAGATGTAATAAAAGCAAACACGTATTTATAGCTTGGAAGAATTAATGTTGTTAAAATGAACAATGCTAGACTCATCACCCTTCTTGATTTAAAATCTTACTACAAAACTATCATAATCAAAGCAGTATCATACTTGCATAAAAACAGACATGTAGAGCAAAGGAACAGAATAGACATCTCAGAAATTAAGCCGTGCAAATATCATCAACCCATTTTCCACAACAACACCATGATTACGCAGTGAGGAAAGGATGGTCAACTGTATAAATGGTGTTGGAAAAACTATACATTCGTATAAAAAAAGGGAATTGGATCATCATATTATACCATGTAAAAATCATCTCCAGTGGCTAAAGACTTAAATATAGGACCTGAAACCACAAAACTCATAGAAGAAAACTTACTGGAAAAAACTTCTGACATTTGTCTCTGCAATGATTTTTTGAATATGACAAAAAGAATAGGTATCAAAAGCTGAAAACTTGACAATTGAGACCACATGAAACTAAAAAAAACTTTTGCAAAGCAAAAGAAAAAAATAGGACAAAAAGGCAATCTATGAAAAAGAAAATATTTGCAAACCAATATCTGATAAGGTGTTAATATCCAAAATATATAAGTAATGCCTGCAATGCAAAATCACTTAAAGAAAACTTCACTGAAAAATAACTTTATTAGAATATGGGGATAGGACTTAAATAAATATTTCTCCAAAGATAATATACAAATGATCAACAAGTATACATAAAGGTACTCAACATATCTAATCATCAGGGAAATGCACATCCGCAATGAGATATCAATACATACCTTGTTGGATGGCTATGATATAAAACAAAACAAAAAGATAATGAGTGTTGTTGAGAGTAACGATAAAAGAGGATCCTAGTGCACTATTGATGGGAATGTAAGTTGGTACTGTCATTATGAGAATCAGTATACAGGTTTCATTTAAAAATTAAAAATAGCAATCCCACCTCTTGATCTATTTTCAGCGGAGTTGAAACTAGGATCTCAAAGAGGTGTCTGCATTCTGAGGTAAAATTCAGCATTATTACCAATAATCAAGTTATGGAAAGTACCTACATATCCATTAGTGGTTGAATGAATAAAGAAATTGTGGCATATGCATAGAATGGAACAAATTTTTTTTTAAAAAATCTAACATTTGTGACAACACGGATAGAGATGAAGGGAATCATGTTAAGGGAAATAAATCAGACACAGAAAGACAACTATTACATGATCTCACTTTTATGTAGAATCTAAAATATTTAACTCCTAGGTGGAAATTGCAAATGCTCGTTGCCAGGAATTTGTGGGAGATGAAAAAGAGAAATGATTATTAAAAGATACAAAGTTTTAGTTTTGTAAGATGAATAAATTCTAATATCTGCTATATAGCATAAGGCCTACAGCTAACAATACTGTAATATATACTTGAAATTGCTTAGAGGATAGATCACATGCTAAGTAATTTTACCAAAAAAAAAAAAAAAAAAGAGAGAGAATAATACAAAAAATAAAATAATAATTAAAAAGGAGGCAGGAGGAAACTTTGGGAGGTCATAGACATGTATGTGACCTTGATGGTAGTGATGGTGTCATAGTTCTATTTATCCTCAAATTCATCAAGAAATAGACATTAAATATGCAGAGCATTTCATTTATCAGCCATATCTCAAAAAATTTAGTATTTCTAACATTGTAATAATCATTTGTATTCCATGCTAATAATACAATATTTAATTATTTCAATCACCCTGTTAGCTAGGGTTTCTGTCTATTTAAACAGGTAAAGAAAGTTAGGCACAATGTCCAAATTGTTGAAGGTGGCTGTTTGAACCCAGCTAGTCTGACTTCTGAGACAGATTTAAACTATTTTCATGTAATACTACACACACTGTAACTAAGTTATATCCTTAGTTGTGGGCTAAAAATCCAAAAATGTTGAAAAGGTAAACAATTTGAAAAGAAGTGTGAAGTAAGGTTTTCAAAAGGATTCTAATTTTTTTTTTATTTATGAATTCATTGATTGTTTTTGATCTGAGTTAAGGAAAAAGATTCACTGATTAAGTAGGCTAGGATTAATAAGGATAAAGAAAGTAGACAAAGGTTTACTTCTTTTTCTATATCTATCTTGCATTATCCTAAAGGAATCTTAAGGAAAGGGAATTTATTCCCTGGTTTAAAGCATGCTTTAATTACCTCTCTTCCCTTCTCCTTGAATCCAGGATGAAGGAAGCGGTTTTTGGAGTTTGTCTCTTGACCGCAGGCATTTTTCATAATCCTTAGAAAAGATGAGTGCGATGACAGATTCACTAAAACAGAAACCAGAAGATGAGGTTCAAATACTGTCATGGGAAAAAAAAATTAATATCTTCACTCCTTTTAATCATACAGAAAATAGACATGTTTGTACTTATTTTTCAAAACTATTATGAAGATTAACTAAAATAATATAAACAATTTTGTGCAGGATTTAAAGCATTCTGCACAGTATTGTTGCTCAACATTGTTAAGAATATAGTTTTATTTACCTTATCCTCTCCCTGCTATAGAATCTCTTAACTTTTGCCTGTGTTCTAGACCCACAGCTGCCACATACTAGTTTTGTAGCATTCAGCAAATTTCTCAATTGCCTCTTAATTTCTTTTATCTATGAAATTTGGAACAAAAATATTGGCCTTGCTTGCCTTGAGTAGTAGTTATTTTTCTCTCTTTTCTTTCGGATCAAAAGAAACTGCTTCTGTGGAGTTGAAGACTAAATCAATTTTTCAGCCATAAATAAGAATGCTAATAAAGACCTGGGGATTTGTATTTGTAGTAAAATACTTTACATGCATTCTGATTGAGGCATATGAGATTCTTAAATTTTTTTTATTACTCCTGCCTCAAACCCACCAATGACTTCTCATTGACATTTAAATGAAGATTAAACTCTGTAACAAAACCATGTGGTCCCTGTTGATGTATTCAGCCTCATCTGAAACTTTACTCTTTCTCTACTACAGTGATCTGCTTTAGCGTTTTATATATACTATTAAGTTCCTTCCAATTTCAAAGTATTTGCCTATGCTAAGCATGTCTCTCCTTTTCATCTGCTTCTATCTGTTCTACAAATCTCACCCTGAAAATCGCTTCCTCTAGAAAGAGTTCTCTATCCTCCCCCACAGACCTCTCCACCTAGATCAATTGTCATGTCATCCACTCTGGATTCTTCTTCATTACTTTGTTTTTCATAGCTTTTTTTTCTATTAAAATTAAATCCTTATTTGTATAATTATGTGTTTAATGTTTATTCCCTTGAAAGGTTACCAGTCTTTTTCATTAGTGTATCTTTAGTCCCAGGTACAGACTTGGAACATATTATTTACTCAGTATGTATATACTGAATGACTGAAGAAGGACATTTTTACAAATGATAAAGCTAAGAACTGGAGAAGTCAGGTAATGCAGCAAAGCTCAAACAGATGACCTGTGGCAAACCCAGCTTCTGCATCTGAGTTTATCTGATGCTAAGGTTTCTGCTACGCGATTTTTTGCTTGTGAGAATAATTGTTTTTTTGAAAAGCTTAATGCTATTGTGATTGAGACAAGTATAAAACAGAGAGAGAACCTCGCACTCTGACAAAGTGAAGCTATACTTTCACGATTGCACCAGTTGAGAATTCACTATGACCTAGACAAAGGGTAGGTATAGCTACTGTTACATGTAACTTATCTCTCTGCAGAACTCATTTCAGATCAAAAGTCTGGGACTTATCTATATATAGAAACAAAATATTTTATTAGTTGAGTAAAAAGTGCACTCTTGCAAAATTAAGGGAGAACAAATAATAAGTTAAAATATTAATTTCCTAATTTTCAAAGAGAAATAAGCAAGGTTAAACATATTGGGGGAGAAAAGCATTTTTCTACAAATACATATTTATGGATAAATGCTGTATGTAATTAGGTAGGAAATCATGCCTACGAATATACAATTTCAGGACAGTGTTTATTTCTATGTTGGTAAGATTTTGTCTTTCTTTTGTTTTGTGACAAATATCTGAAAATTTTTTATGCATTTTAAGTTTTGGGGTACATGTGAAGAACATGCAAGATTGTTGCATAGGTACACACGTGGCAGTGTGATTTGCTGCCTTCCTCCCCTTCACCTATATCTGGAATTTCTCCCCATGCTATCTCTCCCCAACTCCCCGTCCCCCACTGTCCCTCCCCTTTTTCCCCCCAACAGACCCCAGTGTGTAGTGCTCCCCTCCGTGTATCCATGTGTTCTCATTGTTCAACACCCTCCTATGAGTGAGAACATGCGGTGTTTGATCTTTTGCTCTTCTGTCAGTTTGCTGAGAATGATTGTTTCCAGGTTCATCCATGTCCCTACAAAGGACACAAACTCATTGTTTTTGATGGCTGCATAATATTCCATGGTGTATATGTGCCACATTTTCCCTGTCCAGTCTATCATCAATGGGCATTTGTGTTGGTTCCAGGTCTTTGCTATTGTAAACAGTGCTGCAATGAACATTTGTGTGCATGTGTCCTTATAGTAGAACAATTTATAATCCTTTGGATATATACCCAGTAATGGGATTTCTGGGTCAAACGGAATTTCTATTTGTAGGTCCTTGAGGAATCACCACACTGTCTTCCACAATGGTTGAACTAATTTACACTCCCACCAACAATGTAAAAGTGTTTCTATTACTCTACATCCTCTCCAGCATCTGTTGTCTCCAGATTTCTTAATGATCACCATTCGAACTGGTGTGAGATAGTATCTCAATGTAGGTTTTGATTTGCATTTCTCTAATGACCAGTGATGATGAGCATTTTTTCATATGTTTGTTGGCCCCATGTATGTCTTCTTTTGTAAAGTGTCTGTTCATATCCTTTGCCCACTTTTGAATGGGCTTGTTTTTTTTCTTGTAAATCTGTTTTGGTTCTTTGTAAATTCTGGATATCAGCACTTTGTCAGATGGGTAGACTGCAAAAATTTTTTCCCATTCTGTTGGTTGCCGATTCACTCTTATGACTGTTTCTTTTGCTGTTCAGAAACTGTGGAGTTTGATTAGGTCCCATTTGTCTATTTTGACTTTTGTTGCCAATGCTTTTGTTGCTTTGGTCATGAAGTCCTTGCCTACGCCTATGTCCTGAATGGTTTTGCCTAGATTTTCTTCTAGGGTTTTTATGGTGTTAGGTCTTGTGTTTAAGTCTTTAATCCATCTGGAGTTAATTTTAGTGTAATGTGTCAGGAAGGGGTCCAGTTTCTGTTTTCTGCACATGGCTAGCCAGTTTTCCCAACACCATTTATTAAACAGGGAATCCTTTCCCCATTGCTTGTTTTTGTCTGGTTTGTCAAAGATCAGGTGGTTGTAGATGTATTGTGTTGCCTCCGAGGCCTCTGTTCTGTTCCGTTGGTCCATATATCTGTTTTGGTACCAGTACCAGGCTGTTTTGATTACTGTAGCGTTGTAGTATAGTTTGAAGTCCGGTAGTGTGATGCCTCCCGCTTTGTTCTTTTTGCTTAGAATTGACTTGGCTATGCGGGCTCTCTTTTGGTTCCATATGAAGTTTAAGGTGTTTTTTTCCAGTTCTGTGAAGGTCATTGGTAGCTTGATGGGGATAGCGTTGAATCTGTAAATTACTTTGGGCAGTATGGCCATTTTCATGATATTGATTCTTCCTAACCATGAACATGGAATGTTTCTCCATCTGTTTGTGTCCTCTCTTATTTCGTTGAGCAGTGGCTTGTAGTTCTCCTTGAAGAGGTCCGTTACATTCCTTGTTAGTTGTATTCCTAGGTATTTTATTCTCTTTGTAGCAATTGTGAAATTTGTTACCAGATATGAGTACCTGGATTATTTATATTTCCACACTTTTTGTATGTTAAATATAAATAAAAATAATGATTAAAAGGCATGAGACTAGTGAATTCAATATGATAATAGGAAAGACAGATTTGTCGAGAGTGCCAAATTACAGTTTAAAATATTTCTGTTAAAAATGTAGTTGAATGTTTGCCATTTCATTTTCAATAGTTACTGGTTTCAAATATTTTTCTGTATTGTCAACTGGATTAAACTACATGCCTTAATTTAATCTGTAATATGGGGCTAAAGTTAGCCATTTACCATTCTAGGATGCATATAACTCAATACAGATTTAGTTCAGAATTATGCAAATAGGTAGGAAATAGGGAGATTCTGATAGGCAAAGAAAAATTGAGTTTTTAATTTCTATATTTTTTATTTGGATTTTCCAGTGCATTTGAAATTATGAAGATCATTTTCTTTCCCAAACAATAAATGTCTGCAAAAATGTTAATGCAAGAATATAAGAAAACTCAAATGAATCTCCGTGTAGATTAAAATACAAAAAAGGCAAAAAAACAAATATCTATAAAGGGCTCCCATTAAACCATTCACACACACAAAAATAATTGGTTTCTATTTTCAGAAGGAAAAATAACTTGTAGTTTTTTAGTACCTTTGCTTTAAAGTGATGACATTTTAAAGACCCAATGCTCTAGCACCCAACTGCTTATAAGCTTAAGATATAAATCTTTGATATTTTTATCAGACTAAAATATGAAATGAAATGATATTTGTGGAGGATTGACTGAGTTATTATAATTTGCATTAAATCTGATATGATTGGTTTTCTGCAGTAAAATGATTAGATTTTTTCTGATATACTACTACTTTTTGGGGTTTGACCTTTTGTAAAATATGAAGCAGCAGCACATTTAAATTTTAAATAATACTCACAATTTATATGTCATAGTAAAAATCTACAACCTACATATTAATGTTTCAAAATGTGTACTAGCACTGACAGCATTCACATAATTGAAACACATAGATCTGAATTTGATCCCTACTGTTTTTAGAACATAGAACTCTATTCCTTAGAAACAGATCAGGAAAAAATATTTTCTCCATCATTACTGGTATGGAATGTAACTTTCAAAGCAGTGTTGATCATTCGGTATATACATTCATGGCAGAAAAAGTGTTTTTAAAAAACAACCATAGATCAGCATACAGAAAATTTGACTAAATTCTTAGTTGTACTATATAGATTTGTTTACAAATATTCTAGTTCCTTTTATGAATAAAATTCTCCATTTTGGCTAGTTGCACCACCATGCAGTTTATTATATCAGGCATAAATCCAGATTTCAGATTTCATATGTAATTTTATATTTTCTGTACTTTACACAACCAATTACTTACCAAATCGACCATTGCCATGACTTTGGTGCAGGCATTTTTCCTGGTGGGTTTTTTGTTTGTTTTTGCATGTTTCTTGGGTGGGGGGTGTTTGTAGGTGTGGTTGTAGTGAGATATATGAAAAGGGTTCTGCATAATTGAACAAAGACTCTTTGGTAGGCTAAATAATGTTTCCAAGATATATTTAAGTCCTTATCCCTGGAATCTGTTTGTGTTACTTCACATGGCAAAATTTTTCCAGACAAGTTAATTAAAACATTTTAAAAGGAGGAAATTATGCTGGATTGTCTGGGTGTACTATAAATATAATCACAAATATTCTTAAAAGAGAAATGCAGAGAGAGATTGGACAAAAAAACAGAAGAATATGATATGAACAGACATGGGGGTGCTGCACTTTGAGGATAAATGAAGGGAACAACCAGCAAAAAAAAAAAATATATATATATATATATATATACAGATTCCATTTTTTTTTATTATACTTTAAGTTCAGGATACATGTGCAGAATATGCAGGTTTGTTACATAGGTATACATATGCCATGGTGGTTTGCTGCACCTATCACCCAGTCATCTACATTAGGTATTTCTCCTAATGCTATCCCTCCTCTAACCCTCGACCCCAGAAAGACCCCAGTGTGTGTGTTCTCATTGTTCAACTCCCACTTATGAGTGAGAACATGTGGTGTTTGGTTTTTCGTTCCTGTGTCAGTTTGCTGAGAACGATGGTTTCCTGCTTCATCCATGTCTCTGCAAAGGACATGAACTCATCCTTTTCTATGGCTACATAGTATTCCATGGTTTATATGTGCCACATTTTCTTTATCCAGCGTATTATTAATTAGCATTTGAGTAGATTCCAAGTCTTTGTTATTGTGAACAGTGCTGCAATAAACATATGTATAAATGTGTATCTATAGCAGAATGATTTATAATCCTTTGGGCATATACCCAGTAACGGGATTGCTGGATTCAAATGACATTTCTAGTTCTAGATCCTTAAGGAATCACCACACTGTCTACCACAATGGTTGAACTTACAGTCCCACCAACAATGTAAAAAGCATTCCTATTTCTTCATATCCTCTCCTGTTAAAAGAAACAAAACCTACATATTGAATACATAATGGTCAGAATTATGAATTTTGTTTTAATTTATTTAAGCAATATTTATGTAACTTTTAATAAATTCTATATATGGGAAAATTATCCTTGAATATCTGGGTGTATTATAAAAATTTATGTCCTGAAAGTGTAGTTACTAGATGCTGAAAACGCAAGGAAATGGAGTGTCTTTTAAGAGATGCCAAGAATTTGCCAATACCCTCTGACTTTAACTACTGAAACTGATATTAATCTTCTGATCTCCAAAAGTGTAAAATAATACATTTATGTTGTTTTAAACCCTTGAGTACCCCAAATTTACATATATGTAAATTTATATATACATATGTATATATATGTATATATATACATATACATATTATAGCAGCAATAACAAAATAATGCAGGTTTCTTATCAAGCCTCTTACGGTTCACCCTACTGGGTAATCACTGTGATCACTACAAAATGCAGATCTGAGCATGTAACAACCCCCATTCACCTAGCAGGGTTAACAGACACGGTTCATCAAGAGTCCATTATGCTTCTCTAATCTTATCCCTATGGTTACTTGCATTCTACTATCCCAAAATGCCAAACTTTGCAGGAGTTTTTAACCCCTGAGTACTTCTTAAAGTTTCATAGCAAACTATTATATTTTTCATAACACTATTGACATATATCTATTATAGTAAATGCCACAGTCTTATAGTTATTTGCTTTCCATTGGCCTTTTCTTCTAAAACTGTAACTGAGAGATCCCGCAGACTTAGCTTTATGCCTTTCACATGGTAAGAGACCTATTCAAGTTTCCTAAAAAAATAAATAAATGCTAAATCAATAGTTCTGTCATTAAATATCCAATCTATAGGTTTTATTTCTGCATTTCTTTTAATGTGTCAAATACAGACAATGTATGGACTACTTATATTGATTGTATAACTAACTCTCTCTACAATTCTACAGTAATTTTCCACTCATATTCTCACACGTAAAAAAAAATTACAAATGGACCCTAAATGTCCCAGAAATTTACCAGTATGTGACTATAAATTAAACATCAAAATGAAAATACTTTTAGCTTTTTAGACTTAAAAGAATTTAGTTCGTTTTCTCATCACTTCAAATGTCTTAAGAGACTCCGTAACCGATATTGAGGTTTCACTGCCTGCCTTGGGGCACTTGGTGACTTTTGTCTCTGCTAAAGTTTAATTTCTCAATTTTCACACTTTAATAAATGTTTAGCAATCATCTTTGAAGTGTGAGGTGGCCTCATTCTCCTCAGAATATCCCGTAATAGAGTTGCTTGCAGTTTGAGTGTAAAAGACATTTTCAGTGTTAAGTATAGCCCTTTTCCTCTAAAGCACACCTTAAACACTGTGGGTCATTGGAGAATAGTTAAGCGACAACCACCACTCTTCCTTCAGCTCTGAGACTCTATTGCTCAATCCATTTCATCAATTTGTATTCATTCACTCATTTATTCAGTCCTTCAGATAACACTGTCTCCTTTTGAATGATTTTGAGTAACACTGTTAGCAAAAACAAAGTTGTTTTAAAACTCTGAGCTTGCAAATATCAACATTTCTTATAAAATTAAAACACATTAAAATACCTTTAAAAAAAGTGGCTTTATCTTAGGCATTTTCTTAAACATGTTACATTTTCAATAATAGAGTCTCTTTGTGATTCCACAGGAAATGGCATTTGTCAAAAACTTCTAAGATGTGCCGTTCCTTGGTATGTTTTCTAGAACCTAAAATTTTTCTTAGGCATTTCATTAATCCTCATGCTGTGATGTAGAATGTGGTCATTATTCTCATTTTACAGATACAGGAAGAGACATAAATTAAGAGATTTGACACAGAGAAGCAGCAGAAAACTCAGAAATGAAAATGCGGTAAGTGTGTATACTTTTAAGTGTGAATATGGATTTTTTTCTCTTTGTTTTCTTTATATCATAGATTCATGAAAAGATATCTTAGGAGTTTCTGTCTTTCATAAAACAGATGTGACCGTGAAGATAGTAGACTTGTGCCATACACTAATTTTAAGGATTTATTTTCCTTACAATTTTATGTCTTAAATATTTTTAAAAATGTTGTCATAACAGTTGATGATTTTAATCACCATAATATTTCTAGGGAATCTGAAAACACCTTAGTATAATTTTGGACTTTTTTACGTTGAATACAAAGGAAAATAGTTGCTTGATATTAAAAGAATGGCAAATGCTTCATCTGCTTTTTGAACTGGATAAGAATATATTAATAAATTGGTAATGTCATTATGTAATTGAATGCAGGCAAAAAAAATTGTGTAAGTTAGACCTATATGGGTTAATCTGGTTACAAAAATAAATGAGGAAACAAGTATCACCTAGTGGACATACCAGTGGGACACAGTTTTAGAACTGGGACAAAATTTCAAAATTGCAGGTGATTTCATTCCAGAGCAGGAAAACTAGACAATCATTTATGTTGCAACAGATATCAGGCAGGAAGGTATGAAAGAGAAAGTTACACTAAAAGGGCCAGCAGTTTTGATGTGTAGGTGGAAAATGGGTGTTTGAAGAGTATGAGTGGTGAATCCTCTTTCATTTCCTATGTTGTGGGGTCTGGTGTTTAATGCCAAAATTCTAAGTACTCTGATTTTCATTCAATGACTGTGTAAGTGGTCAGAGCATACTAGCAAAGCAGTTAAGAAAGAATTAAGGAAATTTAAGACCTAGTGAATATTGAGAGTTTATATATTTGAAATAATACTTTTATACCTCTTCCTTTCTTTATTAGTTGAACAATATTTACCTGAACATATTATATTGAATGCTATGGTGATTAATAAATATAAGTGTTTTAATTTTATCTAAAACTAGGGTAAGACTCAAAGGTTTGGTTCCAAGAAACAAGTCCTTAGTCAGACTACTAAAGTGAGAATCATATTTGATAGCAAATCAGAAGAAATCACTGAGCCTGAAGCTAAGGGACTCTTTAATTTCCTCTGAATAGGAGAAACATTAATCCGAGGAACTCAGTTGACATTAAGTCTTTAAGGAGTAGGATCTGTTTTGTTCCCAGTGTTCAATAATAAAATGTGGAAGCTAGACGGGGTCATATTTATTATAGTCCAAAAAGCACTAGACTTCGAATATAATTAATTATTGGGTTGAAAATCTATCATAGTCTTGCTGTTTTGCCCTAGAAAAACATTATTTTCTTGAAAATATCAACTTATTCCTGTGTAAATTTGGAATTATAATGACTCTATCTTTCATTAATTTGAACAGAGAGGGGTTAAAACTTAACCCTGAGGTGTTGCTGGAATATTTCAATTTTATATAACATTGCCATGGTACATGTGGTAAAAATTAGTTTGGTCTAAAGACACAGGCGAAATTGAAATCCTCTGTGATTTTCACATGATAAGGAATTATTAATAAAATTAATAAAACTTTACATTTCTAGTAGTGAGATTTACTTACTCACATCATGGATTAGCTGCTCTTTTTCTAACCTAAATATTTCCCGTCCTCATGATAGTACATTTGGTCTTTGTGCCAATTTAATTTTATTCTAGGTTACAAGAGTTCTGTTTGCTAGAGGAATGATTGTTGCTTCAACCCGCCCCCCAAAGTGAGGAATCATTTCTTGTTTGCAATGAGAATTGAAAATAAATTGCCAATTTTGTTGTTTCATATAATTTCTTAACACTGCAACTCCACCTACTCCAGAGGCTGAGGCACAAGAATAGCTTGAACCAGGGAGACAGAAGTTGTAGTGAGCCAAGATTGCACTACTACACTCTATCCTGGGTGACAGAGCAAGACTCTATCTCAAAAATGAAATAAAAATAAATAAAATTGTAGATTAATATATATTGCTATTTGTATTTATTATTATGAAAATATATTTGCAATACACTGCTAAAGGTAAAAAAGAAAACAATTAATTACAAGAGTAAAGTATAATTTGCCTTTGTTAAGAATATATTTTTAGGTGTTTGTGTATTCCATATACTTACTGTATTAAATGCACACATTATAGGCAATAATTGTAAACATATTAAAATATGTGAATCAAGTATAATTTTTGCATATTTGACTTTCAAAATTACCAAAATGTATTTTTTGCATGAACAAATGTTTATATAAGTTGCAAGAAGCTGCCAAAGAAACATACAATCAAAATTGATAGATGCATTTTTTGATTTTGTTTTGTTTTGTTAGGTTGTGAGACAACATCTTACTCTGTCATCCAGACTGGAGTGCACTGCATAATCACGGCTCATGGCAGCCTCGGCCTCCGGGACTCAGGTGATTCTCCCACCTCAGGCTTTTCAGTAGCTGGGACTACAGGCAGCACCACCACACCTAGCTATGTTTTTGCATTTTTTGTGGAGAAGGAGTTTCACCAGGGTTGTCTGGAACTTCTGGGCTCAAGAGATCCTCCCACTGTGGCCTCTCAAAGTGCAAGGATTACAGGCATGAGCCACTGCAGTCAGCCAGTATATGTATATTTTAGTACCAACATCTTATTCCTAAATATCTTGAAAGTTCTATTAGAAAAAACGATTAAAAATTATTCCATGGGTAACTTACCCATGTCTCTGCTACGTGATAGTACTAAGCTTCCAAAAATTTATTTTTTCTGGGTTCTTAAAATTGTATGCATTTGAGAATAATCAATAACATAACTTGTTTGTTCAAGTAAGTCAAATAGAACAAGCATTTAATATGTATTATTATAAATGGTGCTTTTAAGTTTCCAAGTTACAGTTTTTGTTCATTTGTAAATCTGAAATATTTAAATATCAAGAATTATTAATGAAAACTTAAAGTATATTTAATACACTGTCATATATCATTTGAAAACATAAAATAAAAATATTGAACGAATATATCCATTCATGAAAACATGAAATAAAAAGCTTGAATGTGAGTATATACATTATATATACATGTATATTATATATATATATACATTGAATATATCACTATATGCATATATGTGCATATATATCTACAAAGCTATATCTGTATGTGATTTCTGTGAACAAAAGAAATTTGAAAAATGTAAACATAGATAGTGTTACTACAAAATCATGTTAAAAATTCAAAACACATTATATAAAGACACTAAACCTATGACTCGTTGGCATACCTGAAAGAGAGAACATGCATCTTGGGAAATGTATTTAAGGATATTATCCACAAAAATTTCCCAAGTCTCTCTAGAGAGGTTGACATTCAAGTTCAGGAAATTCAGAGAACCACTGTAAGAAACTATACAAGGTGACCATCCACAACATACTGTCGTCAGATTAACCAGGGGCAATAAAAAGAAAAAAAAAAGTATTAAAGGTAGCTAGAGAAGGAACATGCCACTTACAAAGGCAACCCTATCAAGCTAACCATGACCTTTTGGCAGATCACTTACAAGACGAGATTGGGGCCTATTTACAGTATCCTTAAAAGAAGGAATTCTAACAGTAATTTTATATCCAGCCAAACTAAGCTTCATAAGTGAAGGGTAACTAAAGCCCTTCTTAGAAAAGCAAGTGCTAAGATAATTTATTACCACTAGACCTGCTCTACCAAAGATTCTGAAGGGAGAGCTCAATGTGGAAATGAAAGACCATTATGAGATATCACTGAAACACATTTAAGTCCATACTCCAGTGACACTATAAAGCAACTGCACAATCAAGTCTACAATACAAACAGCTGACAACACAATAGCAGGGTCAAATCTACACATATCAATATTAACCTTGCATGTAAATGAGCTAATATCCCCACTTAGACACAAAGTGACAAGCTGGAAAAAGAAGAAAGACCCAACCATATGCTGTCTCCAACAGATCCATCTGACACACAATTACATCCAGAAGCTGAAAGTAAACAGATGGTTAAAGATTTACCAAGCAAATGGAAAACAAAATAAAAGGCAATTTCTTTTCATACAAAACAGACTTTAAACCAGCAATGATCAAAAGGGCAAAAAAGAATAAAGTGTTCAAATGAACAAGAAGACTTAACTATCCAAATGTATGCATGCAACATTAGAGCACCTAGATTCATAAAGAAAGTTCTTAGAGACTTGAGAAGATAACCACAGTACATGGATGAGAGATGTCAACACTCCACTGAAAGTATTAGATAGATCGTTGAGGTGGAAAGTTGACACTACAGCAAATAGTAGACCTAACAGACATATACAGAACACTCTACCCAGTAAGAGTAGAATATACATTTTTCTCAACTTCAGATGGCACATACTCTAAAATTGACCACAGGCAAAGCCATAAAGCAACTCTAAACAAATTCAGAAAAAACAAAAATCATACCAAGCACATTCTTGGACTATAGTGCAATAAAAATAGAAATGAACACCAAGAAGTTCTCTCAAAACTATACAACTACATGAAA
This sequence comes from Sapajus apella, assembly GCF_009761245.1. Taxonomy (NCBI): domain Eukaryota; kingdom Metazoa; phylum Chordata; class Mammalia; order Primates; family Cebidae; genus Sapajus; species Sapajus apella. Next base: position 1,173,345 of record NW_022436990.1, read on the forward strand.
ATTGAACAATATGTTCCTGAATGGTCTTTTGGTAAACAATGAAATTAAGGTAAAAATCAAGAAATTCTTAGAAACTGAAAAAAACTAAAATACAAAATTTCAGAATCTCCAGTATAAATTAAAGCAGTCTTAAGGGAAATGTTTATAGTGTTAAATGCTTGCATCAAAAAGTTAGAAAAATCTCAAATTAACAATCTAACATTACACCTTAGAGGAACTAGAAACACAAGTGCAAATCATCCCCAAAGGTGGCAGATAAAAAGAAATAACCAAAGTCCAAGCTGAAATGAACATTAAGATGTAGAAAACCATACAAAAGATCTACAAAATTAAAAGTTCATTTTTTTGAAAGAATAAATAAGATTCATAGACCATTAGCTAGACTAATGAAAAAAAAGAGAAAATCCTAATAAACAATCAGAAATGACAAATTGGACATTACCGCTGACCCCACAGAAATACAAAAAATATTATTACAAATACTTCCATGCACACAAACTAGAAAACCTACAAGAAATAGATAAATTTCTGGAAACATACAACCTCCTAAGATTGTACCAGGAAGAAATTAAAACCCTAAACAGACCAGTAACAAATTTCAAATTTGCATCAGTAATAAAAAACATAGGAATGTTAAAAAGCTATGGACAATATAGATTCACGGCTAAATTATACCATACATATAAAGAAGAGCTAATGCCAATCACACTAAAATTATTCAAAGGATTGAAAGAGTAGAAGCTCTTCCGTAACACATTCTATGAGGCCAGCATCATTCTAATATCAAAACCTGGCAGAGATAACATGAGAAAAAGAAAACTTAGCCAATATCTCTGATGAATGTAAATGCAAAAATCCTCGACAAAATACTAGAAAACTGTATTCAACAGCACATCAAAAAGTTAATTTGCCATGATCAAGTAGGATTGATTACTAGGATGCAAGATTGGTTCAACATACACAAATCAATAAATATGCTTCATCACACAAACAGAACTAAAAAAAAAAAAAATCATGTAATTATCTGAAGAGACACAGAAAAGGCCTTTGATAAAACTCAAGATTATTGGATCATTCTCTATACTATAGAAATATTATATTATTACATTGATCGCTCTCTTTTCATAACATTACTAACTTTTCAAATTCAGTACTCTTCAGAATAACTGTTTATGCCCTCTGCTATGAGCTGAGTTGTGTTCCCCCTCAAATTTATTGAAGTTCTAACTCCCAGTATCTCACAATGTGAATGTATTTGAAGATAGGGTCTTCAAATAAATAATTAAGAATGCAGGGGTGGGGTCACTAACTACATAGTGGGTCTAGAAGGCAGCCCTCAGAAAGACAAAGCAATGAGTGAGAGAGGATTCTTTTTGAAGCTTAAAATCTAATGGAGTTATCCTTGATAGCTTCAGACTTGTTTGGGACTCATGATCCTTTTTTTTTTTTTTTTTTTTTTTTTAATTTCTCCCTTTTGGAATGAGAGTGTCTATCCTATTCCTGTTCTACCACCGTATTTTGGAAACAGATAACTTATCATATTTCACAAGTTCACAGATGTAGAGAAGTTTTGCCTCTGGAAAAATTATACTTCCAGTCTTATCATAGCTAACTTAAAATACTATATATTTAAATGAGAAGGATATAGAGTTAAAGCTGGAATGGGTTGCAGCTCTGGGGACCATTGGGATTGAGTGAATGTATTTTGTATGAAAGAGGACATGAAGCTTGGGATGGGGGACAGACAGAGGGTGGAACATAACAGGCTAAATTATTTTCTGCCAAAATGTATATGTTGTGATCCTAGTCCCTAGTATCTTAGAATGTGAATGTAAGTGGAGACAGGGCCTTTAAAGAAGTAATTAAGTTAAAATAAGAAAATTATAGCAGACCATCTCTATTAAAATATGATAGATGCTCTTATAAGAAGAGAAACTGTGAAGGGAGGAAGAGAGTTAGGCAAAATAGCTAATGCATGCTGGGCTTAAAAACTAGGTTAAGAGTTGGTAGGCGCAGCAAACCGTCATGGCATATGTTTACCTACATAACAAAACTGCACATCCTGTGCATGTACCCTGGAACTTAAAGTGAAAACAAAAATATTTTAAAAATTATTATCTGACTCTTAAAGAGAGAAAGATAAGACACTGCAGATACACAGGGAAAAGCCAATGTGAAGACAAAAAGAAGATGGCCATGTGATGACAAAGAGAGGATGACCATCTACAAGCCAAGGAGTGATCTCAGAATGATACCAACCCTGTTGTTACCTTGATCTTGGACTTCTAGCTTCCAAACTGGAGGAAATAGTGGATGCTATTTAATGCATCCACTCTATGGTACTTTGTTATGACAACCCAAAGACATAAATACCATTTTTTTCTTCATCGCCCTTTTCTCTCTTTCCATTATCTTTAAGACAAACTTAATTGGGTCTCTGTCCTCATTATAAGACTAAGGCTGTTCTTGTTCATGCTGTCAGTAAACTCCACATTGTGAAATTCAATGTTTATTTCTCTCATTACAAATCTTAAACAGTAATCACTATGTAAACATTTTTTAATTTAAAATTTTAAAAATTTTGTGGGTTCATTGAAGGTATATGTATTTGTGGGGTACATGAAATGTTTTGATGCAGACATACAATGCATAACGATCAAATCATAAGATAGTGTATCCATCCCTTCAAGCATTTATTTCTGTGTTACAAACAATCCAGTTGTACTCTTTTAGTTATGTTTAAATGTAAAATTAAAATATTATTTACTATGGTCACCCTGTTGTGCTATGAAATCTAGTCTTCATTCAAACCATATTTTGTACTCATTAACCATTCCCACCTATCCCCAGTAGTCACTATTTGACATAGATGATCATCACCACTGCCTTGATAATTTTTTTTTTTTTTTTGAGACGGAGTTTCGCTCTTGTTACCCAGGCTGGAGTGCAATGGCGCGATCTTGGCTCACCGCAACCTCCGCCTCCTGGGTTCAGGCAATTCTCCTGCCTCAGCCTCCTGAGTAGCTGGGATTACAGGCACGCGCCACCATGCCCAGCTAATTTTTTGTAGTTTTAGTAGAGACGGGGTTTCACCATGTTGACCAGGATGGTCTCGATCTCTTGACCTCGTGATCCACCCGCCTTGGCCTCCCAAAGTGCTGGGATTACAGGCGTGAGCCACCGCGCCTGGCCGCCTTGATAATTTTTTGACCTAGGGTCTAGGACTTCACATTCTCTTACACCTTTTCTGATTCTTTCTCTTCACCTCTACTTTTTAAGGTGAAAGTCTCTTAATCCTTTGTCCTCTTCTTTACATAAATATGCAAATAATTCACAGTTTATTTCTACCTCTAGGCCAGAATCTACAAAAACAAAAAGCAAAAAACAAAAACCCTTCCTCTTATATTTTCACTTGTCTGTTTAATAGACATCTCAAATTCAACATATACAGAGCACTGAACTCCTCATATTACCCCCAAACCTAATTACCCAAGGTCTTACCCATTGAATTACTTCCATATATGTATTGTATTAGTCTGTGTTCTTCAGAGAAACAATATCAATAGGAAAAATAAAAATATATAATTATTATAATATTGTTATATTACATAAAATTAAATACATATATGTTGAGAGAAAGAGATGCCTATTATAAGGAATTGGTTCAGTTAAAGAGGCTGAGAAGTTCCAAGATCTGTAGTTAGCAAGGTAGACAACAGGAGAGCCTATAATATAGTTCTATTGCATGATCAAAGGCCTGCGAAGCAGGAGAGCCAATTGTGTAGCTTCTAGTCCAAGTCTCAGTACCAAGGCAGGTGAGGACTAATGTCCCAGATCAAAAACAGTCAGCCAGGGAGTGAATTCTCCTCTACATCTTGTTATGTTATTGTGCTTTCAGTGGCTTGGATGGGTTCCAACTATACTGGGAAGGACAAACCACTTTTACTTGGCCTACTGATTTAATTGTTACTGTCATCCAGAAACTATCCCAGTCACACCTAGAATAATGTCCAACCATCTTCATGGCCTGGTAAAACTGACACATAAAATTAACCAACATATTAAACATTTCATAACTTCCAGTTGCTCAGGTCTAGTGTATTATATATTCTTTAGATTTCCCATTTATCTCATATTCAGCATACAACTAGAAAAAATTAGCAACTTATATAGTTACAGTGAAAACAATCCACAAGACAACCCTCACTATTGATACAAACTTTAAATTCAGGAGGTATGCAAAACCCCATATAACCATATCTGTTGCTACAACACTGGCTGAAATCAACCACTCTTTCTTGCTTAGACTATCTCAATAGCATACAAAAGTCTTCTTGCTTTTTTTCTTCTCTTAGAATAACTTCATTGCACATTGTATCAATACAACACCCACAGAGTCTTTGTATATGTGCAAGTTCAATATTTTTACTTTTCTGCTGGAAGCCTTATCAAGGCTTTGTATTTTACTCAAGAGACAAAGTTTTTCTCAGTAGCTTACGCAACCCTACATAAACTGGCAACCTGTTACTTCTCTGACATCTTCTACTAGTGTTGCCTTATTGACTCTTCCCAAGTCACTGCCAGCCCCCTTGCTCTTCTTTGAACATGTCAGGTGAGCCATCACTTAGGTACATGGCACTGCTGTCTCTCAGACTAGAATGATCTATGCCAAGATATTCTTCAAGGCTAAGTCCTTCATCTGTTTTATATCTTTGCTGCAGTGTCATCTTCTAAATAAGGTATAATCTAACCACCCTAGATAAAATGGAGATGTTTCCCTCCTGGAACCTCCTAATCTCCTCACTCTGCTTTACATTACTTTTCTATAATATGATTACATTCATATGTTTCTCAAAAGATTTTATTGACTTAAGATTTTAAATTTGCAACTTAATTATTATTACATTTTATATCAAATCATAATTTTAAAATTATGTTTATTGTTTGCCCTAGAGATTTTTGTGGGCCTCAGTCACATTTGTGTCTCTAGGATTGAAAGCCATATTAGATGCATGAGGTTGAATTTCAATGATTATTTAATGCGATTAAATATTAAATTAATAAAAAATATCTTTATTGGTAACACTAGGCAAAAAAAAAAAACAGGAATAATCATTTGTGACTTACACAGCAGCTGTATCTCTAGAAGAATCAGTATGCATTAGAACCGTGAAAAAATATTGTGTTCACATCTAAACTCAGGTCATTGTAATCAGAATTTCTACCTAGAGCATTGGTGGAATCTTTAAAAGTCCTGTAAGCTAATTAAAATATATTTAGTTTTTACCAACTAATCTTGTAAATCCCTATAATGTACAATAGAAGGAAGGATAATCTTCATTAATATTACAAAGCTTAAAGCTTATAAACAGGAAGCTGATGTATAAAATCAAAGGTCTATTTTCTACAGCCATTTTTTTACATACTTTACCACAGTATGTAAATCCCAAATAATACCATTCTTAACAGTGAGCATTTCTCACGCTCATTTCTATTCAGGGTTGAAAATGGAAGACAAAAAGTGAAGATGATTATGTATGGGTAAATAAGCAAACACTAGCCTTGTCAATGGGCTTAAATCTAGTACGTAGGATCAGTTGTGTATAACACTATAATAAATGGCAAAATGCAATAAACATGGTGATACAGAGAACAAAGGAAAATATAATTGCCATGTCTATGAAATGTAGAATAGGATTTATATGAGAGATGGGAAAAAGTGGAGATTGTATAAAGAATTTTTGAAACTAAATCTTTAGATAAAATAACAACAATCTGCTTCCCTGCCATTTACCTCGCCCATCAATAGACTCACAATAATTTGATCTCATTTCATCACATTATTGTTTTCTGAAATCAACTTCTAGAAACTGGAATGATGAGAACATCCAAATTGACATGTATCAACTGCTTCATGCACTTGCTAGATACTTTACATAGTCTTGTTCAATGGATGAATATAATGCTCATAAAAAGACTTTAAAATATAACTTTCCTTTGGAAATATTTTCAATATGTTGCACTAGAATCATATTTTTCTTGTCTTCTGGGGATATTCTGTATCCAATGAGGCTAACTGAATTTTAGAGAGCAGAGGGTTGACCTCCATCTTGGGAGAAGTATGAGGAGCATGTTATAGTGGGATATTATTTACCAGAAATAACTGAAAACCTCACTGACAAGATGATCCTACAAAGGACAAAACATATTAATAATGATATTAAAACAATCACAAATGCACTCTAAAATGAAAGGGCGTAACACTCTTGGACTAGCTGACAGGATACAATAATAATTTAGTAAGCTATTTTTTTTATCTATTGTACCTCATTCCTAAAAACATATTGAAGCTATGTTGAAAACTGCATTACAAGTTATTGCTGCACTGAGCCTCAATAACTTGTAAAATGCCAGCAATGCACCTACTATAAACACATTGAAAAAGCATCTTAGTACATTATTGCCTCCAGGAGTGGAGACCATGTTTATGGAATTGGGAAGTTATGACCCCATCTGTTATGTACATCAGACAGCTTACCCTCTTGTAAAAATGCTGCCATGAAACTCCACACATATCCAGCAGGGATAGTGGAACTTGGCATGGGGGATGAAATAACACTTTCTTCTGGGTTCATTTCTCTTACTTACTCACAAATGTGGTTAATAAGCTGTGGTTAAAATAATATCTCATGTGAAATATTAACCATTCTTCTTTTCCTTAGAGGGCTCTCCTAAGCCGTGTTCAAATATAGTATTAAAAATTCACTCCAATTTAAAGCACCAGCAAATGAATCACATGAAAAAAGAGGAAAAATTTCCTTTTATGAATTTAAAATTTTGTTCTAATTTCTGCTTCTTGGCTTTTCTATGATTGAAATAACTCTGCTATACGTGAATTACATCCTGTCCTCTAATTTAAGGTCTTACTACTCAAATCTATTCACAGACAGTCTAGCATATCTTGGAGTGTAATGAGAAATACAGAATGTTGGGGAGAATAGCCAAGATGGCTGACTAGAAGCGAGACTGAGGGGTGAGTAAATTCCAGCTCAAGTGAACCATCCAAGAAGCAAGACCCACTGAGTGCAGACCAGAGATGGGGGAGCCAGGATCGCTGCCCATGGGAGACTGACATAGAGCCAGGGAGACTCCCTACCATAGGGAAACAGTGAGTGAAGAAAGCCCCTGGGACCAACACTTCTGACATGGACATTAGCAACTGATCCCTTCAGACACCCCATCCCCAACCCCCCTAGACACACACACACTGCATGCCATCCTCCAGCCTGACATGGAGAGCTACCTGGAGAGTCTAGGCAGAACCCCTGCTCAAGCCCACATGGCACCCCATAGGCTTTGGATTCCTGAGCACCCCAGCTGCAGCTGCCATAGCTCTACCAACAAGAGAGGCCAGTCTCTCTCACATGCCCATAGGATAAGGGTCACATGCATGGTGCTAAGGAGCTGACAGTCTGGAGGCCCCACCTCCCCTGCTCCTTGCAGGCAAGGAGCACTGGCTTGGGCCCCCAGCACAGCCACCCCACCCTTACCTGAGCACTCTGGTGGTCATGCTGTGTATTTCTTTGGGACAGACCTTCCACAGGTAACTCATAGGCTTCCTATGACTGCTGCTGCCATGGAATCCACCCCTACTGCCCTCAGCCAAGCTAGGGAACAAGGAGTCCCAGAACTGTCACAGGCCTCCAAAACTCTGTACTACAGCTGCCTAGAACCTCAGCTGCAGGCAGCTGTAGTATGAAAAGGCAGCCAGACCGTTTCCACAGGGATCCCTCCACATGCTGCTCCTCACAGAGCAGGGCCTCTCAGCTTAGGTCTCCAGTGCAGCCAACCCACCCCCACCTGATTACTTCAATCAGTGACAGCTCTGCTTTTCTCTGGGGTGGAACTCCAAGAGACAATATACAGGCCCTCTGCCATGGTCACCACTGTGGTACCCACCCTGGCTCACCCCAGGCTATTAAGGGAACAAAGAGCCTGATTGCTTTCATCCACCTACAACACACTGAAGCTGTCCTACAGAGAGGAAGCCAGACTTCCTCTCTAGCCCCCATCTCACTTGCTTTTAACCAGGCAGGGTCTCCTGGTTTGGGCCCATAGCACAGCTGGCTTACCCCTGGATTATCACTCTGACCAGCCATGGTTCTGCATCTTTGGAGAACAAAGAAACAACCAACAGGCCCTCTATCATTGCCACTAGGAAGGGGTCAAAGAACCAGATTACTTTATTCACACCTCCAGCCCACTTCAGCCACCTTGACCAGATTGATTCACAGTTGAATTCTACCAGACATACAAATAACTGGTACCAATTTTACTGAAACTATTCTAAAAAATCGAAGAGGAGGAGCTCCTCTCTAACTCATTTTATGAACCAAGCATCAGCCTAATACCATATATGTCAGACACATAACAAAAAAAGAAAACTTTAGGCCAATATCCCTGATGAACGTAATTCAAAAAATTCTCAGCCAGATACTAGCAAACCAAATCTAGTAGCACATGTAAAAGCTTATTCAATACTGTCAAGCAGGCTTTATTCTTGTAATGGATGGCTGATTCGACATGAGGAAATCAGTAAATGTGACTTACTAGTCATAAACAGAATCAAAAGCAAAAACTGTATGACCATCTAAGTAGATGTAGAAAAAAGTTTCTGATAAAATCCAACATACCTTCATAATTAAAAAAAATAATAAACCTCAATAAACTAGGCATTGAGGGAACAGACCTGAAAATAATAAGAAAAATCTTAGACAAACCAATAGCTAATGTCACACTTGCATAAACTAAAACCATTGCCCTTGAGAACTAGAACAAGACAAGGATGCCTTCACCATTCCTATTCAGCATAGTACCAGAAGTCCTAGCCAGAACAATCAATCAAGATAAATAAAAATCATACAAATAGGAAAATAAAAAGTCAAACCAGCTCTCTTCACTGATGATTTGAAAACTCTAAAGACTCCATCAAAAGGCTAGTGGAACCAAAAATTGAATTCAGAAAAGTTTCAGGATACAAAATCAATGTACAAAAATCAGTAGCATTTTTACATACCAACAATGTTGGTGTGGAAAGTTAAACCAAGAATACAATCTCATTTACAATAGCCACAAACAATTTTAACACTACTTCTTCAAACTACCAACATCATTCTTCACAGAATTAGGAAAAGCTACTCTAAAATTCATATGGGACCAAAAATGAGCTCGAACAGCCAAAGCTACCCTAAACAAAAATAACAAAGCCAGAGGCATCAAACTACCCAATTTCAAACTATATGTTCAAACTAATATAGCCTTAATATAAGGCTATATTAACCAAAACAGCATCGTACTACTGGTATAAAAACAGACACACAGACCAATAGAACAGAAGAAAAAACTCAAAAGTAAAGCAGCACATTTAAAATCATCTGATCATCTACAAGGCTGACAAAAACAAGCAATGGGGAAAGGACTATCTTTCCCAGTGGTGCTGGGATATTGGCCTAGTCATGTGCAGAAGAATGAAACTGGACCCTTACCATTCACCATATGCAAAAATCCTACCTGGAAGTATCATTCTGGACATTAACCTTGGGAAAAAAAATTTGGCTAAGTCCCCAGAAGCAACTGCAACAAAATAAAAAATTGACAATTGAGACCTAACTAAAGGCCTCTGCACAGCAAAAGAAACTGTTGAGAGTGAACAGACAATTTATAGAAGGGAAGAAAATACTCACCACATATGCATCTGACAAAGGTCTAATAGGCAGAATCTTAAGTGAGCAAGCAAAAAACCAATAGCCCCATTTAAAAAATGGGCAAAGATACAAACAGACACTTCTCAAAAGAAGACTTACAAGCAGTCAACAAACATGAACAAATGCTCATCATCAGTAATCATCAGAGAAATGCAAATCAAAAGCACAATGAGATACCATCTCATATCAGTGATAGTGGCTATTATTAAAAAGTTAAAAAAAAACAACAAATGCTGATGAGGCTGCAGAGAAAAGAGAAACCTTATACACAGTTGGTGGGAGTATAAATTAGTTTATCCACTGTGAAAAGCAGTTTGGAGGTTTCTCAAAAAACTTAAAACAGAGCCACCATTTGACCCAGCAATCCCATTACTGGGTGTATTCCCAAAGGAACGTAGATCGTTATACCCCAAAGGCATGTGAACTCACATGCTTGTTATTGTGCTTTTCACAATAGCAAAGACATGGAATCAACCTAGATACCTAGCAATGGTCTGTTGGATAAAGAAAATGTATATATGCACAATGTAAAACTATTCATTCATAAAAACTAATGAAATCACATTCTTTGCAGCAACATGGATGGAGCAGAAGGCCATAATCCTAAGCAAACTAACACAGGAACAGAAAACTAAATATTACGTGTTCTCACTTATAAGTGGGAGCTAACCATTGAGCATGTATGGACATGAATATGGGAACAAAAGACACTGTGGACTACCAGTAGCAGGAGAGACGATGTGGGGTGGGGCTGAAAAGCTACCTATGGGGTACTATGCTCACTACCTGGGTGCAATATACCTGTGTAACAAACCTACACGAGACCCTTATATCTAAAACAAAAGTTGAAAGTCAAAAAGAATAGTAGGTAATTAATTTAGAACTCAATGAAATGGATTAGTTAACTCTAAAAATTTGGGGGAAGTTTTAATGTGCTGTAATTTATCCTCTTTTATGTTATCATGAGATTCCCAAGCTACCTGGAAACCTTGTAGGAATTTTTGGGTTTACTCTATTTTCTCCAAAATGTCTTTAGTCTCCTCAACTAACTTCAGCTCCATATTGACTCTTAGTGCCATAGTTTTAGCTGATACCATGTGCCCAAAACAACACTGCCAGGCCAGTCTGCTTTATAGTTGTTTCCTGCCATAGCAATTTGCAACAAGCTCTTTTTTACTATAGCAACCTAGGGATGCCAAAAAAGTAGCTACTAAAAAACAAAAGAAAAAGAAGAAAATTCATATGAAATGCATTTTGTTTTGCTGCTTCTGCCCATAATTTATTCTTTTGGAATTGAAGCCTATGTGTGCCTGATTAAAAGAATGGCTCTGAGATTAGTGTCATACCTCGTGATCCTCCTTTCCATAATCATAGCATATTGTCTAAAATGTGACCATCTGGCCCATGGAAAATTATTTAATTGCCAGTCAACAAACAATATAGTTATTTCATTTGGGATGTTGAACTAGATAGTACAAGCATACTGATTTAGTAAATTGTAGATAAGTTCTCGCTAGTGACACAATACCACAGTGAAGGTCTAAGAATTTCTTGGCTGAAACTCTCACAGTTGCCCTGGATCATACATTTCCTGATGCTTGCTGCATGTGTTTCTTTACAATAAATTGTCTTTCTTTTTTGAGCTGTTTGTCACCAGCGCACTAAAATCAAATGCATGCTAATAAAAACAGTGAACTCCTGGCATAGCTTTACCTGTAAAAGTTGACAGCTCTAGTTTATCATTCTTATAATTCTTAGCAGTTATATACCCTACATTTATTGGACTAGGATTTAAATATCAAACACAGTTATAAGCACTGCTATTCCTTGGAATGAAGAATAACAAAATGTATAATTTAATATAATAAAAAAATAGAGAATCTCAGGCTCCACTCCACAACTACTGACTCAAGATTCTTCAATTCAACAAGATACCCAGGTGATCCACCTGCAGATTAAAGTTTGGGGACCACTGCTGTAGAGTCAAGGTAAAATAAGAGGAACAACCTAAAGTGATTAGAACTAACCTAAAGAGGGATAGTAGAATCTGACAAATGTTTATTTGTCAATTATACCTTTATAAAGCTATAGGAAAAATGAACTTGTTATTTTTGTCCTAATATAGAAAGATGTTCATGATATATGAAGTGAATAAATTGTGCAGATTACACATACACACATAGTATATGTCTATTGCTATAATATATATATATATATATATGCTACCTGTATTATATAATATATAACACACATGTGACACACACATGAACACTTCCACAGACATACACAAACAAGGATAAAAATACAAACCATATACAAAAAATCAGTGGTGCAATAAGATACATGAAATGAGAACTTTCACTTTATAAAATTTCTCGGCAATAGTATTATAGGTAGTATCTACTTTGTGGAGTTCTAAGAAGTTTAAAAAATTTAGAAAATGTCTTTTTTTTTTTTTAACCAAAACACCACTATCTCTATTGTTATGTAGCTAATTTTACTATATGCCTCTTATCTTTTTAACAGGCCTTTTCTGCCTTTCTGTTAGGACCCATATTAAATGGCAAAAAAGAAAAGTAGGCAGAAAACAAAACAAATTGCCTCTTGATAATAAGTCTGACAAATTTGGCAGAAAAAAATACTCTGGTAAAATGAAGTTTTAGAACTATGTACATAAATAACACATAAATACATAACCTGATTTATTTTTCCTTCATTAAAATAAAAAACATGGACTTTTGTAAAGTATCAGTTTATCAGGAATGTGCCAAAGGAGCCACCACCTTATCTCCATGGTTCAGTCATATTTAGAAGAAAATCTATGTCCCCTTCCTTGGAACTGCACTGCTGTCCTTGTTGCTCTGGCACCCCCTGGTGGAGTGAAATCACACAGATAAGAAGAATGGAGGAGTAACCCACCAGGAATCTGTTGTCTAGAAGATAAATGTGTTGCATTTTCAAGTAACTTCTCTGATTGGAACACTTTGAGATGAAAGTACATTTCGGTTACATTGATTTAGTACTATGGCCTTCTCATAAAGGCACTGTTGGGCCCTCTGTGGTGCAAGCTTCTGTGTGCTTCCTATGGGTTTTTAATATTTAGTAAAGCAGCTGTGCACAGTCAAGTTCAATATCCAGAGATGTAACAGATAAGGTCACAGAGAAAATCTGAAATATCAGACTCTTAGGAGTAGACACATAGGTGTATGTGTTTGTGTGAATTTTTCCTTCATGTTAGAAATTTTTGCCCTATGTTTTTTCGGGTAATCATACTCTCCCCAGAAAAGGCTCTTAAAGACAGAAATGTTGAATTGCTACTAGCAAAGGCCTTGAATTTAGATAAATCTGGACTTGTGTTTATCCTAGAAACTCATTACCTATATCTTGAAATTCTTGTCTATGAAGTACGCATGATTGAATCAACACATTTGAGTGAGTTATGAGGATTAAAATGATGCATGTAGAACAGTGTTTAGTAAAAATTAGGTACTTTATAAATTAGTGAAACACAGGTTTTCTCTAAAATGCAAATAAAATAATTTTTGAGTTTTTTCTTTAGTTTTAATACCGAATAACTGAAGACATATTTTTTTTCTATTATCTGGAAGTCAAACTGTGCTAATAGTAAAACATATAGATAGATGTTTCTGCAAAACACATAATCATCATCTAGCAGGTTTTCAGTTTCCGTAAATTATTGATGTCCTGTAAAATACTATGTATTCTGAGAATAGAGATAATCTCCTTGATTATCTCTCCGAAGGAAACCCTTCAAAACTGCAATTTTTCCTAATCTGTTTCTGGGCTGGGATTGGGGTGGTGTTTGAAGTCATTTTTCATATCTCTTGAGACATGTTTCATGTCTGTGTTTCTAGGTTGTCATTCAAGCAGATGAGGGAAGAGAACAACAGCTCCTCTCCCAAGAGTCAGGGATGTGGTTTGACATTGCAGGGCTCTAGTAATTGGAGTCACAAAAGTACTGAGTCAGCCCAAGTGGCAGAGAGGGAGTTTCGGAGTACCACTCTCTGAGGACCAGGAGGGATAGCCATCTGCTGTGATTATACTGACATCTGCAACCTCTTCACTTAAGAACACCTGAAAAGTCAATCCTAAGTGGGCCAGCTGCATCAGGATTTCTCTGCAGACTCTTCTGAGAGGATTGGTGATTATCCAAGTACAGTTTTTACTTCCTCTCAGGACTCAAGGCCTTTTTCTATTCAAGCACCTCTGTGTATACTGATACTTTGGGGATTTTCTCTAAAACTAAATTGGGTGTTTTTGAACTGAAATCAGCACTCTGAACTGAAAGCACTGTTTTATAGAAAGATCTGTAAGCTCTTTGTCCCTCGGTATTTAATCATTCAGAGGTGAGCATTATGTTCACAGAATTATATCTAAAAGTATCAGAATAACATCATTAAAGCGACTACAGATAGCATCTGCTGCATGTACCTGTCATTTTGCACATGGATGTGCCAAAGCCCTCAGTACCTCAGGAGCTTTCTATTACACACACACACACACACACACACACACACACACACACACAATATGTGGAGGGCAATTCTTTATACATACTTTCTCTCTACCTGTGAGTGAAGTACTTGTAGGAGACAATATTTCTTAATACTTACTTCTTTTGTTACATTACTTATGTATTTTACAAAAGCATCTGTGTATGTATGGCTTATTATAAGCAGGGCATTTTTTAAATTACTTTACTAATACTAGCTCTTATATTTTCTAGAAGTCCTAATGTAACATTCCTTTATTACTGCTATAACAAATTACTATACATTTGGTGGCTTAAAAGAACATAGATTTATCATTCTATACTTTCAGAGGTCAGGATTCCAAAAGGACTCTCACTGAGATAAAATGAAGGTGTCAGCATGGCTGTGTTTTTCCTGGAGGCAAGAGAGGAGCATCGATTTCCATGCCTTTTTCATCCTCCAGAAGCCACCCACATTTTTGTCCCAGGCCCAGTTTCTCTGTCTTAAAAGTCATGAATGTAGGGAACCAGCCCTACATCACCTATGGGTACCCCGAGTTCAATGGGACAAAGGAATGAGAAAAAGACAGATTAAGAGAGATAGTGGGACTGGGGGGCCATTACTCATTGCGTTGGAGGAGACAGTGAAGGCCCCCAAGCTCTGATCGTCCTCACGATTTATTGATAACAATCACTTTGATCTATAGGTAGGGGTGGAGTGATGGTGAAGTGAATCAGTGAGACAGAAATGGTGTGTCATCCTAGGGATTGATAACAGTGGCAGTTTGGGAGCTTCACAAAGCAAGAACATGCGGTTATCTTTAGCTTATTATCTATGTGCAGCTGGTGGAACTCAGAAAGAGCCTACAAGTCTGGCTACGTCATAGTGCTACGAAGGGGTTTTATGTCCTTGAGCACAATGTTTACGGTAACAGACCCCATGTCACCCTGCACTAGAACATGAGGCATGGAGAGGCCTTCCTCCTCAGAGGCCACAGTTTGTTGTTCCTTGTTTATATGTTACTCATAACCAATTTATATAGGCACTCTGTAAGTCCTTTCTCCTTTGCTGCTTTTCCCAACAATCCATGACCAGTCATGTCTTTATCATGATACATCACTCTGGTTATCTGCCTCTATTACATCTTCTGCTCTGACTCTCATTCCTCTCTATTTCACTTTTAAGGATTACCTCCATCTCTAATGATGCTTAGTCACTTCTGCAAAATCTCTTCTGCCATGTGAAGTAACACACAGGTTCTGATGATTAGGACACGAACATCTTTAGGGATTCATTATTCTAGCTACTGCAACTGCTGTAACTATTCTTGTTTTATATATGAGGAAATTGAGACTCAGAGAAATTAAGGAATTTGTCCAAGATCACAGTTACTAGCAGCACGGTTTGGATTTAAACACTATCAGTTTAGCTTTGGCATCTGTTTTTTTTTTAACAACCTCACAATCTAATATTTATGGATTGAAAAGGAGAAAAGGAAAAAGTGAAGAAAAAAGGTTCCAGAGACTTGATATTTTCAATCTATCCATCCATATACAATAAAGCCAGCTAGCACTTAACAAGTTAAACTCTTACTTTCTGTAACATAGTGATTACATAAAGATACCATAATAACAACAAAATACAATACAAAGATCTAAAAAGACAAAAGAAATAATATCCCAAAATAATGAATATAGGCTGCTGATATTGATGGTTGCTGCACTAACTGCCTGAGAAGGGTTGAAAGACACTAAGATGCAAAGAACGAATCACAGTAAAAGAGTTGATGGAGGATGTGCAAAAATAATGCAGAAAGTTCTGATAAGAAGAAGAATGTGAGGTGTCTCTGAAGGGGCAATAAACTTGGAATTGGGTAGAAACCACAAAATTAGAAGAGTATTTTAATTAGCTTTCCAAAAATGTGTGTAAAACAGGATTATTTCTTTTTTTAACTTTATTTTAGGTTCAGAGGCGTATGTGCAAATTAGTTATATACATAAATCATGTGTCCCAGGGGTTTGACGTACAGAATATTTAGTCATTCAGGTAATAAGCATGGAACCCCATAGGTAGTTTTATGATCATCACCCTTCTTCCACCCTTCACCCTTGAGTTGGCCCAAGGGCCTATTGTTTCTTTCTTTGTGATCATGTGTACTCTACATTTAGCTCCCAATTATAAGTGAGGATATGTGGTGTTTGGTTTTCTGATTCTGCATTCATTCTCTCAGGATAATGGCCTCCACCTCCATCCATGTTGCTGTAAAGAACATGATCTCATTCTTTATTATGGCTGCATAGTATTTCATGGTATATCTGTATGACATTTTCTTTATCCACTCTACCATTGATGAGCATTTAGGTTGATTCCATGTCTGCTAATATGAATGGTGCTGTGATCAACATAAACATGCATGTGTCTTTATGGTAGAATAATGTATACTCCCTTTGGTATATGCTTAATAATAGGATTCCTGTATCGAATGGTGGCTCTGTTTTCAGTTCTCTGAGAGAATGCTGAATTGCTTTGTACAATGGCTGAGATAATTCACATTCCCACCAGCAGTGTATAAGCAAGTGTTCCCTTTTCTTTGCAACCTTGCCTCACCAGCATCTGTTATTTTTGACTCTAGCAATAGCCATTGTGATTATTGTGAGATGGTATCTCGTGTGGTTTTGATTTTTATTTCTCTAATGATTATTGATGTTGAGCATATTTTCATATGCTTGTATAATGGGTATCATCCAGCAGTTTCCGTGGCCAAAATAGACAAGATAACCAAACCCATTTAATGTTTAAGGCTTTGCAATGTTTGTGTCAGGGTATGTTGCAATTCCAGGTTGAACTCTGGTATGAGATCCTTGTCTAATTTGTAGATAAAATACTGAATTGAAACCAGAGAGTGAGTGCATAGCAGAATATGCTCAGTAACATTAATTAATAACTGAAGTTAACCCCACCAAAGTCAGGATACAAATTCTCTATCTACAGTTAAATAAAAGGAAAAGCATGGTAAATATACTCAAATATGAAAGCATTCCAGGCACCATTAAGTGACGTTCTTTGTCACATTGTCCAATTATTTACCCCTTTACAGAAAAAAAAATTACTTTCCCCAAAATATTTCATTTAACGAATATTAGACACTCTCCCATTTGATAAGCATTGTGTAAGTATGCACAGATAAAGAATGCCATGTTCCTAACTCACATGCATGTATTTAAGATGTAAGAGGAGTATTTTAAACAACACAAACATCTATGAATAACATTGACTTACTATGTTTTTCAAAGCAAAAAGCAGCAATTGTCAATTATTTTACTGATTATTAAAACAAGCTATTAGCTAATACTAATATTTTGAGATATTTTTATAGACTTTTTTCTTATGAATAAATCCAAAGTTTAAGAAAAAAATTGACTCACATTTTAAACTTTTCAATTTTTTAAAGTTTAACATTTTATTTTGAACAAAATGCCCATTATCATTTCTCCATATCATTAAATGTCTTCTTGTCTCATGGCTACATGCTAATTCCATTGTATATGCACACCATAATGCATTCAGCTAAGCCAATTTTGTTTGCAATTTAGTGAAAAATTTAATACTGGAACTGAAAATGTCTCTAAAACATTTGCACCATAACCCTGCGGTGACACAGTTCCATGATGTTTATCACTTCCTTCTGCCAAACTGTGTCACTTTTGTAGTAGCATTTGCAGTATCCTGAAATTGCATTGCAATGGATAATTTCTTTTTATTAACATACTATTTCTGAGTCCCATAAAGTTTCATTTTAACACATAAGGCCTAGAAACATAAGCAATAATGATCACTTCACAAAAGGTTTTGGAAGCATTATTTTTTAATTATTTCTCCTCGTTGTATTTTCTTGGTTTCTTTAAAGTTACTGACTCTACAACATATTCCAACATCCTCCCATTCACTACCACTGTTGCTTCCTCAGACTCAAACTAGTGAAAAATATCATATGAAATGTGTTGTATAATCAACAAAACAGGCACTTCCTATGAAAAATTGTTTGGAACACTAAATTATAGAGTTTAAGCAGCAATGAGAGATGAAATAAAAAAAATTAAAAAATTAACACAATAAACAGTCCTAAGTATTCAAAGCTAAGGTTGGTTTCAATAATCAAAACTTTTCAAAATGTACATACTATGATTAAAATCAGTTTATTTTTACAGATCACATGTAGTTTAGTTCTCAAAGATAACACTTCAAATATCAAAGTACTTTAGAGTAAGGTACTTCAAAGTAAAATCAAGGTACATTACAATACCAGGGCACTACAATTTTTAAAATACTGATTAAATTACTGATAAAATTGGCAGATGGTATTTCCCTGTTAAAGAGTGAAAATGAAGGGTATAGGCAATGATTTTTAGCTGCTTCTGTTAGCCATTTATATAAAGACAATTCTAGGTTGACCCACAATGTAAATTTTATTTTTATGTAAGTGAATAGAAGTTTCTCAGCAGTCTCTGACTGCTAATAAACTTATACCTCACAAAGGGCTAAAGCAGAATTTGGTTTTTGCTGTATCAGAGCTTTAAGGTTTGCAGGATTTTTGTTTGTTTGTTGTTTTGTTTATTCACTCTTAAAATTACTGAGATTTTGGAAAAAACAAAACAAAACAAAACTGCTTTTCCTCTGAAAGGGCTTGCCTACACCTTTAGTAAGCCATCTCCTGGTCGCAGGGATAGTCCCATTTCACCTAAGAGCTCCATGCCCAAATAGCTCAGCCACTATGTCATTTTAAAACAAAATAGGTCTGGACACCTAAGACAGAGGTCTTTATTTACCTTGATTTTAATCACTGGAAGACATGCATTATTTACATATAGGTGGGAATGAAAGAGCAGGTTTGTAACTGCTGCAGCAGTGGATTATTATGGAATTTAAAATCAGGATTGGGTATACAAAATGCAGAGTACTAGGGCTCCTTATATAACTGTTAAATCTAAATTAAACAGAATCCCTTCTGTAAATATTCAATAATATTTTAAATATGATAAGCATAAGAAAATATGTTTTTGAATGTCATGAGTTTCTTTTCTTCAAGTATTAGGCAGGCAAGGAATGACAACATGGTTTGGATAATGAAGTAATTCCAAGGGACTCCAGAATTTCACTACCAAAACAGCCACTACTCCCACTTTCATTAATATTCATACTATTTCATAAACAGCTTCCAAGTTTGGAGTGTCTCTACTGGAATAGAGAGTGTGGTAAGTGTTTAATACACGTCTCTATTGTACTTTTTATTGTCACTGAGAATTGCCAACATTTCAAAATGAAGGCATATGGAGGTGGTTCACCTTCACTTTTTTGTCCCCAGGGTCTCTGTCATTTCACTAGGCTACATTGTCTATCCATTTATACAAATCACATATAGTGTTTTTTAATGCAATATGCCTACCCCTTTCTTATAAATCATCTAGACTTAGGAAGCTTGCTTACTACCCACATCAGGGCTTAGCCCGCATCCTGTACTTCCCGCTATGCATCAGTTACGCACAGTGATGAAAGTCTGAACTTGAATACTACTCTGCAAAGCCTCCCCTGTAGCTTATAACCAGATTTATGCATGCTGTTATTATACAACTTTGAATTGTAATCACTTATATTCCTCTCATTATGCTAGAGTGCAAGGTACTTAAAGATATAATCCATGCTTTTCATCCTTGTGCTCCCAGTTCTTAATACATTGACCAGGATCAAACAGGCATTACATAAATGATTGTTGAATAAATTACTGTGTCACCTCAAGGAAGAAGATTTCCTGTGAAGAGACAGGGGCTGCCCCCTGGCAAGTCTGATCTAGAAGGGATGGCTAACATTGCAGAGCTGTCAAACAGTTGCTTGGGGGTGATCTCTTAATTCTATGCAATTGTTTAAGAATTCCATTCTCAATCAGTATTTTCTTATACATACAGTACTTCATTCAATCTAGCCATGCCACAATTTACTTTTTCTGATATAATTCTCCTTTAAAATACCACATTCATAATTTGGTGCAGATTCTAGAGATGAGGATTTGATCCTTGGAGGTCAATGTCTATGATGGTCAAAATTAGTTGATCAGAGTTCAGGAGAAGAAGGATGAAATTGAATTATCTTTATGGCTTATTCAAATGCAGTGCTGAACCATGTGTGTGTGTGTGTGTGTGTGTGTGTGTGTGTGTGTGTGTGTGTGAAAGAGAAAAAAAAGAGAGAAGTATACAGCAGAAGTGAAGCAGCATCAGATTTTGGAAGGTAATTTTAACACATAGGGTTATGTGACTGAAGTACAATTTTTCATAATCTTAAAATTGAGAAGTCTTGTAATAGCAATAGGATAAAAAAAAGGTAAAGTCTCCAGTAAATGATAGTATCTGGAAAAAATCTGTAATCAATTATATAGTTAAGGTTGAGCTGAGCTAAGTTGTTAGCAGATATGAATAAAGATAGAAGTGTTTTCAACTATATTTATCAGAATGAAACAGAGACCCCATCATTCCCTATATGATGAAATACATTGAGAATATTATATTTCACAAATGAGAAATAATATTTGGTAGTACAATAGGTTGACTATTGTCAAAAATAGTCTTTTGCGTATTAAAACCTAACTATAAGAATGGAATTGGAATGTTTCTAACAAAAAAAAAATGATAGATGCTTGAGGTGGTGAGCATCCCAATTACCCTAATGTGATTATTATATATTATATGTATGTATCAAAACATCACATGTACCCCATGAATATATACACCTAGTGTGTACCCACAATACAAAATTTAACAATGTTAAAAATAATGTTATATTTCTAACTTTTTTTCCTATTTTTAATTCTAAGACACCTATATGTTAATAGTATATGTAAATATTCTCAACTGAAAAGAATATAGCAGTGTATTTTAAATTTTATTAAGTACTGCTGTTGGGACTTGGGAAACTAGATAGCTAGACAACTTAAGCCACTTAGGTTGTATAACATTATGTCACCAAGATCTCTACTGGTAGCTCTACTTTTATCTGTTTTATTAAGCTTCTTTGTAAGCCTTTGAAGGAAATAAAGCATTCTTGCAAAACAAAGCAAACAAAATAGTATCTAAAAATTTATTCATCAATATTCAAATAGAAAAACAAGAAAAAAAAAAAAAAAAGACAAACATCTGGGTATTTAAAACAGAGAATAGGTTACTCAGGTGATAGAAGAGCCTGAGAAAACAAACAGCTTTCAGGGAAACAACCCAAAAACAGCAACTACAGTAAGCCAGTCCTTCCATGCCCAGGCAAGAGTTAAAAAAGAAAACGTGAGCTAAAAAGAACTTAGGACTTGGTGTCACCTGGCCTTTCTATTTCTGAGCTCCACCTTCTTTTCTGTAAAGCACATTTTCCCACTGACCTCTTAAAAAGTACTTTTTGGCTGTGCAATAAGCTTTTGAATAGACTAATACATTCAACTAGGTTTCCCTACTTGCTTTTGAAATTATCACTGTGACAAGGAGTGGGGCATCCTGACAACTAAGGCTTAGGTCATGTGCCTTGTGCTTACCCACAGGACCAGCAGTGTGTTATTTCAGTGATAGGGATATGAAATCAGCTTCAACAAAACCACAAGGTCTGAGATTATCACGGGATAAGAGTGGGGAGGGGAGGTAGTTGTTTTCCAAAAGAAAGGATGCTTCAAGACAAAACAACACATTTATTACCATTAGAAATATTCATGAGAAGATCAGATTACTGGAGAGTTATACTCCGCTCATAGCATACTAACTGTAACTCCACCCGCTCAAAAAGCATATTGGAAAAGGAGTGAGCTACTAAATTTGAAATGATCTTGAGTCCTTCACATTTGTACATACTTAAAAGTAAAACACTATATACTCTTGTTATTTAAATATTACTGTTAAACTTTATGATGCTTTTATATGACACATACCTGTCTATTAGAACCACAATGTAAATATGATGTTTTAAAAAGCAGTAGGGGCAACCCCACGTCATTTTACCGCAACATCAGCATTAACCAATGCTTTAATTGAATAGCAATTAAAGTGTCCAGAACTTATTTGTGTGGGTGACAAAGTTGGAAGAATGAGGAGCAGCAGACTTTCCGAATTATTACTGGCTTTAGCAAGGAGGAGTGGCAACTACTATATCAGAAAAAGAAAAAGAAAGGCAAAAGCTGAGGATAGGGAAGGTCATTCCTGGTGTCAGCAACTATTTTGAAGGGGTCACCTTGATGGATTTGGATTTCTAAATTTTTTCCTATTTTTAATTCTAAGACACCTATATATTAATAGTATGTGTAGATATTCTCAACTGAAAAGAATTTAAGTGTCTCAGTCAAAGCTAGGTTTTCATCTAAGTGGGTAGTTATATATTTATGTATGATATTTGTAATTCAAGTGGTACATACTGTAAAATATCCATATTAAGTTAATTTTACCTCTGAAAGATATGCACCATAACTAGTCTTATGAAATTATGATTTTTAATTTTTTTATTTTTCTGTTTTTTTTATATTTATGTAGACTATTTCTTTTTTTTTCCATTTATTTTATTGCATTTTAGGTTTTGGGGTACATATGAAGAACATGCAAGATTGTTGCATAGGTACACACGTGGCAGTGTGATTTGCTGCCTTCCTCCCCAACACCTACATCTGGCATCTCTCCCCTTGCTATCTCTCCCCAACTCCCCACCCCCCACCGTCCCTCCCCTATTTCCCCCCAACTGACCCCAGTGTGTAGTGCTCCCCTCCCTGTGTCCATATGTTCTCATTGTTCAACACCCGCCTATGAGTGAGAACATGCGGTGTAATTTTGCCAAGTTTATACTATTCAACAGCAACAGAATTTTTAAAAACCACAAAGAAGCTTCAAAAAGTGATTAGAAATCAACATATTATAGGGAAAATAAGAATAAAATTAACTAGCAGCTTTTTATTGCCTACAGCATGCATAAATACTACAATAATAATACACATGACAGAGTGTCTGCTTAGTTATCACAATATTGTAATCCTGAGAAGTTTTTCATTCAAATTTCATTTCAGAGGAATATAAAAATAATAAAGCAGTAAAATTAAATAGCAATGGAAAATAATAAGAGAAGGAAAAGGCATTAGCTATGTGAGTAGGAAAGTGTTAGAATGCTTTAAAGTGAAATTACACTTGTAATATATGGAAGATCAATGAGGCACATAGAAAAAAAATTGTATTAAAAGTGTAGGTTTTAATATTACGTGAATTGTTTCGTAGGTTGAAGGAATGAGATCTATGACTCAAAAAGTGATAAAAGAGGAAGTTACTATGTATGAAAACATATTTTGATTGTGTTTACAGTAATTTCAAAAATTAAAGATATTTTCCAAAGATTAAATTGAATTCATCATTAATTACCTGCAGTTTAAATTATTTTTAAATTAAGTCATTTCTCTACATTCTTCAATCCACTGCCAATAGGCAGCATTAAACCTACAATTGTCTACAATTGTTATAGAAAAGTATGTATAAATTCATAGCCATCAGCTTCGGCTTCCAGAGTATATTTTTCTGACTCTTCTCAGGAACATTAAGAAATTTAATTCTTCTGAATGCTTATTTTAATTGATACTATTTGATGCACATTGAGTTTTTTTAGAGAAATGGAATTTCACTCACACTTAGGAAAGCAGGCAGCTAACATCAACTTCAAAAGACATTGGGAACTGATAATCCATTACATATACCTCCTGATGTCTGTCTTTAGAATATAAAATATATAGATCATAATATTACACATTGAACCATATTTGATTTTGTTCTCTGGACCCTTGATAATCAACAGGTTCTAGAAATAGAGGTCCATAGGACAAAGCTCCAAATGTAAAGCTACGCCCTTCCTGTTTCCTGCCAGATATAATTGTAATTTTCACATTGTCCACATATTAAAATTAATATTTATCCATAGCAGGAATCATTGACATGCTATAATTTGAATTTTTGATGATGTAAGTTAACAGTATTTGCCATTTCCTCTGTCACATAAATGTTTACTTTCCAAGACAGGCAGAAATTACCCAAGGCTCTTCCTTGAGAAAAAGTATTGCCCAAGTTGGGAAATAACCACGTTCTTATTTCTTGTTTTTGCTTTGTATTTATTTTTGCACCACTGCTTTTACCAGTGAGGGTTCTAATCTTGATAAAATGTCAGGCTTCAAATTTTATCTTTCAGAATCATACTTTCCCCAGATCTTCATGAGCTGTGAGAATATTTGACTTTGCTTATACACAGAACTAGCGGGGAGGAAGGGGAGAAGCACTAACATTATAGTTCCATAAATTATTTCCGAGAAAATGATTGAGTTTTTTAAAAATATAAGTTAAAAATCTTATTTTGGTTTGTAATTTTCTGCCACTGTAAGACTACGAAATGCAAATACAGATACAAAACTACAAAAATATAAAAAACACAAAAAGTACTTTTGGTGTATATTTACTGTACAGAAAATGTTAATAGAACACAGAAAAATTCTGAAATACTTACTAGAAAAGCCAAACTCAAGAAGGTTATTATAGTCAATTTTCAAGTAATCTACTGAAATTATTTCGTAAATAAACGAGTGTGAGCTACTAAAGAGAGGAATATGCTAGAAATGATTTGTAACATTTCTAATACATGCAGTTTGCTATGCTGAAATAGAAATAATGTGATTATGCATTGTCCCCTGGGGTTAAGCAATGCAGGTACTAGTTACCCTTCCATATAAGCCTCCTTATTTTTAATCACTAGGTATGTGATTCTTAGTTATCTATAAAGGGCAAAGAATGACATATTACCCAGATGAACTCAGAGGAATAGGACAATTTCTGCAATTAATGATTTTACAAGTAGCATTCCTTCTAAGAATTATGTAATATAGTGATATAAATAATTTACAATGAACACAGTTGCATATAGAGATATTTGCCACATTAGATGAGTGTTTTTGAAGTATATCTGTATATGTCTGTGTGTGTGTGTGCGTGTGTGCATATATTTGGCTTTTTTGAGCCCTTTACTGTTCCTAAGAATGTGTGGTGGAAATATGAGAGTAAGCAAAATAAAAAATGCGCTTGCTCTCATGGATATAAATAGATGAGGCAGAAAATACATAGGCACAATATATAAACATGTAATATCTAAAGGAAATTAATTCTGATAATCAAGTGGAGATTGACTGCTTAGATGGCCTTTCAGAAAAGAACTGAATGACATGAGCGTAAACCATAATTAGTACTAGGAATGAAACAATTACTAATACCTGATCCATTGCCTTAAATTCTTCTCTGTCTTAGAGAAAAGACAGACATGTCCAGTCATACAAGATAGATATAATACACGCCATTGAAAAGTAAAGAAAGGATCAGGACCCACAGGGTAAAATGATTTTCATCATGAAAAATGGAGAACTTTTACAGAGAACATGACATTAGCGCAGTATACTGCAAAATGTCTGGATAAACTCATTAAGTGAATTTTACCAAAATCCTAAAATGTCATATGAAGAGAAATCTGAATGAAATAAAATAAAATGTAGGGTTTCATCAACAGCAGCAGGTCTGTACTATTGAATATTGATTTTATATTTTAAAAATGGCCAATATTAAACTAGAGCCAATTTTAGTTTGATAGAACTTCTTTGGTCAAAATAAAACATGACAAAAACAAAAATGAAGTGTTTCATTACCTGAGACACCACGCTAGCCCACTGATCAGAACTCTGAAGACAGAGGTTGGGAATCTGAAATATTATCAAGCTCCCCAAATGATTTGTGTGGATAACATCTTTTAGAATCACAAGTTCAGCACAGTATTCACCCTCCCATCTATTTAAACTAATTACATGTCCTTTTCTTTTCAAAGTATTGAAAATCTGGAGATGCAGACTACTCAGAGATTAGCACATTGCACATAGCAGCATTGCAAACTCAGGTCGTCTTTGCCCAAATTAACAGAAAAATTTAATTTAAAAAATAAGTTACACCGTTTTCTTAGTTAAAACAGAACTCTCCTTAAGGAGAGTTCCCCCTTTTTTTTCCTGAAACACAAAACATTTTCTTCTGGTATTTATGGGAAGAGCTCCTACATTGATATCAGAAATGCTGTCTTGTCAGTTTTTAGATATAACAAACAGATTACTCTCGTTTTCTTTGACCCAATGGCCAGATAACATGAATCTGATAGTCTCAAAGCTTTTCTGATTTAATTTACTCTTCTTTTTTTCTTTATTTCTTGTTCTCACCATTACCTTCTTTCACATCCCCTTGCTTCTCTGGTCTAGAATTAAATGATCCTTCCTTTTTTCCATTTCCTCCTAGAGATTTTCTGCCTCACCACAATTTCGTACTTTTGTATGTCTATCTTTATGCATTATATTTATTTTGATCTTGTTCACAGAAACTGGGCAACATAAATATATATAAGAAAATATATAACCTGTTTGTCATAAGGGATACAATTTGAGCAGGAATAGGAATTCCTCTTACCTATCAGAAAATTAACTGGAGACGGTGCAGTTGGTGTTGTGGAGTCATGTGCAAAGCTCTTGTTCCCAAGGGAAAGCTGGGGGATGGATACTGTTACCATAAGAAGAAACCAAGCCATTCAGTGCCCTAGATATTTACATTTCTAATTCCAGCAACCTGACTATCACTCCCAAAGCAGTTCACCTATAGTTCTTTTTGGCTTCAGTGACTTTACAATTAATAGACTGTTAAAGAATACATTTACAGTCTACAGTAGATTAAAAAAGGATTATTTACACATGGTATTTTGGAGAAGAACATGCTGCATATAATATACTGTGATGAAGTAGTACTGATACCATCTCTCCGTGGTTCTTGCTAATTGAGTTGATAGTCACAGCTGTCAAGTTGAGTATCTAAGTAATTTCAAAGCCACAAAGTGTGTTATCCAGTATGAAAAACTTTCATAAAAGTCACTTATAGATAAGCCAAAATGGAAAAGTCCTGGAAAGGATATAAAATTATTTTAAGGCAAAATTGTTTCTATATAAGCTTGATTATGTGCTTTTTCACCACATACGATGTTCTGAAGTTCAAGACCTGAGTTTTTCAAATTGACACCTCATGCTACTTATTAATAAGATTGAAAGGAAACATATTTTTTGCTATTGTCTTTCAAAACATTACTGGACCTTCTTTAATCATTTATAAGCCATGGAATATTTATCATCTTGGCAGATGTGGGAAAGCAACATCATGGTTTGAGTTCAAAATTAACTTGTTGGAAATAAACCATCTTTAGCCATCATTACATCCTGTTTAGATGTGAAAGAATAAAGTCCACACAGTTGTTGATATGCAATCTGATAAAGTTACATTTGTAACTTTCTTATCTGGTATGGTTGAAAATCAGAATGAAACACACCATGTGATATTTTAAATTCAGCATGGACTTCTTCTGATATAGTAATCTCATATTGCCAATCAGGAAAGTGAAAATAAAATTTTTATTTACCCCAAAGCTTATAATGCACTGCATTTTGCCTTATTGCTTTGTTGTCGATAGTATTTTATTTTTATGTAAATGAAACATCAGAAATACAAATTTGGCCAGGTGGAGTGGCTCACACATGTAACCCCAGCACTTTGGGAGGCTGAGGCAGTAGGATAGCTTGAGTCTAGAAGTTTAAGACCAGCCTGGGCAACACAGTGAGACAATATCACAAACAAACAAAAAGTGTTGCCAGGTGTGGTGGTGCATGCCTGTAGTTCTAGCTACTCAGAAGGCTGAGGTGGGAGGATCACTGGAGCCAGAGAGGTTGAGGCTAAAGTAGGCTGTGATCACACCACTGTATGCCAGCCTGGGCAACATAGGGAGATCCTGCTTCCAAAGAAAAATGAAAGAAAGAAATAGCCTCCATCACTATGTAGCAGATCCGTTTTTCATTTACTTCCTTTATACAAAATTTAACATCATGTCTGTCACATCTTCTAAGAAAATCAATGGTTACAATAAACTCCAATTTTAATTCAATATCTCTCTTCAATGACATAATTACTCACAAAATCACTATGCTTATATAAGACCCTGTAATTAAAATAGGATGCATTTGAACTAGCATGTACACATTCTAGTGTAGAACTGTAACATAAAACTTGGGTTTCAATCTTTTGGCATTTAGATGATGAGTCAACTGACTTTCCCACTTAATATAACTTTTTGATTATGTTAAAAAATTAATTTAGGTAAGGCGAGATAATTATTTTTAGCAGACATCCGTAAATAATGCGTACCAACTATTAATATACATTTATTCCTTCTTATTCAGTTTTATGAAGTTAACTTAAATTCTGTGATACATAGTAGAATAACAGTTCAGAATTAATGTTCTGATGTCAGAGGTTGTTTCAAACGGCCACTCTATGATGTAAAGAAAATCTCACACATGTCACTTAAGGTCTGAGAATTTCAGTTGCCTTATCTGTGAAAAGAGGTGTAAGAAAAAAATGTGTTTACCTCAAGAGCTGTTTTAAATATGATGCACGTGTTGGGGCAGTGGTGGAGGAAAAGTCTGTTCTTACAGTGCCTGGCAATTGGTGATGGTTAAGTATCATTGCAACTAAAAAGCATGTTAAAAAAAAAAAAAGTTGAATGTATTTCAAATCTAGTTTGGAGTAAGGGACACAGAGCATCTTGCCTTTAATTAAGCCACTTCGATTTTGGAGCAGAAAGCTGGCACTTTTCTAATAAGGTAGGGAAGGAAATGGGCAAAAACATAGGTCCTCCTGCTAGCTTGGTACCTTATCTACCGGGTAGTTAAGCTGGTACCTTTCTGATCAGAAGTAGGTTGTAAAAGTGGCCAAGTGGGAATGCTTTCCACATGTTCTTCTGAGGTTACCCTGTGGAGGTGAGAGTTCTCTGAGGAAGTGCTTTGGTCTACAAATCAACTGTCAAGAGATATCCTTCTTGGAGCACATAGATGAACTTGTCCTGTGGGGAAAGTCTGTTGAGGGGGAGGTGAAAGGTTATATTTGAAATTTTTTTTTTTTTTGAGGCGGGGTCTCATTCTGTCACCCAGGCTGGAGGGCAGTGGTGTGATCTGGGCTTACTGCAGTCTCCACCTCCCAGGTTCAAGCAATTTTCCCACCTCAGCCTTCTGAGTAGCTGGGATTACAGGGTCATGCCACCACCCCCAGCTACTTTTTGCATTTTTAGTAGAGACAGGGTTTCATCCTGTTGATCAGGCTGGTCTTGAACTCCTGGCCTTAGGTGATCCATCCACCTCGGCCGCCCAAAGTGCAGGGATTATAGGCAGTAAGCCACCTCACCTGGCCTTATATTTGAATTTCTAAAAGGTTAAGTAGGAAGGGTGGAGCAGGGGAAAAGGGGAAAAGAGAAGAAGAAAATAATAAAAAATAAAATATTTCAGGAAAATTAGGGTCTTCAGTTACCTGATCAATTTATATTTTTAACTTCTTTTTAAAGTGTATAAGTTTTGTGCTCAATTATGTCTTTTAAATTTGTGTTTTTCAACTGCAATATAAAATCTGGCATGCTGCATTTTTGTTTCTTTAATAATAAATTGAATAGAAGGTTTTTAATATGTCATTGAAACTGAAACAATAAATATTATCAACTTAACAGGTTTGTGAAAAATGTTTTAAATAGAACTTAAATTTTACAAGATTATTATTTTGTAAATTGTGAGGGTTGCTTTTTAAAATATGACACTTTTAAAGATTAGTATAACAACTCATCTTTTAGGTGGAATATTTCTAGAATAACTAGAGAACCGTCTTTGCTTCTAGTCAGAATTAATGTTTCTCTCCTCTTTGCTCCCATTATACATTCTGCACAGCTTTGCCACACAGCTACTGTTACTGACAGCAAATCCATATAGGTCTGCAACAATTCCGATTCTTGCCTCCTCAGAAGAAAGAATCTGACCAGGAGGCATAAGGCAAAAGAAGAGACCCAGGTAAGTTTCACATAGGAGTGAAAATGTATTACAAAGCTTTAGAGTAGGAACAAAAGAAAGTAAAGTACAATTGGAAGAGGGCTGAGCGGGTGACTTGAGACATCAAGTGCACAGTTTCACTTTTGACTTGGGGTTTATATGTTGACATACTTCCGGGGTCTTGCATCCCTTCTCCCCTGATTCTTTCCCTGGGGTGGGCTGTCCACAAGCACAGTGGCCTGCTAGCACTTGGAAAGTAAGTATGCACAGCCTGTTCACTGGAGTTGTATGCGTGCTCACTTGTGGCGTTCTTCCCTTAGCAGTCATATGTCCCTGGAAAGTCATACACCAGTGAAGCTCTGCCATTTTGCCTCTTAATGCGCATGCTTTTGCCCACTTGCCCAACACTTGAGATCTTATTGGGAAGCCACTAATCACCAGTCTCAGGTATTTCTGTCTGTTGAGAGACTGCCTTTCCCTGCCCCAGCTGTGACCAATTATTATTTTAGAGAGACAGTATAACAGCTGCTGGACAACTGTCTGATAGTCACCTGACATTTCTGGTGGAGTGGGGTGGGGGTAGCCCTTTCCTGCCCTGCTCATGCCTGACTAGCTACCTACTGAAATACCACTTTTAAAGTATTGTTTTTAGTGGGTCCATGCTGTCATACTGTGAGTAATCTGAGGAGTAATGTCTCGTTCATTTATGTTAGACCATATTTAACATTCTACTTGGAGTGTTACATATATTCAATACATGTTTGTGGAATTACATCTATGATTTACATTTATGAAATTAAAACATTGAAAAATTACAATTGCATTGTTTTAACCTTTTTTTTTTCCCTATAGTCATTATTAATATGATTCACCAAAGACTTTGAGGAATATGGTAGGTTTGTACTTGCCCTCTTTCTGGTGATAGGGTTGAACTTTTTAACTCACATAAGACGACAAAGAGACATGACATATATCTATGCTGAGTGTTTAATTGTCAACATGAGATCTTCCAGAGTTCTCACTTCTCTTTGTCAGGACAATCAGCAAGGCTGTATATGGTCCTGCTCTGTCAGCCTGGGGCATTGAGGCCTGAAATCAATAGAGCTTCCCTACTCACACCATGTGTGACCATGTAGTATCAAAGAGAAATACATCTTTTGCATAACACTACTGGGATGTTTAGATATTTTTCCCGGCTTTAATTTAGCTGATCCTATCTAATTGATACAATGTTCCCACATGGAAAACAGAATTTAAAGAAAAGAGTTGTAGAGATGGCTTCAGTTAACATTGTTCAAAAGAAGAATGGAAGGAAAGATAGAGATCAAACTTGGATTTAAGGAAGAGAATGCAAATTCAAGGGACTTTAATTCCTGCACTATGAAGGCCATAAATTTACTTCACACTTCACACTAAGAAACAAGTAGGCTTTCTTAGTCTTTCTTAGAATGTAACTTTAAAGAGTAGTCCAACTAGATAAAATATAAATATACATTAAAATATAATTATGTATTTTCTAATATATAAATCATATAGTCAATATTTTAATCTCAATTAAAAATGTAAAAATATATGTGTACATATTAAAGACTGTATTTAAAACTGAAAATGGGTGTGTTAAGGTGAATTTCTTAAAGAGTATTTTAAAACTAATATTTTAGAGCCTTCCTATTTGTTATCCTAATATTTGTAAAATACCTTTCCAATCTTAAGAACTTTAAAATAATATAATACATTGAATCTGTGGAAAGGACAAATCTAAGAATAGGCAAAGCCTTATTCTTCAAACATCATTAAGTTCAGCTACCTAAAAATCACATAAACAATTATTGAGACCCATAAAAATTCATAGTTGGTCAAATGAATAAATGTCTTACTGTATCTCACATTCAAGAAAGGAGGAAAAGATCAGCAAAATATCTGCCAAAGTGCATTTCATCTGTAAAACTTTTATTAGTTTAATGGTATTTTATATCATAAGTCATATTTCTTTTCTGGCATTTTAAATTCAATTCTTCAACTTAGGCTTAACATAATATCTGTGGCTATATAAAAGATAGAGTCAAAAAATCACATAAGAAATTATTTTGGTATAATGTGTGAGAAACTCTTATTAAAGAATTATAAATTAGATGTGTTTAGGCAATCAAAAAGTTTTTGCTTATAAACCTACTAATAAGTATATGACGAAACATTCTCAATTTTCTATTGCCATGTAAAAATGCACCTCAAATCACTGGATTAATAGTATTCATTTATTTTGTTTATAATTCTGCAGGCCGATAGGGCACAGCTAGGCAATTATCACTCTGGGTGGCTCATACAATTGCAATATGAAGGTAGCTGGATTTAGGACCATCTTGAAACTTTTCTAATTATATTTGTAATATGCAGCCTGGGAAAATCAAATAGCAGCAGACAAGTACTACTAGGCCTCCTCTAGTTACTGCTCTGTCTCTATGTGGTCTCACCCTTTGGTCTCTCCATAGAGTCACTGGGTAGCTGGACATCCTACACTGGGGCTCCAGGCTCTCAGAGCAAGTGTCCTAGAGAGACCAGCAAAGGCTGCCTAAATGGCCTTTTCTTTTTCCTTCCTTTTTTTTTTTTTTTTTAATTTTGAGACAGAATTTGGCTCTGTTGCCCAGGCTGGAGTTCAGTGGTGGGATCTTGGCTCACTGCAACCTCAGCCTCCTGGATTCAAGGGAGTCTCCTCTCTCAGCTTCCAAAGTAGTTGGGATTATAGATGTTCACCTCTACAACTGGATAGTTTTTTTTTTTGTATTTTTATTAGAGGTGGAGTTTCACCATGATGGTGAGGAACTCCTGACTCCCGAGGCAATCCACCTGCCTCAGCCTCCCAAAGTGCTGGGATTACAGGCATGAGTCATCGCGCCCCGCCCTAATTGGCCTTTTCTAACCTACTCCTAGAAGTCACACAGCTTCTTGTCTATTTGCTGAAGCGGTCAAAAAAACCTCACCCAGGTTCAAGCAGAGGGGACATTTTTTCTACCTGTTGATGTCGGGGTGTCAAAGAATTAGCAGACATATTTTTAAACTGTCACTGAGATACAAATCAGTGTTACAGGATTAGACAGCCAGTACAATGAAAATGTAAATGTTTGAAGATCTGCAATCCAAAACCTTTGAATTCTGTTTCACCTGAAAGCAGTCACTACACAGCATTGTTTAGTACACTGAACCAGAACTATTAGAGTGAGTTTCTCATGGTTGAACCCCTTAGCATGGAGTAATTTTACTGAGCAAGCAACTTTCTATCACCTGATGTTTCCTCTGCTTCTTCAGCTGCTGAGGCATCAATTGTCTTGAATTTCACTCCCATTCAAGGCAATAATGTGTTATTGACAGTGAGACATGCATGCCTGGCATTTAGAAATCCTGCAAGGCAGCTGTTTTTTTTCTTGAAACCATTAAGCTGATTACAGAAGACGATTAAATATGATATTTGTTTGAGACCAAATATCACAGGACTTGGCAGGCTGTACAATTAGAGTTTTGAAAAAAAGTGGTTAAAAGAATATTATCTTTTGTTGAATGGCACAGTGATATACAAAGTAAAGTTTTTACAATTCAGCCAACATCTGAGCAAAACAACTGTCAGAGGCGTGTGAACCAGAGCAACTCCATCTTAAATAGTACCTGGGTAAAATGAGGCTGAAACCTCCTGTTCTGCATTGTGAGACTATGAAGGAATTCTCAGTTACAGGATGAGATAGGAGGTCAGCAATACAGATCATAAAGACCTTGATGATAACACAGGTTGCAGTGAAGGAGCCAGCCAAAACCCACTAAAACCAAAATGGCCACAAGAGTGACCTCTGGTTGTCCTCACTGCTACACTCCCTCCAGCACCATGACAGTTTACAAATGCCATGAGATTGTAAGGAAGTTACCCTATATGGTCGACAAAGGGGAGGCATAAATAATCCACCCGTTGTTTAGCATATCATCAAGAAATAACCGTAAAAATGAGCAACCAGCAGCCTGCTCTCAGGGCTGCTATGTCAATAGAGTAGCCATTATTTTATTCCTTTGCTTTCTTAATAAACTTGCTTGCAATTTGCATTGCAGACTCGCCCTGAATTCTTGCTTATGCAAGATCCAAGAACCCTCTCTTGGGATCTGGATTGGGACCCCCTTCCTGTAATACAACTATTGATTATTTTTTAGAAGCCGGCTGCCATTTAAGTGGGACAGTTAGTTAAAGACTGAGAATAAGCACAATCTTGCAGTGCTACTGCTGCTGGTGCCCTGCACCTAATTTAAATCTTTTAAAAGCCAGAGATTCTAAGTCTCTAGAGGAAAAACTCAGAGGAAATTTGTCAAGGCTGCTATGCTTAACATTTCAGAAAAAAAAAAAAAAAAAAAATCTAGCAATCTTCAGATATATCTTTTAAAGCTAATAACATTCTAATTATAGAGAGAGTAAGGTTGCAACAACCAGCTGAAAGCATTTTGTGGATTTAAAAAGCAAATTAAGTTCAAGAAACAGAGCTAATGTAACTGTAGCATCTGTGGTTCTCATAGGTTTATTCAGCCAAAACCAATGTAATCTTCAAGGTGACCCACACTAGGAGAGGGCCCTGGTATCTCAGGTATGATTAATAAATCATAATTTCACA
Organism: Sapajus apella; assembly: GCF_009761245.1. Lineage (NCBI taxonomy): Eukaryota > Metazoa > Chordata > Mammalia > Primates > Cebidae > Sapajus > Sapajus apella. Next base: position 1,208,203 of record NW_022436990.1, read on the forward strand.
AATGACTATAAACATGATTTGTTCTACATACCCTATAAAATACTATCAAAAACTCAAAAAATTCAAAGAATTATAAAAACACCTCATTTGTGATGTGATCCCAACAATCTTAAAGTCTGATAATATTGCTTCCTTCTCTGTATTTGTTACATTTGTCAACCAGAGATAATTAATTGACTGGCATATTCATAATTACCTCTTGTGCTGTGGTGTTATTTTTCAAATAGAATTTTCATGCACAGGCTTGGTGTGCAGTCTTCAACTATCCCTTGACATTCTAATCTTTGTTTCTTTCATAAATTGTATGGAAGAAGCTGTAACAACATTAATAGTTGGCTTAAATTTTAAACATTTTGCAATATAAAAAATGGCAATTTGCTTGTTTGTTAATAGAATACATAAAACATACATTATAAATGTTTGCCTTCCCCAAAAGTGACATTGCCACCTGAAGATCTAGGTTACATGGACCAGACAAAAAGAATTTAGTAACCAATGAGTGTATTTTCAAAAAATAATATACATGTATTTTTTTACCTTGTACAGTGACTTTCCTAAGCTGTGATAAAGGGAGGGACTGAGAGCAAAGTGATGATGTCACATCTTTTCTAGGGAAGCTAGGGGGCAATATGAAAGACAAGATCTGGGAAGGATTGTGGCTCTTTGCTCTTGACTTCCTTCTGTTCTAACAATTAAAGAATAAAGATATGATTATCTGTAGATTTTGTCTAATAATTTTCAAAGTTCTCCACAAATGACAGTATACTTTGGTCACTTGACGGTTTTTAAATGACTAGAGGCTATATCTGAGTTTTGAAAATATAATTCAAAACAAAACAAAACAAAAAAATCTCTTTACAACCCAGAAACGCTCCATGAAGGTAGAAGAGAAAGAAGGCAGTGTTATTATTGAATAACCATTAAAAACAGAATGTGATACACGTAAGAAGCAATCTGCTAAGAGATTGTGAAGACAGAAAGAAATCTCATCCTTTTATATAGCCAAACAGATAAAAGCCATTACATACATGTTCTTAAAATGAACAATAACTAATCCTCAAGTAAGAGGACTTGACAACACCCTTTGTTGCACATATTTCATTCTAAACTCACTTGGCATTGAGTGACCATCTGTGCTAATTGACTTTGACAAAAGGAAAAATACATTTCTCATATCTTTATGACAAAAGGTAGTTTTGCAATTTAGAGCAAGAGGACCAACAAAGTTACATTCTTACTATCCTGTAGAGACTGGATGTGAGGTACTATGTTCCTTGATGGTTACACTTCAAAAAGAAAGCTCCAGGCACTTGAGAAAGGCATGCCTGGCTCCTAAAGCTGTCAAGACACTTTAATTTTCAAAAAGAGTTGCATGTATTTCAAAAAGACAAGCAAGGGACCTTCCTAGTTTTTTAAAATCCAAGCTCTAAGGAAAGGGTTAGTAAGTAGTCTCTTTTCTGATTTTCATCAGAGAGAATGACACCTTTGATTTTAATTTGTATTTGCCCTTACCAGATAAAGTACATTCTTACAGCTGAGAGGTAAAGAAGGCCAATTACACAATACAAACTTGTCATTTATGGATGAAGGAAGTAAAAAATAAAGTAGAAACATAATTTTCTCTGGAAGGATAGGGCCGATAACCACTCCAGCATGATTTCCATTCACTATAATTGTCTCTTGAAGCAGGTTCCTCAAAGACAAGCAGAGATGGTACACCAGAAGTAAAACATGTCTTCTTATTGCACTACTTTTCTTCCTATTTCATGCCTCTGCTTCATGCATGAGCTCCCCAGTCTCCAATGCTCACATCTAAAGTTCATGGTCATCATAACCAATGGATAGATAAACTTAGGCTAAGTCTGTTTTACCATGGTTTTGGCAGCAAAATTCTGTATAATGGTAACTTATTAGGTGAGCTTTATAAAGCAGTGCAGTGATAGGAATAGAACATCATAAAAGGTTTTCTAATACATATGGGCTTTCTCATATTTACCTCCACAAAACAGTATAGTGCAAATTAATTACTCAACCTTGTCTTGCACAAAGTAAAAAAAAAAAAAAAAAAAAAAAAAAAAAAAGAAGTGTTCTTTGTTACTATATCACTGCCATAGAAACAATTTTGAGCCATCATCTTCAGTTGTGAAAATAAGTGTATGTTGCATGAACAACAAGAAAAGTCTTCACATGTCATTATTGATTAGTAAATAAAAGGTCGAAGTCATAAATCTGAAAGATTATATCTGAATTCTGAAAGCCTACATTAATTGGCTAAATATATACAAAATGACATTTTTGTATATACTGTAAGGGTTCCAGAGAATTTTACCACCTCTACCAAGCCCCTGGGCTATCCAATGTACAATCCCAACAAAGCCACCAATCTGAAACAGATTTGCCTTAATTTCTCAAGTGTATATCAAGTCATTTAAGCCATCTGCCAAAAGAGTGATTGCTGAGACAAAGGCCATATAAATTCACTGACTTTAATTGCAAAAAGTGTTCATATTGCCAAATAGCTCTAATAATGAGAGCCAAAAGAAGTAATGGATAAAAAATTTAATAGGTAACTAAAAACAATACTGGGCCTCATAATAATGCAATTATACTTTGTTACAAAAAAAAAAAACTGAGATGAGTTTCATTTAGCCATGTATATACATGGAGCAAATAGCCATAAAACCTGAGATTAAAAGTAAAAGACATTGGAAAGATGTAATTGTTGAAGGAGGGACGTGAGCCACGGAATACAGGTAGTCTCTAGAAACTAGAAAAGATGAGATTATGGATTTCTCACTAGCGCCTCCACAGAAAAGGCAGCCTTGCTGACATCTTGATTTTAGACGCATGTGAGACACATTTTGGACTTTAGTCCTCCAGAAATTTAACATAGTTGTTATGTATTAAGCCACAAAATTGTTGGTAATTTGTTATAGCAACAATAGAAGATGGATACAATTCCATATCCTACATTGGTTACATTAAAATTTTAGGATGTGGACATGTTTGATGTGTGTCGGGGGAGGTCACTAATCTACTTACCACAATTGCCAAATTAATTGTCACTATAGGCAAATGTTTTTCAGTTTCACTGGAGAACTCTAGAAGTCAGCATAATATATTTTATCATTTCTCATCCAAGGATGAGTGAAGGTGCTAGGGTATTTATCTACCGACTCCCGAAGTCTTGGGTTGAGAGTTGCTTCCAGATCAAAAGAATAGGTTAAATATTCCCTTATAGTCTGACCCCTGGTCAACATATTAGATTCCCAAGAAAAAGTCCCCAGGGCAAATTAAGGCAGAGGCTGACATTGGGATGATGGGCCAGTGTATACAGAAATGATGAAGGCACTTGCAGTGCCTCGTTCATCTGTGCCGCACATTAACTTTATTTCATCCTACCATTGATTATTCAAGGTAGTGGCTAACCACAACTTCTTTTTTAAAAAATGGACTCTGACTGGAAGGTTCATGTAACAAGCAACATTCACACTGCTGCAGTTATTACCAAGGTCACATATGATGTAAGTCAACTGTCTCCTCTATTATCCATTCCAGAGTCTTCTCATCCTTCTCAACCATTTTTCTTGCTTTAGGTTGCTTGTCCAGTGGACTAACTCAAACCTATATCCCTAAGGAGTTTGGGCTCCTGGTTACTCTTTGCTTGTCAGGCCATAGCTACTGCAATTTTCTACCTACAGTTATTACCACGCATGGACCTATTCAAAGCACATTAATGAATCCCCTGAGTTACTGATATACACATTGGATGTCAGAGATTGTATCTCTTCCTAAAAAGTAAGGTAATTTATCCCAGGCGGTATAGTAACTCCTTTGTTTTCTAATCTGCTTCCATAGGGTGTCCAAACTGACCAGGTAAAAGTCATATTGAGATTAGTGAAATCCTTTTTGTGCCCCACAATAGAGGCAACATCTCTACTCCAGCAACAAGACCAGTAGTTAGGAAAACTGAATTATAAAGGGATGTAAAGTACAACTTCCTTAAGTGAGTAACTAGCTGTGATTTTCCATATAGTCTGTTCTCTGCTACAAAGAAAAAATTCTTTAAAGAAGGCCATGGTGGTCTTCTGGCTTTTGCATCACACCCTAAGTTATTATCTTCTTCTGGCTGTGCTTTAATAGCATTAAACATCAAGCTAATTTTTCTGTCTTAAAATCACTATTGTCCTTTTGTCTATCAGATTCTGGAGACAGGAGACATTGCAAAAGCCAGTGCTCCTTACTTTACTCATATTTACAATTATGAGTCATTTTAATAGTGGTATAACAGCATGTCATGGCTTATCACAAATTATCTTCTTATAGACTTCTGGCCAGTGAATGATGTGATTCAATTTCAGAGTTATATCCTGGGAATTTCCTTCCTATATTATTTCCAATAGTAATTTTATTAGTTTGGGTTCCTCCAGAAGCCAACTCTGTGACAAATACACAAATGCCAGTGGTTTATTTGGAAAGTCATCCCTGGCAACATGGAAGGAAGTGGAGATCATTATGGTAAGTACAATAAGCCAGGCACAGAAAAACATTGCATGTTGTCATTTATTTGAAATATCTAAAAATTAAAACAATTGAACTCATGGAGATAGAGTGTAGAAGGATGGTTAGGAAAGGCTGGGAAGGGTAGTAGTGAGTGGGGGGGAAGTGGGGTTGGTTAATGGGTATTTAGTAGTTAGGAAGTGAAACGGAGAAGGTAAAAGAAGGCAGTCGGTAAGGTATGCATTAACACAGCATTCAAACGACATGGGCTCGAAGGCAAAATAGGAGGTCACCTGTTCATATTCTGATTACAGCAGGAATTTTCCACCCACCCATGGACAGAAGTATCTTTGTGGGAGCCTTCGGATTCAAGTAGGAGGCTTAAACACCCTGGTAAAACCCAAGACCGAGGAAGGTCATTTTGAGAGTGCAGACCTGCACCAAAGTGGCAGATCCAGCAATCATGGTCCTGATTTCAGACTCAGAATGGACACTGTTCCCTGAGGGACTTAGCTATAGTCTTGTTTTGTCTCAATCCTGTTACCCAAACCAACCTTCAGGAAGTACACAGGGAGTCACTCACACTAGTGCTTCAGCAGACTGGCCCACCTACATTGGTCACAGCAGTGGGCCCAAAACATACTGTGTAGTTCCTCTGGCCACCCTCTGCTGTACTCTTAGCTTAGTACTGCTTGCTCAAGACCCCAGGGGAGATTTGGCCCCAGTAACAGGCTCATGAACTACAATCTTACTGAGGATACAGCATCAGGCATGTGATTCAGATACATTTGCACTCAACTGTGACCCCAGGTGCAGTGCTATCAGCCCAGAGACCTAATAGGAAGACCTTAGCTTGCCAAAACAAAATAAAAGAACCAACACATACCAGTAGAGAAAATTACTTATCTGTGAAGAAAAACAGCAAGAAGAAAAGAAAGGAAAAACCGATATACAAAACAACTAAAAAAATTAACAAAATTGCAGTAGTAAGTTCTTACTTATCAATAACTATCTTGAATGTAAATGGATAAAATTCTCAAGTAAAAAGACACACAGCAACTGAATGCATAAAAAAAAAAGACCTAACTCTATGCAGGCTATAGGAGATTCACTTCATCTATAACAACAGACAGACTATAAATGAATTTATGGAAAAGGATATTCCATATAAATGGGAATTGGAAGAGAGAAGAAATGGAAAAAGATATTCCATGTAAATGGGAATTGGAAGAGAGAAAGAATGGCTATATTTATATCAGATAAAATAGACATTAACTCAAAACTCTAAAAAGAGACAGAATTTTGCTAAAGGATATAACAATCATTAATTTTAAATATACACATGCACCCAGTATGTGTACACCCAAATATATAAAGTAAAAATTAATAGATCTAAAGGGAAAGATAAACTGCAATGCAATAATAACACGGGACTTCAACACCTCACTTTCAGCAATGGAAATATCATCCAAACAGCAAATCAACAAGAAAACATAGGACATAAACTACATTCTATGACCAATGAAATTAATGTATATATATATACAGAACATTTATTCAAATATCTACAGAATAGTCTTCTTAACTATACATGGAACATTCTTTAGCACAGATAATATATTAAAATACAAAACAAGTCTTAAACAAATTTAAGAAGCAGCAAGCCAAGTACCTTTTATAACGGTAATGGAATAAAACTAGAAATAAGTAACAGGAGAAATTTTGGAAAATTGATAAATGCATGGAAATTTTGGAACTTTGAAAAATACACCTAAACAACAAATGAGTTAAAAGATATTACAAGGAAAATTTAAAAATACATTGAGATGAATAAAAATGAAAATACAACATGCCAAAACTCATGGGATGCAGTAAAAACAGTTTGAAGAAGGAAGTTTATACCAATGAATACCTAACTCAAAAAAAAAAAAAAGATCTTAAATAAGTAAATTAATGTTACATTTCAAAACTCTAGAAAAAGGAGAACAAGCTATGCCCAAAGTTAGTGGATTGAAGTAAATAATAAAGATCATAACAGAAATAAATAGACACTAGAAGGACAATAGAATAGATCAATAAAAGTTGCTTTTTGAAAAGATAAAGTCAATGAAACTTTACTAAAATCTGAAATAAAATGAGATATTACAACTACCATAGAAACACGAAGGATCAAAAGTTACTATACCTCCAAAAATTATATATTCTAGAATACATGGGTAGATAAATTTCTAAAAACATATAAGCTACCCAGACTAAATCAAGAATAAATAACAAAGATGAAAAGACCATTGATGAGTCTGTTCAAGCAGACTGAATTATTAATAACAAAATCTCCCATAAAGTAAAAGCCTAGGACTAGATATTCTTTCACCAGAATTCTACCAACCATTTAAATAATAAATACTCATTCTCCTCAAACTCTTCTAAAAAATTAAAGAACAGGGAATATTTCCAAATTCATTTCATGAGGCAAGTATTACCCTGATTTCAAAGCTAGATAAGGACACCACATAAAAACGAAAATATAGACCAAATGCTCTGAAGAACATAGATGCAAAAATTCTCAACAAAATACAACAAAACTAAATTCAGCAGTCTATTAAAAGGATCACTCACCATGATCAAGTGGTAGTTATCCTTGAGATGCAAGAATAGTTTCACATATGTAAATCAATAAACATGATACAACATATTAATGGAATGAAGAACAAAAAACATGATAATCTTAATATACACAGAAAAAGTACTTGAAAAAATTCAACATCCTTTTATATAAAAAGTCAACATATTAGGTATCAAATGAATGTACCCAACACCATAAAGGCCATATATGAAAAGCCCATAGATAACATTATACTCTATGGTGAAAAGTTGAAACCTTTTCCTCTAAGATCTGGAACATGACAAGGACACCCATTCTTGCCACTTAACACAGAACTGAAAGTTCTAGCTAGAGCAATTAGACAAAGAAAAGAAATAAAAGTCATCCTAATAGGAAATAAATAAATTTTTCTGTTTACTGATGGTATAAACTTATATATGAAACCCCCCCAAAATCTGTTAGAACTGATACATTCTGTAAAGTAGCAGTATACAAAACCGACATAAAATCAGTAGCAGTTCTTTACATTGACAATAAACTATATGAACGAGAAATTTAAAAACAATTTCACTTACAATGTCATCAATAGAAAAAATAGTTAAGAGTAAATATAATGAAGCGAATGAAGTAGCTGTAAACTAAAAACTATAAAACTTCAATGAAATAAATTGTAGACAACACAAATAAATGAAAAGGAATTCCAGGTTCATGGATTGGAAGAATTAATCTTATTGTAACAACCAATGTGACCTGCATATCAACATGATCTGTACCAAAGCAATATATGGATCAATGCAATTGTTATCAAAGTTTCAATTTCATTTTCATGGAAAGTGAAAAATAAGAAAACAGTAGGAGAACAGACACATTGACCAATAGAACAGGATAGAGGTCCTAGCAATAAGCACATGTATTGCAATTAATTAATTTTTGGCAAAGGTGGCACAAACATGCAGTGAAAAGAAACAGTCTCTTCAACAAGTGGTGTAAAGAAAACTGGATATTCACATATCAAAGAATAAAATTGGACCCTTATCTCATATCATCTACAAAAATCAACTCAAAAAGGATTAAATATTTAAATATAAGACATGAAATTATTAAAAAAAAAAAAACAAGAAGAAAACATAGAAGGAAACCTCCATGCCATTGGCCTAGGCAAAGAGTTCTTGTACATGACCCCAAAAGCACAGACAACAAAAGCAAAATAAACAAATGATATTGCATCAAGCTAAAAAGCTTCTGCTCTTGAACAGAAACAATCAATAGAGTGAAGATACAAACCACAGGAGGAAAAAATATTAACAAACCACAAACTTGACAAAGGGCAAATAGTCAAAATATATACGAAACGCAAACAACTCAATAGCAAGAACACAACCCAATTAAAAAATGGGCAAATAACCTAAATAGACATTTCTTAAAAAGAAGACATATAAATGGCCAAGAGACTTTTTTTTAATGTTCATCATTACTATCAGTGAAATACAAATTAAAACCACAATATGATATCACCTCAAACTTGTTCCCATGGCTAGCATCAAAAAGAGAAAGTTTTCGCAAGCACATGGAAAAAAAATGAATCCCTATGCACTTTTGTTGTAAATGTAAATTAACACATTCAGTATGAAAAACAGTTTGGAGTTTTCTCGAAAAAACTAAAAAGAGAATTATGATGTGATCCAGCAATCCCACTTCTGATTATTATATATCCAAGAGCAATTGAAATTCATATGCTGAAGAGTTATCTGCATGTCCCTGTTCATTGCAACATTATTCACAATACCTATGACATGGAGACAACCTAGGTGTCTATCACTGAATGAATGAATAAAGAAAATGTGGTGTATGTACACAATGGATACTATTAAGTCTTAAAACCTAAGGAAAATCTGTCACTTGCAACAATATGGATGTACCTGAAGGATGTTATGTCAGGTTGAAGAAGCCAGGCATAGAAAGACAGATACTATGTGATCTCACTTATACGTTGAATTTTTAAAAGTTGAACTAGGAGTAAAGAGTAGAATGCTAGTTACCAGAGGGGGAAAGTTGTGGAGAGAAAAATGGAATGTGTTTCTCAAAGCATACAAAGTCCCACCTAGAAGGAATAAGTTTCAATAGCCTATTGCACAGAATGGTGACTACAATAAATAATAATGCATTGTTTATTTTAAAATTACTAGGAGTAGATTCTAAATGTTTTTCACACATATACACAAGCACACCTGAGATGAATTTGTCAATTAGTTTGACTTATTCCATAAAAATTTTACCCCATAAGTATTATCCCGCTGGGGGATAATAGCTTCTAAATTATTCCAGGTGTCATTAATTCTCTGGCATTCCAGGCTAACTAAACTTGGGCAGAGAGTGCTTTGGAGTCTAGAAAAAAAAATACTCAGGCAAGTGGAAGTTTGTGCTGGAAGTTAGAAATTGGGCCAATGTGCAAGGAAATTCGTACATATATGAAGAGAGGGCAACAACAAGATCTCCTACAGCTAATAATATTTCTTCATAAAACCTGCCAAGTAATCACTTTCCTTGAAGATGTTTCATCCTCCAACCCATAGACTACGCATTGATAAAATAACTGATATATAATCTCCTCTGTTTATGAATGAAGATATATTGTTTGGCTTTAATTATCTTAACATTCTTGATTGCACATATACATGCCCTGAGTCCATCTAGAATGGGGGACCATCACTCCCAACCCATTGCTGTATTAAATTATCAGGGTAGTTATATTGGTATAGAAGTGTTGAATCTATATAAACTTCTGCACACCTCATGAAATAGGAGTCAGAAATCTTTTGTATTTATTTGATGAATCCTAAATTAAATTGACTTCTGAGTTTGCCTTTAACAAGTTTCTTTGCTTTCTTCACTTACAGTTGCAGTAATCTTACTTTGAACATGGTTCTTCTTACATTCACTTTCCCAAGAGGTTTATAATTAACAGAGTTTACACTGGCTGGCACCTATTTGGTTACTTATTAAAAGCATAATGGAAGTAGCTATTTCTTAGGTAATCTAGATTTTACCACATTTTTTTGGTCAAGTGTCCTTATATGAGGGAGGCAGAGAGAGAGACTTGATTACAGTAGAGGAAGAGTGATGTGATGTAATGAAGCGGTCAGGAGCAAAGAACTGCAGGCATTTCCACAAACTGGAAAAGGCAGGGAAATAGAATTTCACCTAACTCTCCAGAGGGAACTGGCCCTACCAACAGCTTGCTTTTAGAAATTTAAGACTCCTGTCTGGAACTGTGAGATAATAAATGTATATTTATCTAAACCACTATGTTTATGGTAATTTGTTATAGCAACAATAGTAAGCTAATACAGAATACAAAGAAGTAATTCTGGAAAAAAAATCTAATCACATAGAATTTTCATTACAGAAATATTCTTACAAAGATTGGAAATAAATTTCCCATAGTACTTAGGAATAAAATGATTAAAAACTCTGAGTACTCCTGGCAGTATGGAAAGTCTTCATATTTAATACATCCCTTCAATGCCTTTTTTGAATGAAGCCATGTCACACCCCATGTATTTACTACTGTCCTAAACTATTGCTGACTTTAGGAAAAATAAAAATTAATTATATGCATCTTCTAAAACTTTATTTTGTAGTCATCTTCTCTATAAATGTTAGGTGGTCTCCCTACACTATTTACTATCCTCCAATGTGGAAAGAACCTGCTAATTTGTGATTGGTAATATGCAAGTTAATGATGGCTAGTTTTGATTTTAATATCGGTCATAGCCTTAGCTGTTTGTTTTATTGCGATGTAGAAGAAGTAGACATCTCTGAATAGAGAATTTTTAATATATCTCTTAAATCACATTTAAAATTAAACCGTTAAATCTACATGCTACTCAATTCTACCTCTGGCCCAGTGCAGTTGTATCATCTCACAGGACCTGGGTTATCAAGAGTACAAGATACGTGTTGCAGAAACAAGAAAGTAATTATAAGGTCTTAGCTCATATTTCTGTCTGTCCCAGAAATTACAAGGCCCTGATACATTTCTTTCCTTTTCGTCACATGTAAGCACTAAGGGGTGAATTCTGGACTAGATTTGATATTGTGAAGAAAGAAGACAAGTGCAATGTGAAGGGTCAGAATCTGAGTAGCTGCTTCCCAGGGCTAAGCTTCAAGAAATATCTTCCCAGTTAATGATGTGTAAGAGCACTCTACATCAAAAGCAAGAATTTATGACTGGCCAAACCTAAAATTTCACTTCCTACTTGGTTCACAGTGAGTTGCATTCAAAAGGGAATAGGAAATTGGGAAATTTAGTATGGGACGGTCAAGAAGGGGACAGCAGATAACAAGTAGGCTCTATATTTTGTCCCTTTGTGATAAGGAAGAGCCCAAGAATTAGTCCATCTGCTTTTATATATATGACACAATAATAAATTCATAACACAAAGAATTATGAAAAATTAGCACCTAATTTGTCATTTACAATCAACTTAAGCTGACACAAAGAGGTTTATTTGACATGACCTAGATTCTCTAAAGGTAAATTTTATTTCAGATATGGAGAAGAGGGCTAAGAAATAAAAATCAATAATATAACTAAATTGGGGATATTTCAGGTTGAGACCATATTAAGTGGTTATAAATGCATATATTTGATGTAGGGATTCAGGAGTTTTCTTCTAGTGATTGAATGCATAACAAAAGAATTGTTTTATTCTGTGTTCATGTCTAGCTATCAGTTTGGATATGGTGCTTTGAGGACAAATTTTGCTATTATTTGGAAGGTGGAAACTAAAGAATTTCACAAACTAGAGACCAGTTGGGGATTTTGTAGTCAGAAATCCACATAATTCCAAGGTCATTTAATTCCTGGACCCCACTTCTTAGTTCCAGCCTGGCTGACTGTATTTTATTATTTCTTTTTTTTATATATATTTTAAGTTCGGGGGTACATGTGGCGAATGTGCAGGTTTGTTACAGAGGTATACACGTGCCATGGTGGCTTGCTGCATCCATCACCCCATCATCTGCATTAGGTATTTCTCCTGATGCTATCCCTCCTCTTGCCCTCCACCCACAAACAGACCCTGGTGAGGGATGTTCCCCTCCCTGTGTCTGTATGTTCTCATTGGTCAACTCCCACTTATGAGTGAAAACATGCAGTGTTTGGTTTTCTGTTCTTTTGTCAGTTTGCTGAGAATGATGGCTTCCAGCTTTATCCATGTCTCTGCAAAGGACATGAACTCACCTTTTTATGGCTGCATAGTATTCCATGGTGCATATATGCCACATTTTCTTTATCCAGTCTGTTATTGATGGGCATTCGGGTTGGTTTCAAGTCTTTGCTATGGTGAACAGTGCCACAATAAACCTATGTGTGTATGTGTCATTATAATAGAATGATTTATAATCCTTTGGATATATACCCAGTAATGGGATTGCTGAGTCAAATGGTATTTCTATTTATAGATCCTTGAGGAATGGCCACACTGTCTTCCACAATGGTTGAACTAATTTACACTGCCACCAACAGTGTAAAATTGTTCCTATTTCTCCACATCCTCTCCAGCATCTGTTGTCTCCTGATTTTTTAATGATCACCATTCTAACTGGTGTGAGATGGTATCTCAATCTGGTTTTGATTTGCATTTCTCTACTGATCAGTGATGATGTGCTTTTTTTCATATGCTTGTTGCCCTCACAAATGTCTTCTTTTGAAAAGCGTCTGTTCATATTCTCCACCCACTTTTTGATGAGGTTGGCTGTATTTATTCTTTTGGTCCCCAGAGATTAACATATTTCTTTTTTGCAGTGTTTCTTCCCTTTGCTTATATGTAGAAATGAAGGATGAAGTAGTTGGAAATAGAAAAACATAAAGGATAAGTCTTGGCTCTTTATTGTTAGTGAAATAAAAGAATTCGGTTAGCTAGTGGGTCTACACCTACATATGGAGCTTATTCCCCTACAGAATCCACAGGCAAATGTTGGAATTGATACTGACAGGTGATTGATAGACTCTTCTATAAACAGGGATATAATCTAAACATTACATTCCCAGCACTGAGGTTATAATTATTGTTCCCTAGTCCTGGATGAGTTATTGGATTTTCAGAGATGAGAGCTATAAAATGAGCAGAAAGCAGGTCAAATTGTAAAGTCATATAAATCAGGGTGAAGGGCAGGAATGAAATCTAAAATAACTAAAGAAGCCAAGAGTTCAATTGTAACTCAAATAGCTTGAAGAACAGCTCTGTACATAGCATTTTCCAAATTTCTACAAAAATATGTATGTATGTGTGTATATATATATGAAGATATATATGAAAAAAATATATACATATGATGCTGAAACCAAACCTTTTACCTACAATCAACCAATGCCTTAACTGGAGCAGAGTTTATAAAAATAGGATGTTTTATATCAGTGCTTCATTTCTTCACAAGAAGGTAAAAGTACATATAGTCTTTCCATTTCCCAACCACTAATACTGTTTATCATTGTGATGAGGAATCAATAAGAAAATTAGCAGTTGTATCTATAGTATTCATTTAGTATATAGTATATATTTATTTAGTCTATATGTTATATGCATGCTTTTCCCATCCAGCATTTCCTAACTTCCTCCAAAAATCCCACTTTCAAATGTTGATAAATCTTCAGAAACAAAAACTCTGTGGAAAAAAGTGAACAGTTAACAGAGGTGGTTTGCTACTTTCTAGGAGGGAAATCATTGGGTGTAGACATTTAGAAAAATCTCTACATCAATTCATGCTAAGCATGTTGCATTTAATTAATATCATTGGAAATTTGAACTAGAGCTATGCAAACTTCAAATACACCAAAACAGTAGATATACATAAACACACAATCTCACACATATAGAGAGAGCATAGTTGGTCTCTCTGATTTCGTCTCATTGAAGAATGAGTAAAGAAACAAAAAATTGCTGTATGAAAAACATCTCCAACCAAAGGAGAAGAAAAAAATAAGTGTCATAAAAAAGAGATATGCATAGATTACTTTCAAGGGGCCGAGTTTGCTGTCAATCTATAAGGATTGTAAAGTACAAAGAAAATTTCATCAAATAAGCACACATTCCCCTTGAGCTTAATTCTTCCTAACTCAGTGGTGCACATTAAGCTGCACAGGCAACCAGTCATGTTACTCAGTATAGTTCTGACAGCACAGAGAGGTGTACATAATAAGACTGGCTACATTAGTTTCCCCTGGTCTGCGGTGCTGCTTTTTGTAGCTTCAGCTACATACAGCAACCATGGTATTGAGATAGGTGAGTATAGCACATTAAGATATTTTGAGAGACACCACATTCACATAACTTTTATTATATGTTATAGTTCTATTTTATTATTAGTTATTGGTGTTAATCCAGTACTGTGACTAATTTATAAATTAAACTTTATCATAGGTATGTACATATGGGAAAAACGTAGTATATACAGGGTTCAGTACTGTTCTAGAGTTCAGGCATCTGCTCAGCGTCTTGGAATGTATCTCGCATGAATAAGGGAAGATTATGATATTTTGTTTCGTGTTTACATTTCACAGAAAAGATGCAATTGAAATGACTTGGTTCTATCATAAATAACTATGAATATTGATCAAAATTTGAAGCAATTGTCAAGATTACTAAGATAGCATTTTTTTCCTGAGTATCCACTTGCCGAATGCCTTAACTATTAAACAGCACCTACTATTTAAACCAGATTTTTCATGGAGAGAGGAAGAGAAAATCCGCACGCAAACATATGTTCTCTTTACCAAAATAACTTGGTGTAAACTTCAGCCCCATTTGCTGATGAGTCAGTTGTATCTCAGGGACTTTAAGGACACCTTTTGCCCAGCCTAATTTTGACCAAATATCTGAAGTACTTCATAGACCGAAAAGGTGAATTACCTGCTTCTATTAGGCCAGTATCAAAATCATGGCTCTGTCTAGATTACTATTTTTGTAACAAAGGAGAGTAAGTCCAAATGAAAGAAGGGCTGGGAGTTTTGTTCCAGGCATCCTTTACCTAGTCTGCTTCTTGCTTGACATTCTGAAAGAGGGAGGGTGGGGATGTGAATGCAACAGAGAGTATCTTCTTGTGAGTGGAAGACCTGTCTTCTCCCATTGCCGCATCTATACCTGGTCATTATTATGTCATTCTCAGTCTAACCCCCTAACTACAAATATAAGAGACAGTTTATCTTTCTTGTTTATACACGTTCATTGACTTTACTAAATATTTCAGATTGAGTGAGATTGAGAAAACACAGCAATCTTGAACTAAAACAGGTAACAAACCATTCTGACTCTACCTGGGTTTTGCTGTACTGTTAGTATTTTAGTATTTGCAGAGTAGAGGATAAGAACCGGTAAGGCCTGGAGATAGGACTCAATAAAGTATTAGAAATATCTTTACTGAACCTTTCTAAGGCCACTTACTCAGAGCCTTTGTGTCCAGCTAAGGCTAACAAAGTGGACAGACAGTGCAATCTCTCAAGATATTTTGACAACATATCAATGGTTTTTCCTCAGACACCTCTGAACTATATCAGAGGAGAGTATTTTTATTCATTTAGTTTACCCCAAGGCCACACTGTACATTCAGCTAATTTACATGTCCAATTTTTGTGGACAATTATATCAACTTTTCACATCCAATTTTATCAACTAGGTATTACAGCAAAATCACAAGATGAAGTAAGGTAAAGAGCATCAGATAGCCATATGATTAAAACACACATTATCTACCTATATATAATCTCTACCTACTTACATATCTTCTATTTATTTATCAAGAAATGTCTCAAGTATACCACAATTTATTAAAAACTTGTTGGGAACAATTTTACCATCTGATTCTCCTGTAAATCTATTTTTGGTGATGTTCTCTGCCTAAAATAATAAAATCTCTAGATTTTATAGCTTATAGACAGAAAATACTATGAATATTCTAACTCATACATTTCACTGCCTGCTTGACATTATTCTTAAAATGCCTAATAGACATCTCAAATGTAATGTGCTAGTGGTAGTTAATCTCCAAGAATGGCCCCTGAAAAAAATCACATCCTTTCTTATTATGCCTTTTGGAGATCCTTCCCATACTGAATTGGGACTTGCTTAATTCAATACATGCAGCAGAAGGAAATCGTGCCAGTTATAGTCCTAAGACTTAACAAGGCCTGGCAATTTCTGTTTTTATTTTTCTGGGGCTCTAAGCCATCATACAAGTGGTTGAGTTACCGTGCTGGAGAGACTGACTAAAGTGTATGAAGAAGCTATATAAAGAAAGCAAAGCTAAGTCGCCCCCACCCCAGCAGCACAGCCCTCCAGCCATCGCTACCAGGACACTAGACATCTGTGTAAACCTGTCTTGGAAATTTCAGTCCCAGCCATCATCCACCAACATCCTTATAATAGACTCCAAGCAAGACAGTACAGAAACCATTGACTTGAATGTTAGTCAGTCCTTGGAGTTATGCAAATAATCAAATGAGGATTATTTTGACTCCAAATTAATAACCTCAGCTGGAGAATGTGTATAAGCTACAGTTTTATTTGGATGCTTAGGAGACATCTTAACATGACATGCTCAAGCCTGAACCTTTCCACTCAAACTTGCTCTGCACTCAGGATTTCTCATCTCAGTTGATGGCAATTATTTTATTTCTGATGTCTTGACCTCCAGATTTGTAGTTATCCTTTCCTTTTTATATTTTTCATATTCCATAGCTGTTACTTTAGGTTATTCCTCTGTCTGTACTTTCAAAATGTTTCCAAATTCCAAGCTGGCCTTAGCAATCCTAGTATCTAATTAGGTTACTCTAATAGCCATTAAAGAAATCTCTCTGCTTTACCCTTGCCCTGTGTGGTTCGTTCACAGCACACAGAGGCTGAGGTGACCCTCTAAAAAATAAATCATGTAATGTAACTCCTCCTCTCAAAACCCCGATGGCTCCTCATTTCAAAAATGAGAGTTTATATAATGGCTGACAATGCCCACTTATAAAGTCTGTTTCTTCCTCCGACCTTTCTGACTGCATTTCTTGACTTATTTTCTCCTGATCACTCCACTCTGGTCCTACTGAATCCCCTGACATTCTTCAAACTTGTGTGTCACATTTGCAACTTATGGCCTTTCAGTAGCTCTTACGTCTTCCTGGAATGCACTTCTGTTAGATATCTACAACATTAATTCATTCTAATTCTTCAAGTAATGGTTCAACTGTTCCCTTCTCTATGAGGCCTGTTTAAACCCTACTTAAACCAAAAGTCATTTTCATAACATTACAGATTCCTTTTTACCCTACTACTTTTATTATATTCTTCTTTTCCTCACAGCACTTAACCAATAAACTGTGTAATGTTCTTTCCTATATGGTTGTGATTTTCGAGTCTCCCTTGCTAGAATATGAGCCACCAAAGTGCAGAAATTGTTGTATATTTGCTCAATGATATATTCTGAACTATTTTTTTAAATAAAATTATTTTAAATTGACAAATTAAAATTTCACATTTTTATGGGGTACCATGTGCTGGTTAGCTACATGCATAGAATGTGGAATGATTGAATTAAGCTAGTAAATATGTCTAACAACTCATTTTTTATGAGACATATGAAATATACTCTTTTAGCAACTTTGAAATACACATTATCTATAGCCACCCTGCTATGCAGTAGATCTCAAAAACTTATTCCTCCTGTCTAACTGAAATTTGGTATCCTTTGACCAACATTGCCCCATTCCCTTTACTCATTCCTACAAGTCTCAGGTAACTACCATTCTCCTTTCTATTTCTATGAGTCTGACTTTTTTAGATTCCACATTTTATTTCACTTAATATGTCCTCTAAGTTCAGCCATGTTGTTACAAATGACAAAATTTTCCTTTTTTTAAATCTGAATTGAATTCCATTGGGTTTATATGCCATATTTTCTTTATTCATTCAACCTTTGATGGACACTTAGGTTGGTTCTACGGGTTGCCTATTGTGAATAATGCTACAATAAGCATGGGTGTGCAAACATCTTTTCAACATACTAATTTCCTTCTGTATGTGTATATACACAGAAGTAGCATTGTGGGATTATAATAAAGCTCTATTTTTTAGTTTTCTGGGAAACCTCCATACTGTTTCCATATATAATTGCTATACCAATTTACATTCCCACTACAAGAGTTCCCACTCAACAGGAACTGCAAGGGTTCTCTTCTCTCCACATCCTCTCCAATAATTGTTATGTCTTTCATTATTTTGATCATAAGTAATCTAACAGGCAGTTGATATCTCACTGTGATTTTAACTTGTGCTTTCCTGATAATTAATAATATTGAGCATTTTTTCATAAACTAATTGGCCATTTTATTGAGCTTGTTGCTTCATTTTATGAACTTGTGTGCCATTTTTTGAGAAAATGTCTTTCAAGTTTTTTGCTCATTTTAAAATCAGGTTATTTGTTTTCTAGTTCCTTATATATTGATTTAGCTTATTGATCCTTTATCATATGTGTGGTTTGCAAATATTTTGTCTCATTCTTGGAGGTGTCTTTTTACTCTGAGAATTGGTTTTATTATTGTGCAGAAGTATTTTTTTTAAGTTTTATAAAATCCCATTTGTCTATTTTTCTTTTTGTTGCCTCTGCTTTCTGAGTAATACCCCAAAAATCATGTTCTAGACCAATATCATCAGGATTTTTTTTCTGTTTTTTTCTATTAGTATGACAGTTTCAGGTTATATTTAAGTATTTAATTTATTTTAATTTTGTTTTTGTATATGGTGTGAGATAAAGATCCAATTTTATTCGTCTGCATGTGAATATCCAGTGTTTGACACCATGTATTGAAGAGCATGCATGTGTGTTTATGGCATCTTTGTCAAAAGTTAATTGGCCATAAAGGCAAGGGTTTATTTCTGAACTTTCTAACCTGTTCCATTGGCCTATATACTTGTTTTTGTGCCAATACCATGCTCTCTTTTTCTTTCCCCACAGCCCGACTTCTTTGAAAATAATTTTTTAAAATCTATTTGGAATCAGGGGGTTGATGCCTCCAGCTTTGTTCTTTTTGCTAAAGATTCCTTTAGTATCAGACCTATCATTATATGGAAAGCACATCCAAAGTCTTATTTTCTTTCCCCTTAATATTGAACACATATAAAAGTTACATGAGACATATAGAAAGAGAAGAAAATAAAATATTGATCATTTTAATTCTAGAAGGATTTTACAGTAAATAGCTCAACATTTTACTGAATCCTAAAGCACAACAAAAAATAATGCGTAAAGTGGCTGCAGGAGTTAGCTGTTTTCTTTCTTTTCTTGGAAAAGTGGCCCATTTTTTAAAACATAGCACTTTAAACTGTTTTAGAGAAATTTAACAGCTATTATCTCTCTCTTTTTTTAACCTCAAGGTAGGAGGGACAAGTATTATTACTCAGAGAGTTTAGGTGAATTGAGAATATCACAGAGTAAATTAGTGCAGAGTAGAGATTAGCAAAAATACTCTTCTCTTTTTGTATTTTTTTCATTATACTACATTTTCTCTTGTTATATGATATATTACACAAATATGTATCTATAATGGTGAGAAAAGTATTTTAATTTTCACTCATACACAAACTCAACTGTTAAAAACACCTCAGTCCTTTTAAAAAACAAAAAAATAAAAGAAAACCTTAAGAGAGGCACTCATTTACAACTGCAATAAGTGCTGTTCCCAGCACAAACAGCTGTTCAAATAGTATTCCAAAGGGACTAGCAATATTACAAAGAGACACTGTAGAACAACATTGAAGGAGAGACAACAGAGGCAAAAAGGGTGCAGTTGAAGCATATAAGAAAAAAAAAAGAAAAAAAGAAAGAAACCTTAAGAGCCAATGAGGAGGCTAGGGATTCCTTCTATCAAGTCTACACTATACTTTTTCTAGAGAGGTTAATATTGAGGCTCTTTAGATTCTTGTGATGAAGGCTTTTATTGATTTGTATGCTTGGCCAAGTGATGCTTCTTCCATATACAGAGTCATCTTGCTGTTGTTCAATAAACATATCAGGGACACTGTGGAATTCAGATCTTTAGTGCTCTTCTCACCATGAGACTGGCAAAGATGCTTCCACAATTTAGGCCAGACTATCACTGTAAATTTATCAATGATTTATAAAATTCTAATATATATATTTTTAATTTTACTATTTATCATGGTAGATGTAAGATCACTATATAAGAATCTTTGTTTTTAGACTAAAAATTTTGTGTTTAGTAATCTGTAAAAAATATATTTTTTATAACAATCTATATTGCTATGTATTTGTCTTGTGTATCTTGGTCTCTGCTTCACGGAGTGTCATGTTTTTCAATATTTACTGAGGAAATGCTATGTTAGGGAGTCTTTTTAAATTTACTTCACAAGACTAGGAAATATTAACATGTATTAATTAAGTAAACCAATTTAGTGTTTCTACATGTTTAATTTTAATAGTATATATTTATTCCTAATGTATCTCTTTTTAAGCTCCACAAATATTGGCCATCACCTACATTTAAACTTTCCCATAACTATACCTCAGGATCTAGTCTTACGGAAATCGGAGTAATTATATAAACAGGCATGTAGAATAGAAAATAATAAACATAGAAATGAATGTATTCTCATTTACATCTTTTATCCCAGTGTTATGATTAGTTTTATGTGTCAATTTTGCTACACTGCAGTCTTTAGTGATCTAGGTGTTAACTGTGAAGGAACCTTGTAGATATGATTTAAATCCATAATAGGTTGACTTCAAATAAGAGAGATTATTGTACAAAATCTGAGTGATTCAATCATTTGAAATGAATTAAGAGATAGCTAAGTCTTCCCTGAAAAAAAAGAAAATTTACTCTTAGCAATAGTTTTAGTATGCAGCTGACAGTTTCATTCAAGCTGACAGCTTGTCCTAAGGATTTTAGATTTGCTTAGCGAGCCCCCATAATTGTCAGTTCCTTCCACCAAATATCTTAATGCATAGCTAAAATATATATAAAATCAATCTAATAATACATGAATATGCTTTGTATCTAAATATCTGTCAATAATATATATCGCTATATCTATCAATTTATTATTTCATTTTAGTTTGGTAGACTCTTGACTGATTTTGGTATCAGAAGTGGTTCTACAGGAAAAGAATTTAAGAATAATTTTTGTTGCATTGGTTCCAGGTTTCTGGTAGTATTTCTATAATTTGATTAAAGTCACTAATGATTTTTTTTCTAGTAAAAAAAAAATTAGGGCATCAGTAATCCATAGGATCGTAGAGATATACAAAATATCACCATTGGAAACTCCTAATCAAATACCTACAAAAGGTGAAGTAATTATGGGTGACCATGTACAGGCCATCTAGAACATTGTAATTAAAGTAAAGGGTATAATGAGATAATCCAGTTGCTCCTATCTACACTGGAGAAAGAAGGTGGGGTCAGGAAGTATGGGCTTAGGACTCCAAATTCCCAGTTCATGCTCTGCATTAAGGAACTGAAAGCTTCTATATCTGTCCTAAATGAAACTCTTATATCCTGTAGCTACCAGGATAATATTGTTGAAAACCCAACCCAGAGTCTCACTGTGAGTGGTTTAATTTCAATGTAAATTAAGTTCTTACCCTCACAGGGTGGCTTCTGTTAAAATGAGGGCATTCATTGCGAAGAAATGGGACCTCGAAAATTGGAATGAGTACATATGGAAGGATTCCAAATAAGATGGGGATATCTAACTCCTAAATAAATTCTGCTGAGTCTTCATTACTAGAAGTTCTTCCACTTCTGCCTTAAAAGGTTAGCCCTCTATTGCCTAAAGAACCTGTAATGAGCTCCCATGGGGAAGCTGCCTTGCATGGAGCTACTGATTCTCCTTAAGGCCTATCAACCCCTCTACTTTTCTTTTGCTTCCAGACCTATAAATAAATCAAGTCCCGGAAAATCTTGAAGAGTAAGGTACAAAGTGTGACCCAAAAGATGTCCAATGCATATCAAAATAACTGCAATAATGTATTCCAATCCACAAAGACAGAAATTGGCAGAATATGTGTGGGAATCAATATTAAAGATATGGGCTTTTCGTAGAAAGAATATAAAGTAAAATCAATGTTACTAGCTTCCTTGCATTGGATTAGAACATGCTCCTTTAGCTTGGAAGAGTTTGTTATTACCATCCTTCTGAAGCCTACTTTTGTCAATTCATCAAACTCATTGTCCTTCCAGTTTTGTTCCCTTGCTAGTGAATAGATGTGATCCTTTGGAGGCGAAGAGGCATTCTGGTTTTTGGAATTTTCAGCCCTTTTGTGGTGGTTTTTCCTCATCTTTGTGGATGCTGTTTCCATCAAGCTGCCATTGACTTTCTTTACAGAATTAGAAAAAACTAACTTTCATATGGTACCAAAAAAAGAGCCCATATAGCCAAGACAATCCTAAGCAAAAAGAACAAAGCTGGAGGCATCACACTACCTGACTTCAAACTATACTACTATGCCAAAACAGACATATAGACCAATGAAACAGAACAGAGGCCTCATAAAAAACACCATGCATATACAACTATATGATCTTTGACAAACCTGAAAAAAGCAAGCAATTTATTAAATTCTCTATTTAATAAATAGTGTTGGGAAAACTGGCTAGTCATATTCAGAAAACTAAAATTGGACCCCCTCCTTATACCTTATATAAAAATTAACTCAAGATGAATTAAAGACTTAAATGTAAGACCTAAAACCATACAAACTCTAGAAGAAAACCTAGGCAATACTATTTAGGACACAGGCATGGGCAAAGGCTTCATGATTAAAACACCAAAAGCAATGGCAACAAACCAAAATTGAAAAAAATGGGATCTAATTAAAGAGTTTCTATACAGCAAAAGAAACTGTCATCAGAGTGAACAGGCAACCTACAGAATGGGAAAAAAATTATGCAATCTATTCCTCTGACAAAAAACTAATATCCAGAATCTACAAGGAACTTAAACAAACTTACAAGAAAAAAAAAAAAAAACCCTATCAAAAAGTGGATGAAGGGTATGAACAGACACTTTTCAAAAGAAGACATTTATGTGGTTAACAAACATATGAAAAAATGCTCATCATCATTGGTCATTAGAGAATGCAAATCAAAACCACAAGATAACCGTCTCACACCAGTTAGACTGGCTATCATTAAAAAATCAGGAAACAACAGATGCTGGAGAGGATGTGGATAAATAGGAATGCTTTTAGACTGTTGGTGGGAGTATAAATTATTTCAACCACTATAGAAGACAGTATAGCAATTCCTCAAGGATCTAGAAGTAGAAATATCATTTGATCCAGCAATCCCATTACTGGGTATATACCCAGGGGATTATAAATCATCCTACTATAAAGATACATGCACATGTATGTTTATTGCAGAACTATTCTCAGTAGCAAAGACTTGGAACCAACAATGCCCATCAGTGATAAACTGGATAAAGAAAATGTGGCACATGTAAACAATGGAAGACTATGCAGCCATAAAAAAAATGAGTTCATGTCGTTTGCAGGGACATGGATGAAACTAGAAACCATCATTCTCAGCAAACTAACACAGGAACAGAAAACCAAACACTGTATGTATTCACTCATAAGTGGAAGTTGAACAATGAGAATATATGGGTACAGTGAGAGGAACATTATAGACTGTGGCCTGTTGGAGGGTGGTGGGGGGCAAGTGGAGGAATAGCATTAGGAGAAATACCTAATGTAGATGACAGGTTAAAGGGTGCAGCAAACCACTATGGCCTATGTATGCCTTTGTAACAAACCTTTACGTTCTGCACATGTATCCCATAACTTAACTATAATAAAAGAAAAAAAAGTTCAGTCAGCCTGAATGCATTCATATGGGCCCATTAAATGATGATTCTGTATTTAATATGTTAGCTCAATGACTTATAAGGGGCTCTAACTGTTTGTTTATTTGGTTGGCTGAAACATGGACCCAGAGGTGGCCTGTACTAAATGAAATTTAAATACCCAAAACTACCCTGGTATAGTGTAGAGGAAGATACCGAAAGACTTAGGGAGATCGAAACATTATCATGTAAGGCGTCCTCACCCATCTTAAGAGAATCTAGAGGACACACCTTTTATCATGACTCTAATAAAAACATTTGTGAGGGGGGCTCCAGTGTCCTTAAAGGGATTTATGGTCACTCTTATTCATAAGTCAGAAATCAGAAATCACAGTGGGGATTTCCACTGTCAAACTGGGATTCCTAAATGTCATGAGATAATGAGATCCCAGGGCAGTAGAGGCTCAGTGGCAGTATTTAATTATCAAAGGCAACTTGGCCATATGCTAATAGATAATGGTTTTAAATAATTAACCAGAGCAATTTGCCTAACAGAAACCTATGGCATTGGCCACTGTCCCTAGGAAAGAAATAGATGAAACTCTGCAAAAAGAAACTCTACTAAATTCGTATTGGATATGTATGAGCAGAGGATGGTGAAGAGAAGTTTACTGTCACTAGGCATAGTGAATGGAAGTCTAACTGAATCACCAAAAGAAAGATTCATGGTCCCTCAATTCTCAGAGTTGAGCCAGTTTACAGAATGGATAAAAGGGAGATTGAGTCCCCTAGAGGAAGGTCTCTGCTACATTACCAAAAATTTGTATTGTTAATCATTCTTCCTGCCTTCCCAAAGTAATCTATGTCCATTTACCAAGGTGACTATGCATTGCAAAAGTAAAATAATTAGAGTATTCAGGGAATACTGGATACTATAATCCCTGAACTTATCCTAATTCCAGGATACGCAAAACTTGATTGGGGTCCACAAGTCAGCACAGAGGTTCTGCAGGTCAGGTAATCAATGGAGTTTTAGCTCAGGTCATGTTACAGCTGGCCTCCTGGGTCAGTGAACTCATCCAATACTTATTTTCCCAGGAGTGGAATGCGTAATTGGAATAGACAGCACTTACAATTTCCAAATCCGGTCTCTGACCTGTGGAATAAGGGCTATTAGGCTAAGTAGCAGCTACCAGAACTGCCTTTAACTGGAAAAACAGTAAACTGAAAGCAATACTTCATTCCTGGAGATACTACATCAACCAATGCCACCAATGGAAACTTGAAAGAGGCAGGTATAATTCCTGAAAATCACCAATAAACTTTCCTATTTGGCCTGTACAAAAAGCAGATGGATCTTGGTGAATGACAGTGGCTTTTTATAAAGCTAATCATCTGGTAACTGTAATGATAGCTGTTCTTCTGATTGTGGTTTTGTTGCTTGAGAAACTTAGCACATCTCTTCAACTTGGTATGTAGCTAAATTGACAAATACCTTTTTTCAATACTTAATAAAGATCACTGAAAGCAATTGCTTTTTGTAATACATCTTTAATACCCTACTTTAGGCCTGTCTCAATTCTCCAGCCCCATGTTATAATTTATTCCACAGAGACCCTTGCTTGCTGTTCCCTTCCACAAGACATTCTGTTGGTTCATTTCATTGGTGATATTATGAAATTGGCTACCTTTAGCACAATGTAGTATTTTATCAAGACATATTGGTAAGGTAATTTTCTGTCAGAGGGTAAGAAATACATATTACAAACATTTAGCGGTTCTACTTCAGTGAAATTCATTGAGAACCAGGGGTGTGGGGCATTTGCGATGTCCACAGGGAGTTCCCTCTGACAGTTGACGATAGGAGAGAAAATTCAGGCCAGGTTTAAAGAGGCTCTTGCTTATTTATGCTATCATACTATAAATAAGATCTGGTGATATATACATCAGTTTATATGTGACAGTTGTTTACCATAATCTATTTTACATCTTAAAAAAGCTAGAAGAGAATAAAGTGCACGTTTCTAGCATAAAGAAAAGACAAATATTTGGGGTGATGATAGATATCTCAAGTACATTGGTTTGATATTTACAAATTATATTAATGCATTAAATGGCCACATGTGCCACAAAACCATGTACTATTATGCATTAATAGTAATAATAATAAATGGTTTTGCAAGATATGCAGGAACTCCATGAAAGTGGAAAGCAGCCACAAAGGAGAATGATATGATGTCCTTTGAAGGGACATGGATGGGGCTGGAGGCCGTTATCCTTAGCAAGCTAACAAAGGAATAGAAAACCAAATACTGTACATTCTCACTTATAAGTGGGAGCTAAATGATGAAAACATAATGGGAAACAAAAATCACTGGGGCCTATTGGAGGGTGGAGGATGGGAGAAGAGAGAGGATCAGGAAAAATAACTAATGCCTATTAGGCTTCATGCCTGGTTTTGAAATAATCTGTACAACAAACTCCCATTATGCAAGTTTACCTATGTTACAACATGCACTTGTGCAGCTGAACTTAAAAAAGAGAGAGCACCAGGGCCCTGCACCTCATTTTGAGACATCATTGAAGAATAGAGATGAAGGTAAATATTCTCAGTGAGCAGAATTTTGAGCAGTGAACCTGGTTGTTCATTTTTTCTTAAAAGAGAAATGGTCAGCACTCTGACTGTGGCCAATGGTTTGGCTTGGTGATCAGGATGTACCCAAATGGGTCACTGTCAATAAGAAATATCTGGAGAATCGATATATGTATAGAATTATCCAGGCAATGAATTTGAAGATATTTGTGTTTCATGTGAATGCTTACCAAAGGGTGACTTCAAGAGAATAAGATTTTAATAATCAAGTGGATAAGATGAATGAACAGTCTGTGGATACCAGTCAGCCTCTTTTCTTAACTATCCCTGTCATCCCCCAATGGTCTCATAAACAAGGTGGCAATGGTGGCAGGGATGAGGGTTATGAATGGGCTCAACAACACGAACATCCACTCACAAAGACCAACCTGGTGACAGCAAATACTGAGTGCCCATTCTGACTGCAGTGGAGAGCAAAACGAAATCCCTGTTATGTCACCATTTTCCTAGGAGATAAGCCAGATATGTGGTGATAGACTGATAAAATTAGAACACTTTCATTCTGAAAGGGCCAGCTCATTGTTTTTGTGGAATAGACACTTACTCTGGACATAGATTTACCTTTCATGCATTCAGCACTTCTGTCAAAACTACCATCTGTGGACTTACAGAATGCCTTATTCACTCTCACGGTATTGTACATAGCATTGCCTATGATCAAAGAACGCACTTCACAAAGGATGAAGCGCACCAATGGAACCATGTTCATGGAATTTACTGATGTTACCATGTTCTCTGATCATTGTGAACCATCTGACTTGATAAACTGATATGATTACCTGTTGAAGACTTAGTTATCACGACAGTGAACACTAAAAAGGTTGCAGAGTTGGAGCAACGTCTTCCATAATAACATATATTCCCTAAATTGATATCTAATGTATGATACTATTTTTCAAAGACAGAATTCACAGTTCTAGGAATCCAGGGATAAAAATGGAAGTAGCACCATTTCCTTTTTAAAATTTAATTTAATTAATCCATTTCTAGGGGACAGGATCCCTCTGTCACCTAGGCTTGAGTGCACTGGCCAATCTCAGCTCACTACAACCCCTACCTCCTGGGTTCAAGTGATTCTTGCACCTTGACCTCCCCAGTAACTGTGACCACAAGCATGCAGCACCACGCCTGGCTAATTTTTGTATTTCTTGGTAGAGATGGGGTTTCACCATGTTGGCCAGGTTGGTCTCAAACTCCTGACCTCAAGTGATCTACCTGCCTTAGTTTCTCAAATTTCTGGGATTATAGGCATGAGCCACCAATCTCAGTTTACCATTTACTATTATCCCTAGTGACTCACTAGCAAAATATTTGCTTCCATCCCTGTGACATTACACTCTTCTGGCTCAGAGGTCTTTGCTTTTGAAAAAAAAAAAATATTTCCACTAGAATATACAGTATTGATTCTGTTGAACTGAAACTTTGAAAATACCACAAGTTTATTTTGACTCCTTTTGGCTCTTACTCAACAGACAAAGGAGTTACTCTTCTAGCTGGGTGTTTGATCCTGATTACTAATTGAAAATCGACACCTGAAAAAAAACTCATCATCACTGGTCATTAGAAAAATGCAAATCAAAACCACACTGAGATACCATCTCATGCCAGTTAGAATGGTGATCATTAAAAAATCAGGAGGGAACTGATGCTGGAGAGGATGTGGAGAAATAGGAATGCTTTTACATTGTTGGTGGGAGTGTAAATTAGTCCAACCAATGTGAAAAACAGTGTGGCAATTCCTCAAGGATCCAGAAATAGAAATACCATTTGACCCAGCAATCCCATTACTGGGCGTATACCCAAAGGATTATAAATTGTTCTATTATAAAGACATATAAACAGGTATGTTTATTGCAGCACTGTTCACAACAGCAAAGACCTGGAACCAACCCAAATGCCCATCAATGATAGACTGAATAAAGAAAATGTGGCACATATACACCATGGAATACTATGCAGCCATCAAAAAGGATGAGTTCATGTCCTTTGCAGGGACATGGAAGAAACTGGAAACCATCATTCTCAGCCAATAGACACAAGAACAGAAAACCAAACATCACATGTTCTTACTCATAAGTGGTGTTGAACAATGAGAACACATGCACATAGGGAGCAGAACATCACATACTGGGGCCTCGGGGTTGGGAGACTAGGGAAGGAAAAGCAGGGGCTGGGGGGATAGGGGAGGGGTAACATTAGGATAAATACCTAACAGTGATGATTGGGCGATAGATGCACCAAACCACCACCATGACACCTCTATATCTATGTAATAAACCTGCACGATCAGTACATGTACCCCAGAACTTAAAGTATAATAATAATAATAATAACGTATCTTGTGAAGAATGGGCTTGTTACTAAAAATAGAAAACACAATTAAAACTCCTTTTTAGTTCAAAAATTCTAATGAAAATCTTTTCTGTACGATGACTTTGTTTTCCTCGAAGGGGGGGAGACAGTCATGAAATAGAAATGTAGTTTGTCATTTATCTCTTTTGCTAATCATTTATCTTCTTTTCCTGTGTAGTGCTTTGATGATAACTGAGTCACATTTCAAATATTTCTCTCTTTAGTACAAGTACTTTAGATAATGTTAAAACCAAAGAATGAATGTTTGTTAGATTTTTGTTTCATGTTACCAGCAAACCTAAAACTAAAAGGGAGCTGTCATTTGTTGCCTAGAATGGGAAGATATGATGTCCTGGATCATTGCAAGGAAGGTTTGTGAAAACTAAGGAGATGTAGTTAGATGCCAAGACACCAGGAGAAATGTTGAAAATTAAAGTGAGGTTGATGAGGTGCTTGAGCTCCTAAGCACCTTGAATCATAAGCCAATAGGTTATGTGTACCTTTTAAATGTTTTAAGTGTTGCTGTTTTTCTTGAAAATCCTGAAAGCTTCCTTACAATGAGTGCAGGAGATACATATTATATTAACTTTACTTCCCTCTTGGTATATGACACTGTTTCAAAATCTAAATATATCAAGCAGTTAACGTTTTAAATTGAGAAGCTCTGATTGTAAATCATAAGCTGTCTGCCTGTAAAACAGAAACAAAGTCACAATTAAAATCAGAGAAACAATAATTAAGTATCAAGAAAGGGAAAATAGGAAATGAACAGACTTATAGAAGTCTGGGTTTTAAAAATAATTACCATTTATTTGTCCATATGTTCCCATCATATTAGCTCTCACTTGTAAGTGAGAATATGAGATATTTGGTTTTCTGTTCCTACATTAGTTTGTTAAGGATAATGACCTCATGTTCCATCCATGTCCCTGCAAAAAACATAATCTGGTTATTTTTTATGGGTGCATAGTATTCCACGTATATATGTACCACATTTTTTTAATCCAATATGCTATTAATGGGCATCTAGGTTGATTCCATGTCTTTGCTATTGTGAATAGTTCTGTAAAGAACGTAGATGTGGATGTACCTTTATAATAATTTATATTCCTTTGGATATATGCCTAGTAATAGGATTACTGTCTTTAGGTCTTTGAGAAGTTGCCACACTGTCTTCCACAATGGCTGAACTAATTTATATCCCACCAACAGTGTATAAGTGTTGCCTTTTCTCAAAAACCCTTCCAGCGTTTGTTATTTTTTGACTTTTTTTTTTCTTTTTTTTGGAGATGGAGCCTTACTCTGTTGCCCAGACTGGAGTGCAGTGGTGTGATCTCACCTCACTGCAACCTTCGCCTCCTGGGTTCAAGCCATTCTCCTGCCTCTGTCTCCCAAGTAGCTGGGACTACAGGCACGTACCCCATGTCCAGTTAATTTTTGTATTTTTTCTTTTTAGCAGAGATGGAGTTTTGCCATGTTGGCCAGGCTGGTCTTGAACTCCTAACCTCAGGTGATCCACTTACCTTGGCCTCCCAAAGTGCTGTGATTACAGGCATGAGCCACCATGCCTGTCCTTGACTTTTTAATAATAGCCATATGATGATTGTGAAATAATACCTCATTGTGGTTTGATTTTTACTTCTCTAATGATCAGTGATGTTGAGCTTTTAACTAATGGGTCCTAGGCTTAATACTTGGGTGATAACATAATCTGTACAACAAATCCCCATGACACAAGTTTACCTATGTAACAAATCTGCACTTGTATCCCTGGATTTAAAATAAAAGTTTAAAAAATTTAAATAATTAAAAAATAAATAAGTTATGACAAGAGGCCAGAAAGATTATGGAATATGAAATATTAAAATAAGTGTACTTATATTGTTAAAAGATAAGTTAATTACATATTAATAAAAAGTAACCTTTTATCTGTTTTTAATGTCTCAGAGCGACTTATACCTTGAACTTTTGTAGAGCTAGCATGTCTGTGTATTTTTACATATAAATAAAATGTAAACTATATATTGCATTCTATAAATTATAAACATACAAGACTTTTTAAAAATAATGATGTAACATTTGCCAAGCATTTTGCTATTTGCAGAAGAATGCACTTCCTTTTATCTAATTTTTCAAAACACATATTGGAGGGGGTGGATTATGAAATCCATTTTAGAAATGGAAATTGACTTAGTCATGAAGTGTCTTGCCCAGGGAAACAGAGATAGAAAATGAAAAATCTGACCTGGGGCCTTATTCTTGTGCCTGGAATTCTCACATCCTTTTTATTCTACCAAGATATGTAAAATGTTATCATGAAAAATGAAAGCAATCAATAAGACTATAACATAAATAAAATATGGCTTTACTTAATTATTTTTAAATACATGTATAAACTCAAAGTTCTTTGCTATAGACAACAGCATAGAAACATATTAAAATTGATTAGATAAGTCTAAGTAACAGTGAAAAAAAGCTATGTCCAGATTAATATCGACTTCTATATATTAATAAACTACAATATCAGAAGTAGTTCAAGTGATGATGCTTACAAAAGAGGTACAGTATAAAACTGCAGTCAAGGAAAAAAAAAATGATTATGCCAATTTGCCAAAACTTGCCTATTTAGCAAGCTTGCAACTGTATTAGCAAGAACTTTTTGGCAGGGCATTGTGGTTCACACCTGTAATCCCAGCACTTTGGGAGGCCAAGGTGTGTGAATCACTTGAGGCCAGGAGTTCAAGACCAGCCTGGCCAACACAGTGAAACCCATCTCTATTAAAAATACAATAATAATAATAACAACAACAACAGGGCATGGTAGTGTGTGCCTGTAATCTCAACAACTCAGGAGGCTGAGGCAGGAAATCAATTGAGCTGGGGAGGTAGGCATTGTAGTGAGCCGAGATGCACCACCGCACTCCAGCCCAGACAACAGAGAGAGACTCTGTCAAAAAAAAAAAAAAAAGGAACTTAAGAATTATTTTACATGTTCCTAGACTAAGAGACTAAAGCAAGCAAGATGATCATTATGGAGGAAAAAATAAACATAAGAGAAGGACTAATTTATGTTGAGGATCACAAATCTTGTGCTCTTGTAATTCAAACAAGTCCAAATATAAAATATTGATTTATGTGTGTTTGAAATTCTTGTGAACATTTCTCAGCTCAATGATAGTTCTTCATTTTCCTTCTCTCACAACTATGTTCTAAATCTCAGGTCTTTCTATATCTATAATTTAGAGATTGAATTAAAGAAATGGACAGCTCAGTAATACTACTAGAGAACAGCAGGGAGAACAGAAATATATGGTGATATTTTCAGAAAGGAAAAATCAGGTGAAATTTTACTTCCTTCCATTACCCAGAGTGAGCAAATGAGGCATAGTTAAACTTCATCCTTGTTGAAAAAAAGACACCCGCAACTCCGGAGATTTAGCAGCGAAATACTCACTATATGTCGAGCTTGCTAAAGGAACAAAGTTGGAAACATCTTGGGTTTTGTTTGAACATACTTGATTATTAATGATCTCAAGCAAGTGAATACCTCCACATTCCCCACCGTCCTGTATTTGGGAGGGAGTTTCGCTCTTGTTACCCAGGCGGGAGTGCAGTGGTGTGATTTTGGCTCACCTTAACCTCCGCCTGCTGGGTTCAAGCAATTCTCCTGCCTCAGCCTCCCAAATAGCTGGGACTACACACACGCCACCATGCCCAGCTAATTTTTGTCTTTTTAGTAGAGATGGGGTTTCACCTTGTTAATCAGGATGGTCTTGATCTCTTGACCTCGTGATCCACCCGCCTCAGCCTCCCAAAGTGCTGGGATTATAGGCATGAGCCACCTCGCCTGGCCTCCACATTTCTTTTCAATCAGCAAATGTAATACAATGTAATGGTTAAAAATATGTCTTTGAGGATCAGGTTCCATGGGTTTGTGTCATAAACAGAATAATTAAAATGTAAGTGCCAGGAGGCAAGTTCAAATCCTTAAGCCTTGGCTTTCTCATCTGTAAAATAGTTTCACTTATGAATATATTGTACTTATGAATATATTGTACAAATATATTCATTAGTACAAATATATTCAAATTATGAATGTACAAATATATTCATAATTTGTACAATATATTGTACAAATATATTCAAAAATAGTTTTACTTATGAATATATTGTACTTAGCAATGTTTGGCTCAGAGGATATGCTCATTAACTACCCTAGTTATCATTACTACTAAGAATAAACCTCTGTCCAATGTCAGTACTATTATTAAATAAAGACGAACAGAGTTAAAAACTAAATAGACCTAGTTCTGTCATTTAAGTGGATTTAAGTAATTAATGGGCATGATGATATAAATTTCTGTATTTATTCAATTATCATCAATCAGGCTGGTGAAGAGTGGAAAAGGAAAGGTGAACACTGAAAATCCTTGGTAGTTATTTTGTGTTCTGTGGCTGATGATTCATTATTTGTACAAAATATTGATGAGTTCCATGATACATAAAAGTGAGCAGCCATACAATTTAGGAGCAGAAGTTAAATTGCTGTATGAAACGAAGGCTGTAGAATTGAGTTTTGGAGATCTTGAGAGAGGTGATGCCCAGAAAATTGTAGAGGAAGGAAATACGTGAATGGATTATTTATAGAAAAAAAAAATGAACATCAAGCAATCTGACAGTGGATAAGTCTGTAGGTACCCCAAACCTAAAACAAGTTCTGCTACACACACACACCCCACAGACGTGTCTTGGACGAGTGATTTTACCAAGAGAAATCAAGGAGAAGATTTGTCTCATCTTGAATCATCAGTGACAGAATGTGTACACAGTGTGGGAGATGAGACAATCCACTCATTAAATCAAAAGTAGCAGAAATGTAGAATTAGAAGCGGCTTGGTGGCGCCCAGTGGCTCCCACCTGTAATCACAACACTTTGGGAGGCTGAGGCGGGCAGATCACAAGGTCAAGAGATCGAGACCATCCTGGCCAACATGGTGAAGCCCTGTCTCTACCAAAAATACAAAAATTAGCTGGGTGTGGTGGCAAGTGCCTGTAGTCCCAGCTACTTGGAAGGCTGAGGCAAAAGCGTTGCTTGAACCCGGGAAGCGGAGGTTGCAGTGAGCCAAGATCATGCCATTGCACTCCAGCCTGGGCCACAGAGGGAAACTCCATCTCAAAACACGCAGAGACACACACAAACACAACACACACACACGGTGGCTCAAACACTATCCTCCCTTTACTACCTTCCCTACCCAATCTTCAGGATGACTGAAAAATCTCCAGGCACCCATTAGCATGTACTATGATTCAAGCTGATTTAAACTGGCACTCAGAGGAAGGGTACCTCAGCTAGTATATGCATTTGACTATCACGATTAAGCATTTATAATAGCTCATTGTACCATCATATAATGGATTTCTGCTATATCTTTCTGTTATGTCTACGTAATGCCTTTCTGTTATGTCTACTTTTCTTTCAAAAGTTCCATTCATTAGTGGTGATTGATTTTTATGTCCATTCTGGTGCTTTGTGCAGACTTTCTAATGATTCCTAAGAATTATTGGAGTGAGATTTCTCCGTGTTTCTGTGTCCCATTTGCTGTTGTCATCATTGTGAACACATTTTTGTTTACTATTGTTGCCTACCTAAGGTGACGTTACAAATATCAGACCACATGATTTTTTAAAAATATGTCCGGATGTTTTATTAATTCATTTTCTTTCCTGATATATTCTAAAATTATATAGTGTTTTAGTGTTATTTTAATCATTCTTCTTGATTCGCATAAATAAGAAGATAGGTAAGTTTATTTGTGTCATTCTTTGCCAATTAATCAACCAACAATTTAATCTCCTTTGTTTGTTTTACTATCTTCTTGAAATTCCCTCACCAGTTGTTTTTATAATCATTAAAATGAATACTATTTGCTCATTAATAATAGCAACACTGTTAGAATAGGAAACAGGAGCCCAAGGATTTTCTTAACAGCCCAGTCATGTGGAGAGACAAGCAGGGAGCATGTGCAGGCTTGCACATGAAGGGTAATAGAATAAATAGAAGCAGGGGCATGACAAGATGCTGCAACAGGCAGTGAGGGTCAGGTGAGTCAGGCAGAAGGAGATCAAATTGAGGGTACTGGGACCGGTGGTTGAAATAAGAAAAGTATGGAATCCGAGGGCAGAATTTCAGTTTTAAATAATCCAACCTCTAGGGAAATTTATTAAAAGTTACATACAACTCTACAAGCATTAATTCTAATTTTGTAAAATATCATCAAAGAGACTGAGGTACTGGGGAACAAATAAAGCATCATAATTTTAAGAAGTGAAGGTGTAAGGTTCAACATTCATAAATTCACTCATTCAAAAGAGGTAAATTGAGTACCTAGTATGTGCCAGAAACTCTTCTAGGATTTTAGGCACAGTAGTGAAAAAATGCAATGAAAACAAATGTGTATGCCTTCATGGAAACTACATTCTAGTGACAGGATACAGATAGTGAAAAGCACTTAAAAAGTAAAATCCACAGCATAATATATTAGATGCTGTTTGTTAAAAAAAAATAAATAAAGTAAATGGCGATCAGGAGTGTTGGAGATACTGGAATCATATGTTGTGATTAAGGTAGTTCCTAGACTGTAAATACTGAGATAAACCTTATGTACTGATGTTTTCCCAAAGAGAAAATAAAATTTTTGTAACCAAAAATGAAGTGGAAACAGAAATAAGTCAGTGAAGGAAGAACATCAAATACTAAGTGGCACATTACTGAACTGATGATAGCTCCAACAGAAAACAAAGCTGCTTAGAGAGACCTGATGAAACCATGATATTTCCTTTTTCATCAACTGTTGATCAGAAATTCATCCCATAGAGGAGAGATTGGCAAACTTTTAATGTAAAAGGACACCTAGAAATATTTCAAATTTTACAAACCTCTGGGTCTCTGTTGCAACTACTTGACACTGCTGATATAGTGCAAAGACAGCCATAGACAATACAGAAATGAATGAGTATGTGTGGGATCTAATTACATTTTATTTTTGAAAATAGACGTCAGACCGGATTGGCCCCTGGCCATAGTTGTGGATTCCTGCTATGGAACATTAATTCTTGCATACTGTCAAGTTATGTTATCTGCCCAATATTAGCAGCAGTGGCATCCTTGGAACAAGCTAGAGTATACATAATGAGCACAAAAAAGTTCAAAAAATATGCATATGCCGTGTGCCAGGGTTGCCTTATTGATCCAATCAGGGTAACCAGTGCATACATATAGCCTCAGCAGTAAAAGGAAGCTCAAAGGTGAAAGAAAAGGTGAGATGCATGAATCTATGTACTGTGGGATCTTCCACAATCAACCAATAGGAACAGAAGGACCTGCCATAGTAGGATTAGTACCCTGAGAAGGAGTAAAAGAGTCTGTGCCATGAAAATTCAGATAGAGCTCAATGATTCTTTCTTTGTGAACGACGCAAACTTCCTCTCTAAGGCCAGTTGATCACCACGGAAATTTATCCAATATATTATGCAGAAAATTAAAGCTGACTTCATCTTGGGAACCACTTCAATTTTATGTAGTACAGAAGACCTCACAGGGAAGGGAATATTTAAAGAAAGGCCAGAAGGGAGTGAAGACCTGCATTGTACATAGTTCTGTGGAAGAACATTCTTGGCAGAGGGAGTTACAAGTGCAATGCCTTGAGGTTGGGAAATATTGACATGTTGTAGAAGTGAAGGCTATGGTGGAGGCAAGTGAAGTGGTGTAGAGTGATGTGAGAAAATTAAGTCAGAGAAGTTAATAGGAAGGCAGATCAGAGAGGGTCTTACAGATCACTAGAGGATGTTGGCTTTTACTCTAAGTTAGAGGAAAACTCCTAGCATAGAAACAAATGAGATATGTTGGTGGCTTGAACCACAATTATAACAGTGAAAGTTGTAAGAACAAACGAGATTTACTAAAGGAAATACTGAAAGATATTTATCCTTAGTACCTTAAAGTTTGACATGTTAGTAATTAAAATGTTTATTATACTCTGATGGACCAGGACCATAGAAAGAAAGCAGAACCTATGTCAAAATAATAAACATTTCAAATTTAAATTTAAAATTCCAATTTTACACATAAGGTGGGGAGATTAGAATAATTCAAGTAACAATGAATTAGAGTTGGAGACATAAGTTTACCTTAATGTAGATATACATGATTACATGAAAAATATTGAATATTTTTATATTTGTTTGTGTGTGTATGCAAATATTTCCTTGTTCTGCCTGTTGAGACAACCTAGAAGCGACAACATTCCATTAACAATAAGAGCACTGGCACCTAGATTTTGGTTTCTAACACCATTCTTCAATAAAATAAACAAGGGGCTGGGCATGGTGGCTTATGTCTGTAATCCCAACGCTTTGGGAGGCCAAGGTGGGTGGATGACCTGAGGTCAGGAGTTCAGCGACTAGTGTGGCCAACATAGTGAAACACTGTCTCTATTAAAAATTCAAGAATTAGCCACGTTTGGGGGCACATGCCTGCAATCCCAGCTACTAGGGAGGCTGAGGAAGGAGAATCGCTTGAACCTGGGAGGTGGAGGTTGCAGTGAACCAAGATCATGCCACTGCACTCCAGCCAGGAAACAGAGTGAGACTCTGTCTCAAATAAATAATTAAATAAAATAAATAAACTAGTGCTCCTTGGAGAAATGGCTGATTGTAGGACTGAGTCAGGATACATGCAAAATGAGCCTGGAGTGTCTTGTAGCATAGAAAGTAAGAAAGTACAGATCATTCCCAACTTACAATGGTTCCACTTTAGGATGGTGCAAGAGTGATTAGCATTCAGTAGAAACCATACTTTAAGTACCTATATAACCATTTTGTTTTTCACTTTCAGTACAGTGTTCATAAATTACATAAAATATTCAGTATTTTATAAAATAGGCTTTGTGTTAGGTTACTTTGACCAATTGTGGTGAAGGTATTCTGTGTACATTTAAGGTAGGCTAACCTAAATTATGATGACCAGTAGGTTATGTGTATTAAATACATTTTTGACTTATAATATTTTCCATTTCCAGTGGTTTGTAAGGGCATAATTCCATAGTAAATCAAGGTGTCTGTACTCAAAACAACCTAACACAATTACAGTGTTACAGTAGAGGAGCACAGGAACCAACTGAAAATTTTCAACGGCCAAAGCTAGAACAATTTGAGCAAAAAATGTGTAATGTGGTATGTGATGATAATCTAAAATGTAAGATAAATATCATGAATTTAATGGTATAAATGAATAATTGAATAAATAAGCAAAAGGGAAAAAAGAGACAAATATTCAAAGAAACTTCAAATAATTTATGTGACTAGCCCACCATCAAGGAGGCAGAGAATAGCTTCCCACTCCTCAAGTATGGGCTGTACATAGTGACTTTGTTTCAAAGAATAAAAGGGAAAAACAGAAAAATTTGAAAGAATCCCAACAAATCCATTAGCCAGCTTATCAAAGCTAAGTTCAACATTTGATAAGTTATGTTGATATAATGTGCATTTGATATGTTAGGATGAGAATGGCACTTCATCTGTGTTAAATTCTTCTTAAAATTAAATAACTTCAGTTGACTGAGAAAAACATATCAAATTCTAATTGAAGGGAATTTTACAAACTATACCTGGCCATAAATTCTTATAATGTCAAAGTCATCAAAAGCAAGGATAACCTGAGGAACTGACTCAACCAAGAGAGGCCTAAGAGGGAAAACAACCACTAAAAATATTGCTGTATTCTGGATAAAATCCTTCAAATAAACAGGACATTACAGAAATAAACTGAGGGAATCTGAATAATATATAAGTTTCAATTAATAGTGTATCAGTATTTTTTCAATAACTGTGACAATTATATACATTGCTAACGTCAGATGTTAACAGTAGCGAAAACTGAGGTGGGATATATGAGAAGTCTATTTTCTTCACAGTAAGTCTATTAATCTAGAAGTTTTCTAAAATTGAAAGTTTACAAGAAGCAAGGGAAAAGTAAATACAATATTAAGAATGGTGATTCTCTTTAGGTGGAGAGATGAAAGACAGTTTATTCAGAGTAGGGATCATAAGAAACTCATTCGTTATTTTGAAGTTTTATTTCTTAACCTGTGAGATGACATATATGTCCATTATATTAAAGTGGATTGAAACTTACATATCTTTTTTTTAATGTAACACACATTACATAAGAAAAAAATGTTTATATAAACTGATTTATGATAATCCTTAAGATTTTTAAATAGAGAACTGAAACAATCAGATTCATA
Organism: Sapajus apella; assembly: GCF_009761245.1. Lineage (NCBI taxonomy): Eukaryota > Metazoa > Chordata > Mammalia > Primates > Cebidae > Sapajus > Sapajus apella. Next base: position 1,247,467 of record NW_022436990.1, read on the forward strand.
TTTTGTAAAAAGCATTTGATCTGGAATACTGACTATTGGTTGGAGGGGCCTATACTGAAGACAATGAATGACAAAGTATACAGAAAAGAAGCTAAAAGGAAACCAACATTTTAGGAATGAAAGAAAAAATGGAATCCTCACAGTAGGCTGAGACATAATGGCCAGAGCGTTAGAAAAATGCCAATCTGGGAGGTGTAGGAAATCACCAAGGAGAGATGAATTTCAAAACAGATACTATTTAACAGACTCAAAACTGAAGTGTGTTTAAGTAAGAAAAATGTCTATAAAACTAATAAAAATTTGTTTGTAAAACTAGGTAAACAGAGTCATTGAGTTTTGCAGGATGCCTTGCCATGGTGATCCTAGCGAGGATCTTTTCAAATAAGGTATGGGACTGAAAAGCAGATTGCAGTGTGTCAAGTAATGAATAGGAGGGAAAGATAAGAAAATAGCAATCCATGTAACAGATATATAGCAAGATTTAGTTCACCAGAAGAAAAAAATAATAAAGAAAAATATAACATTTTTTAGAAATGAATGAGTTATAAATGAATGGCACTTGTTCATTTATATTTAACTCACAAATTATTGAAAATACATCTATAACATGATGTATACAGTTCAGGACACTAACGGAAAAAGGAATGAATAAATTATAGTCTCTGTTTCCTATAAACTAATTGCACAGCTATCCATAATGACAAAGATGAGGAAAGGATAATTCACAATACAGCGTAAAATATGAACTTCAGAAAACTGGGAGCATTGACAAGTGTTTAATATTTGTGTGTGTCGTAGAAAAGACAATTTGAACTGTGCATAGAAGAATACATAAGAGTTTGTCAGTCTTAGAAAGAATGGAAGTATATGTCAAGTCAGAAAAATAACATACACAAATGCACAAAAATGAAAATGCATGGAGTCTTTCACAAATAGCAAGCAGTATATATAACTGGACCCTCTGTGAGTTATATGCTCTATGTGTGTGCATGAACATGTGTGTGCACATGTGCTGGTATTAGGGGCAAAGGAAAAATCAGGAGACAAATCGAAGCCAGACTGTTGAACGTTTTGAGTGACATGATAAAATGTCTAATCTGGTAAGAAATGGGGAATTATTCCAGATTTTAAAATCAGGGCAATAGCATGACCAGGACTGTGCTTTAGAAATATCTTTTTGGCAGCAGCTTGGAAGAGAAATTGAGGCAAAAACAGAAGGTGGAGCTGGATTGGAACCAAGGAAAGCAGTTGGTAGTCTATTTTAACACTTCCACAGAAAACTGAGGATGTACTGAACAAAACCAATAGCAATAGAAATAGAAATCAGGGAGTACAGATATGAGATATTTTGGAGGTTGAACAAAGTGTCTTAGTAACTAAATGAATGTTGGGGCTGAGTAGGAAGGAAGATCAAAAGATATCTAAGGAGTCCCATTAACTCAAGTATAGAAATATACAGGTGTGCTTAGTTAAGGATGAGGATGGGATTATGAAATCAATTTTAGATTTTTGATTATAAAAACAATAATTGGTTATAAATGTGTAAAATATGATAAAGTAAAAAAAATGAGACTCATACCCTAACTTCCAAAAATTAATCACAGTAAGTTACATAGCATTAACATATTTAATTCATAAATTTTAATATAGTTAGCCCTATTACATTTTTTGTCTTCTTTGCCTACATATTATTTTGAAGCTCTGGTACAATAGGTCTTTCAAGTTATGCCCAATATTCCCACATATCATAATTCAATAAATCATGTTTCCCTTCTATCATTAGCACTAATAAAAATATTTGTACAAAACATTTATTTATATTCAAGATTGAACTTCAAGATTATCACACTTCTAAATCTATCTCCAAAGCAGATGAAATTAGTATCTCAAAGACTTATCTGTGCCCCATGTTTATCACATTATTCACAATTGTCAGGATGTGAAAACAATTTTAGTGTGCATTCATGGATTAATTGATGAAAAGGTGATACAAACACACACAAATATACAGTAAGATATTATTTAGCTTTAAAAATGAAATAAATTCTGACATTTACAACAACTGGATGATTCTGGAGGACATTATGCTACGTAAGATAAGCCAGACACAGAAAGATAAATATCACATGATCTCACATATACATGAAATTTAAACAGTCAAGCTCACAGAAGCAGATATTAGAATGGTGGTTATCAGGGGTAGGAAGGTGGAAAAAATGAGGAAGATGCTGGTTGAAGAATACAAAGTTCCAATTATGTAGGAAAAGAAGTCTAGAGATTCACCACATTTCTTATATTCATTCATTCATTGAACATGGGGATACTGATTTCATTTGCCTTGGGTATGATACCGATTTGCATATCAACTGGACATGCTATATATTCTTGTTAGTTGGCCTGCAAGTAGCCTGTGGCATTCCTGCTCTGGACCAGATTACTCAAATCTCAACAGGGATCTGAAGCTTACTGCCTGGTCACAGACAAATTTCCAAAGTCACCCCACCTATGGATCTATTACTAAACACAAACTCCAGATAATCTAAGATTTTTGACTTTCATGAGATACTATGAAATCAAGGACATCAATAGTACTTCCTCCTCAGAAATGAACTGAGGTATTCTTTATTTTGAAATCTTATTACCAATTCATATTTTGTATATTCAGAAAAGTTACAGAGAAAATATTACTTATCTTCAACGTCCAATCCACCATTTGTATAAATGCTTTGTTAAATTAATCTTCATATTGTGTGTACCACAAACCTAATATTATGTATACAACATATCTAAATAAATGTATACCTAAGATAATGTATACCTTCATATTAGGTATACCATAAACCTCAATTAATTACCTGCTTTCAGAAAAAGATGTACTCCTCTAGTATGTCTGTTTTTGTTTTTGGTAATACCTATGTTCATTATGCCAAAAAATAAGATATAAAGGACCTCAATAGCATTGTAAAAACAACCCTAAATAAAATAAAATATACAAATAATAAACCTGCTTAATAAAATGATTATCTGTTAACCTTAAACTGAATGTCAACCAGGAGGAGTCACCCATTAGTCAGACGGTATTTATCTAAGCAGTGAAGAAGAGATAATAAGTACTTCCTTTGAAATGAGTCAAGTGCCTTTAGGCACTGAGAATCAGTCACAGAGAAAACAGTTCTTGATTTGATTGGCATTAGTTGCAATAAAGATATAATTAATCAATTAAGTGTATTTATTAGGATGACACATGAGCCTAATCAGACTTAACTTTTTAAAAAAAATTTGAAATGTTTTGCTTGCATAACATGCAATTTTAAAATCAATTTTTAATTACTGGTATTAGTTACAATATTTATCTAATAAACAGATGGAAATAAAGATATAGATCCAGATTATTTTTGTAATTGAAAAATGTCCATTCTGTAGAAAATGATATATTTTGAATAAATAATAGTTTATCCTCTTTGAATCCTACTACTCTATCGTGAAATTTAGACCATGAGACTGTTTAATGTAATGAAATATGTGACAAAATTATAGCTTTTCATGTCTATTCTTGGGCTGTAACTCTATCGCTTCCCTTATATCTAAAAATATATATATCTATTTACACCCCAAATTTGTTCCTGTAAGAGGAAAACTAATTGGAATTATTATCTATTATGTGATACGGTTTGACTCTGTACCCAAATATCATCTTGAATTTTAATTCCCTTAATCCCCATGTGTCATGGGAGGAGCACCGTAGGAAGTAATTGAATCATGGGGGCAGGTACCCTCATGCTGTTCTCGTGATAATGATAGTGAGTTCTTATGAGATCTGATAGCTTTATGAAGGGCTTTCCCCCTTTTTGCTTGGCACCTTACTGCTGCCATGTGGAGAAGAACGTGTATGCTTCCCCTTTCACCATTATTGTAAGTTACCTGAGCCCTCCCCAGCCATGCAGAACTTTGAGTCAATTAAACCTCTTTCCTTTATAAATTACCCAGGCTTAGGTATGTTTTATTAGCAGCATGAGAACAAACTAGTACATACATCTTTACAAATACTTTTTAAATAACCACTGTATACATTAATGTTGTTGGAGTCAGTAACTGAGTTCCAAAGAGAATGATTTTAGGATTGCAAATGTGTGGTAACATATCAGTTTTTCAGATATGATCATAAAACATGATTCAGCTAACTGATCCTTTTTCTCTGCTATGCTTTCCTGATGTAAAAATTGGGTATTTTTCTTTGCCTTAATAACTGAAAGCAGTAATTTCATGGTATTGCCTAAATAGTTGAGAAGTTTTGATAAACTCATAACATCTTATTCTTTGTGAGATATCTTAAGAGAGGTTGAATAAATTACATATTCACAATTATTGTGTAATAAGAAATTAATGATGGATAGCTTCTTAAAACAATTTCTATATACAAGAATGAGGGGCTTTGTTTTCACATTGTTTTGCATTTCTCTTCCTTCTTCAGTTATGCCTACATTAAATCACTGTAGCCTTGAGCTTACAGTAAGGTGTAACCCATGTGAGAACATTCCGTTACGTACTTAGCTTATCTTACTGCAACATACAACTATTTCTAAATCCGAGTTTCATTTTTCTAACTGCCAAAAGCAGTCTAAGAATTTTGGGGAATTTCTAAGAAGAATGGGACCAGTGTGACTAACCTTACTGTTTCTATGTTTAAACTCCATTCTGAAATGGACAGTAAAGCAAAACCAAGTAAATCAGGTTTAATCTGTTGTATCGAATCCCAGTGAACTTGTATTCAGAGGGTGCTTCTTGCTATAGCAAAGAATTTCTGAGATTCAGTAATAAAATTATCCGGGTGACATAAATTTACCTGAAGGAAATCGGATTGGATTCAACCCAACAGGGTGTATTAATTTGCTCTGTGAAGGAGCTAAGACAGAGTCTCATAGATTTATCTGAGATACTGTTCTGCTTTACTCCTCACAGTAACAAAAATCAAACAAGCAAAAGATAACAAGGAGATGTTGTGGATATTAGTTTAGACTGTTTCAAAACAGTCTTTAAAAATTCAGAATATAAGGCCGGGCGCGGTGGCTCAAGCCTGTAATCCCAGCACTTTGGGAGGCCGAGGCGGGTGGATCACGAGGTCAAGAGATCGAGACCATCCTGGTCAACATGGTGAAACCCCGTCTCTACCAAAAATACAAAAAATTAGCTGGGCATGGTGGTGCGTGCCTGTAATCCCAGCTACTCAGGAGGCTGAGGCAGGAGAATTGCCTGAACCCAGGAGGCGGAGGTTGCGGTGAGCCGAGATCGCGCCATTGCACTCTAGCCTGGGTAACAAGAGTGAAACTCCGTCTCAATTAAAAAAAAAAAAATTCAGAATATAAAAAAAAAGTAAATATAAAATCATTTAGCTACTATTTACAACAGGAAATAATTTAAATGAATATTTTTGAAGATTTACAGAGTGCAAAATAAATAATAAACATAAAATGTTTAAGTATTAATAATTACTAAATTAATTCATTAATGTCAGTAGCATTGAAGCCCCATGATATTTCTGTCAAGCTTTCTGTTATGCACAAATATACAGCCTAACTAAATGTTGTTCTTCCCATCCCATCCAAAAGGCCATCAAATTCTAATTGCTCCAGCTTAAAAAGTCTTGCACATTTGGTTTCTGTTTTTGGCCTTCTCTTTACTGCATTAATCAAAACTGACATCATCTATTGCCTGTTTTTGTTTGTGTGTTTGTTTGTTCATTCGTTTGTTTTGAGATGGAGTCTCACTCTGTGGCCCAGTCTGGAGTGCAGCAATGTGATCTCAGCTCACTGCAATCTCCACCTCCTGGGTTCAATTGATTCTCCTACCTCAGCCTCCAGAGTAGCTGGTACTACAGGCATGTGCCACCACACTTGGATAATTTTTTATTTTTAGTAGAGACGGTGTTTCACCATGTTGGCCAGGCTGGTCTCGAACTTCTGACCTCAGGTTATCTGCCTGCCTTGGCCTCCCAAAGTGCTGGAATTATAGGCATGAGCCACTGTGCCAGACTATTGTCTGCTTCACAGGGTTTGTTCTCTTTTTCTTCTCTAAATAACATTAGTTTTCCACCCTAACATCTTCTTCAAATCAAAAATTTAATTTTGACTCAACTTCCATTGATTCCTATCACATCCCTGTTCTCTTGACCTGCTATTTTTAACACTGACTACATAGAACTCACTTTGGAGAGCTTTAAAATATACAGATGCTTGTGCTCCACCCCAATCACTTGCCACAGGCTCTATTGTTATGGGGCTCAAAATTAGTATTAAAAATAAAAAACCTTATGATTGTAATGTAAACCAGTGTTGAGAATCACTGCTCTAAAATCAATGAAAAAAAATAAATTTCCCTCAAATAAAGGCCTTGAAGATATTCATGAGTTCATATTTAACATTTGTAATTGCAAAAATCTTAATCCTTTCAACTTCACCACACTGGTTCAAGTTAAATTTTTTGGAGTCACGCTGAAAGAGTGTGGGCACTTCTATCTGTCAGATCTTATTTATGCTATGTCCATCTACATAATACATTTTACTTTCTGACTGAAAATTTCCAGGAACTTTTCTATGTGTTTGTAAGTTCAGATGCTAAGAATACAAATAAATTGTAAAGATATTTGTCCCCAGAATGACGTGAATGTTTATTCCAAATATCTGTGGGGGGAGGAAGCATCTAATTCAGACTGAGTTTGTTTCCCCATAAGACAGCGAGAGAAGGAAATTAATGCTGGAGTTCACTGTTGAAGAACAAGCACAGTTCCTTTTCCATCAGCACCTCAGAGTTGTTTCTCTGCCCCAGTGGAGGATTCACTGGTTGCTTCTTTGTCTCTTCAGCTGTCTGCATAGTTCAACAGAAAGATTCTTTCACTTTTTATTTCTGTGTTAAGCTGTCACTTTCCAAGAGCCAAGTCTTGGGTTGCTTCATACTTAGTTGGTAATCTATTCACTTTCTTCATTCCTTTGATCATTGATTGTTTCTATTGTGTATAAAATGCTCTCTAAGGACTTGATTGTTGGAACAAAATCAGCAAAGTTACTGGTTAATAGAGAATGACACAAATTCAATTCCTGAGGAAAAACTTAGCAACATTTTAAACCTTGAATATCAATTAGAGTTTACATTTGTTGCCTTGTTATCTTCACTTATTATAAGATTATTATGTAAAACTACTAAAAATTTGGCAAAACTCATCACTGTAAAATGCTTTTTACTGTTGATTTCAATAATATAGTTGTGCAAATTTATGTTTTTGTTTTCATTTTTGGTTTGTTGAATCTTTGGTTACATTTTGAATTTGTTTTGATGAAACAGATGCATGAGGTATATTTACATAAAATAAGATTCACCATTTAAGTGCTTACTTTAATTATCATTGCAAAATATAATTGAGTAACCATCATCATAATCAAGATAAAGAACATTCCTATCACTTCAAAATTTTTCTTGCAAGTCTTTGCAGTTGATTGCCTTCCTTGGACCTTGGCAACCACCATTCTACTTCTCTCACCATAGTTTTGACTTTTCTAGCATTTCACATAAATGAAATCATACTGTTATTAGTCTTTTGCATCTGCATTCTTTCACTTACTGTGCTTTTCCAAGCCATTCATATGAATGAATACAGTAATAATCAAGTTTTTCATTGCTGAATACAATTGCACTGCATGAATATAGCAAAATCTGTTGATGTAGTCACCTGCTTGTGAACCTTGGGTGGTTTTCAGTTTTGAGTGATTGTTTAAAAAGCTGCCATAAGTATTTGAGTACAAGTTCTTGTATAGAAATATGCCTTAATTTCTTTTGGGCAAGTACCCTAAGAATGGCATTTCTTGGTCAGATGGTAGATATTTACTAAACTTTATAATCATTCCAAGCTAATTTGAGAAGCATATATCTTTTCGGTTAATTGGGCAGTTTATGAGCGTCTAAAATTATGAGATCAGATTTTTTAGCTGCATTGGTCTGCATTTTTATATTATCACTGTTGTTGTTTACTACTATGGTTAATTAAACATTCTTGCCATAAATGTCAATTTAAATTTTTGGGTTTGTAATTCTGTCATTGGTCTTGATATAGTCATAAACTATACTGCTTAATACATACACATTTATTATTGTCATAATTTATGTTTGATTTCTTTAGTTATTATGTAGTGTCTCTCTTTCCCTATTACAGTAAGTTTTTCTTAACAGTATTTTCCCTGATCTCAATATATAAGCATCCTGCCCTTATGGCATTTATGGTCAAATACAACTACATTAAGATTAAGAGAACATGGGAAAAATAAAACACATATATACATAAAAAAAGAAGTAAAACAGATAATATATTGGATTTTGATAATTACTGAGGAAAAGGTAGACTAGGGAGAGGATAGGGAGTTCTGGGTAGGGTAGGGCATAAGATTTAATCAGGATAGTTAGGAAACATCTGACTGAGAATTTGTAGTTGAATAAATACCTGAAGTATAAAATTTTCAGATAAGGGGGCCCAGGCAGAGGAAAACATGTCCAGTAAGAGGGACTTGAGTGTTTAAACATTGGTACAAATTCAAACAAATGAGGTGGATATAGCACGAATGAAAGAAACATAGGAGATACCCCAAATGATAGGAAGAAACCTAAGAGACTCATTAGAAAGGTAAAATAGCACCAGAAAGTGTGCACCACGAAATGCCTTGACTTTAACTGGGAATGGCATGGGCAATCATCAGAAAACTTGCATAGGCAAATAGTACGAGGCGACATTTAATAGAGTTTTTGTGGCTGCTTCATGGAGAACACACTGAAGGGGGCTATTGCAATTATCTAAGTAAGTGATAATGGTATGTTGGAACAGGAGGAGTTTGGGCTAACAAGTGAAATGGAAGTGACTGAAATGTCCAACTGAGAAGATTCGCTGATAGAGTGTATGTAGACTGATGAGACAAAGACTGACTGCAAGTTTGGGTTTGAGAAAGTAAGTAGAAAATTGCCATTAATTTAAGACAGCTAGAGGAATCAGCTTAGAGCCGGGACAAGATTGGGAGTTCATTTTTTGACATATTGAATGTGTTCATACATGTACATTCATAAACACGTTAGAGATAAGAGTGTGGTTTTGTTTTGTATTGATTTTGGTAGAAAAATCATGGGATCTGGCATTTAAAAAAGTTAGACTTTATCATGAACTAATACTAACATTGTGACCACAAATGAAACATAAAATCTCTGGCCTTCACTTTCCTGATCTGCAAAAAGATCATAATGAAACCATGGATTGCTTTATGTAATAATAATAATAACAGTAACCATTTTGATGCAGCTTTTACAGTGAAGCAGTGCTAAATGCTTAATATATATATGGTAGTCAGACTCCAAAATGGTCCCCAGTTTCCCCGCTTTCTTGGTATTCATACTGTTCTGTGTTTCTTTGTAACATTGTATTAGATTTGTTCTGTGTGTCCAGTTGCACACAATAACACAACAGAAGTGATTTTTTAAAAACGTGACTTTTATTTTAAGTTCAGAAGCACATGTGCAGGTTTGTTGTATAGGTAAACTTGTGTCCTGGGGGTGGGGGTTGCTGTACAGATTATTAAGCTACCCATCTATTAAGCCTAGTAGCCATTAGTTGCTTTTCCTGATCTTCTCCCTTCTCCCAACCTCCATCGTCTTAGAGCCTCCACTGACTGTTGTTTCCTTCTTTGTGTCAATGTGTTCTCATCATTTAGCTCCTGCTTATAAGTGAGAACATGTATTATTTGGTTTTCTGTTCCTCAGTTAGTTTGCTAATGATAATGGCCTCCAGCTCCATCCATGTCCCTGCAAAGGACATAAGCTCATTATTTTTTTATAGCTGCACAGTATTCCATAGTGAATATGTACCACATTTTCTTTATCCAGTCTATCATTGATGGGCATTTAGTTTGATTCCATGTCTTTGCTATTGTGAATATTGCTGCATTGAGCATATATGTGCATATGTTTATGCTAGAATAGTTTACATTCCTTTGGGTATATACCTAGTAATAGGATTGTTGGGTCAACTGGTATTTCTGTTTTTAGGTTTTTGAAGAATCACCACACTGCCTTCC
>NW_022436990.1:1257666-1292094 GCF_009761245.1 Sapajus apella
CTTTTTTTTCATATGCTTGTTGGCTACATGTATGTCTTCTTTTGATAAGTGTCCGATCATGCTCTTTGCCCACTTTATAATGGGGTTGTTCATTTTTTCTTGTAAATTTGTTTAATTTCCTTATAGATGCTGGATATTAGATCTTTGTCAGATGCATAGTTTGCAAACATTTTGTCCCACTGTATAAGAGAAATTCCTCTGAGTATATATCCAGTAATGGGATTTCTGGGTCAAGTGTTTACTCTGTTGATAGTGTCTGTTGCTGTGCAAAATCTCTTTAGTTTAATTAGATCTCGTTTGTCAATTTTTGCTTTTGTTGCAATTGCTTTTGGTGTCTTTGTCATGAAGTCTTTGCCCATTTCTATGCCCAGAATGGTATTGTCTGGGTTGTCTTCCAGAGTTTTTATAGCGTTGGGTTTTACATTTAAATCTTTAATCCATCCTGAGTTGATTTTTGTAGATGATGTTAAGGGAAGGATCTAGTTTCAGTTTTCTGCATATGGTTAGCCAGTTATCTCAACACCATTTATTAAATAAAGAGTCCTTTCCCCATTGCTTGTTATTGTCAGCTTTGTCAAAGATCAGATAGCTGTAGGTGTGCAGCCTTATTTCTGGGCTTCTGGCCTATCTATACTGTCCCATTGGTGTATATGTCTGTTTTTGTACCAGCATCACGCTGTTTTCGTTACTATAGCCTTGCAGTACAGGGTGAAGTTGGGTAGCATGACACCTCCAGCTTTGTTCTTTTTGCTTAGAATTGCCTTGGCTATTCAGTCTCTTTCTTGATTCCATATAATTTTTTAAAATTTTTTGTTATTCTGTAAATAATATCAATGGTAATTTAATGGGACTAACATTTGACTCTATAAGTTGCTTTAAAATCTGTGGTAATTTTAATGATATTGATTCTTCCTATCCATGACCATGTAACTTTTTTCATTTATTTGTGTCATCTTTGATTTCTTTGAGGGGTGTTTTATAATTTACTTTGTAGCGATGTTTCTCCTCCTTTGTTGGCTGCATTCCTAGCTATTTTTTCAACAGAAATGATGTATGTTCACTTTTTAAATTAGGCTATAAAGACTCTGGATCCTGTCTTGGTTCCTCTCTCTCTCTCTCTCTCTCTCTGTCTCTACTCTGTCTCTCCTCTATCTCTCATCTCTTTTTCTGAGGGAAACCAAGTCATGAGCAATGTTTTGGAGAAACTCACTTAGCAAGCAACTGTAATATTCTGCCAGCAACCATGTGAGTGATCTTGGACAGAGAACGTCCGGCAACAGACAAGCCTTCAGAAGCTGCAGCCCTAGCCAATAGCTTCACCACCATCTCATGAAAGACTGAGCCAGAACCACCCAGCTAAGTGGCTCCCTGATTCCTGGCTCACATAAGCTGTGAGATAGTAATTTTTAATTTGTTTTACTTTGCTAAGTTTTGGGGTAATTTATTATACAGAGATAGAAAACAGAAAATGTTTTTAATCTTTACAACAGATTTATCATCATCTAATAATATACAAATGTTGGAACCAATCAACTTTATTTTCCAAAACAAGATCATACTTCCCCTGAGAAAGGGTCTGCAAATTCTCTCATATCTGTACCCTTCTCTGACTCAGTAAAACATCTTGATGTCACCTCAGTGTAAGAGCCTCTGACTTCAGGACAGAGGAGCCTGCTGTTCACAATTAACAAGAGATAAATGCAGAATTCTGAAGAGTTGCTATTGTCGTCTGCATACTAACTCATCCTACAAAGTTCTATAGAAATGGCAAACATCTTAATGTTATTCTGAATTCTGAATTTGAAAAAACATCTACACTTTTCAAGAAAAAAGATAAAGGTCTAATATTTATACTCAACCCTGATATATGTAGTTATCTTCCATTCAATTAAACTGTGGTAAGCTAGGTAGTATTTCAGACATATCAGACACGAACTGACAAAAGTTCCCGGGCAACAACATAGGCAAACTGACCTTGACAGAATCTACTGACTTATGACAAGAAAAATTACCCTTCATTTATGTATTACTGAGTAAAAAAAAAAGCAAAAAAAAAAAAAAAGTCAGACCAGCTAAAGTTTCTAAGTATTCCACAATCATTACTCTCCTTCCCCTCTACAATAAAAGAAAGCTTTCAAATTTTTGCCTGGCACATGCCAAAGAGAGTAAAGATTACAGTGCCAACATTCTCTTACAGAAGATTTATCCATGCGTATGCATTCTAGCTAAAGTACTGTAAGTGAAGTGATATGTACTACATCCAGAACACTTCCTTAAAGGAAAGCAGCATGCCCTTTTTTTCTTTCCTGCATCCTGCTGGCTGAGGAGACTTGATGACTGGAGCCAGGTAGTCATGTTGCTCTACAAGTGGAAGCTACATGTTGAAATTTCTGGTATGAGAGTAGCAGCCTTGATGCCTGATGATCATTGCCATGGTTTGAATGTGTCTCCTCCTAAATTCATGTTGAAACTTAATTGCCAGTTTAGCAGTATTAAGAGAGGTGGCCTTTAGGCTGTGATTAGGTCATAAGGTTTCTGCCTTCATGCATGAATTAGTGCCTTTACAAAAGTCTTAAGGAGGAAATTTGTTCCTTTCATCTCTTACACCACATGAGCACATAGCTTATCCACTCTGAAGGAAAAGCAACAAGGCACCATCTTGAAAGCAGAAAGCAGTTCTCACTAGACACTGAACCTGCTGGTATTTTTATGTTGAACTTCCCAGGCTCCAAAATTGTTAAGAAATACATTTCTCTTATTTATAATGACCTAGTCTGTGGTATTTTGTTGTAGCAGCAAAAGGCAGGGAGACAATCACAAAATTGCCCTATTGGCCTTGAGCCATATACCTGTACTTTTAAACAAGGGAGAAATAAGTTCTATCAGGCTTATGTCACTATTACCTGTAAACTTTTTATCACTTGTAAACAAATTTAATTTTAAATAACATACTCCTTCAGAATTAACAATCCTTGATCAAGAACTACTCTGACCACAAATTTTCAGACTATTTTTATGGGTTCCTAAGCAATTTCTCCTTGATGGGACTCATAATGGTAGTACTTTACTAAATAGATATTTTAATTTAGAAACCACAGAATTTATTCAGAATAATTAAATCATATGTGATATTTAAAAAAGAACATATTGGACTAAAATTATTTTTTATAAAGGAAAGTCAAAGGATAAATGTAGGCTAATGCATTGAAAGATGTTATCAGTATAACAAAATTTAATGTAAATATAGCTAAAAATCTTTTTAAAATAATATAAATATGTTTTTACATCGAAATAATTCAAAATTACATAAAAAACTTTAAAACATTGAATAATCGTCGTATGTTTAATACTTAATCTATTATATATAAATATAAATAACAATTATATTTTGTGACATAATATCAAATAGACACAAGGAGTATTCCTAAAATATTATGCAGTATAGTACTTCTGTATGTTACGTTTATATTCATGGGCTCAAATGCAATGTATTTTTATGTTTTAAAGGCAGACATTCAGAGGGGGGTTTCATTTGTATTTGATCTATATATTTATCAGTCTTCACAGAATTTCAGTATAAAGTTAGAAATAATGTACTAGAAAGTTATTTTATTTTTAATTTATTTACTTTATTTCATTCCATTTTTATTTTTCTATAAGCTACTGGGGTACAGGTGGTATTTGGTTACATGAATAAGTTCTTTAATGGTGATTTGTGAGATTTTGGTGCACCCATCACCCGAGCAGTATACACTGCACCCTATTTGTAGCCTTATCCCTCTCCCCCCTCCATCCTTCCCCACAAGTCCCCAAATGAGGTAGTGTAATGCCTTCAGATTTGTTATTTTTGCTTAGCCTTGCTTTGGCTATACAGGCTTTAATTTTTGTTTCATATTAATTTTAGATTTTTTTTTTCTATTTCTGTGAAGAATGATGGTGATGTTTTGATGGGGATTGTGTTGAATATGTAGGTAGCTTTTGGCAGTATACTCATTTTCACAATATTGGTTCTAGCTATCCTTGAGCATGGGATATGTTTCCATTTGTTTATATCATCTTTGATTTCTTTCAGCAGTGTTTTGTAATTTTCCTTGTAGAGGTCTTTCAACTCCTTGGTTAGGTATATTTCTAAGTGTTTCATTTTTTTTGCAGCTATAGTAAAAGGAGTTGAGTTCTTAATTTGATTCTCTGTTTGGTCGCTGTTGCTCTATAAAAGAGCTACTGATTTGTGTACATTGATCTTGTATCCAGAAACTTTGCTGAATTATTTTATCAGTTCTAGGGGCTTTCTGGAGGAGTACTTAGGGTTTTCAGGTAAATATTGTCAGCAAACAATGACAGTTTGACTTCCTCTTTACTGATTTGGATGCCTTTTATTTCTTTCTCTTGCCTGATTGCTCTGGCTAGGACTTCCAGTACTATGTTGAAGAGGAGTATTGAGTATCAGCATCCTCGTCTTGTTCCAGTTCTCAGAGGGAATGCTTTCAACTTTACTTTTCCCCATTCAGAATTACGTTGGCTGTGTGTTTGTCATGGACAGCTTTTACTACATTAAGGTATGTTCCTTGTATGGTGATATTGCTGAGAGTTTTAATTATAAAGGGACGCTAGATTTTGTCGAATGCTTTTTCTGCACCTATTGAAGTGTTCTTTTTTTTTTTAATTATGTTTATGTGGTGTATCACATTTATTAACTTGCATATGTTAAACCATCCCTGCATCCCTAGTATGAAACCCACTTGATCATGATGGATTATCATTTTGATGTGTTATTGGATTTGGTTAGCTAGTATCTTGTTAGGAATTTTAGCATCAATGTTCATCAAGGATACTGTAGCTTTTTTTATTTTTCGGTTATATCATTTTCTGGTTTTGGTAGTAGGGTGATGCTGGCTTCATAAAATGAATTAGGGAGGGCTCCTTCTTTCTCTATCTTGTGGAAGTGTCAAAAGAAATGTTTCCAATTCTTCTCTGAAAGTTGGACAGAATTCTGCAGTGGTCATACATCTGGTCATGGACTTTGTATTTTTGGTCATTTTAAAATTACCATTTCAATCTCATTGCTTGTTATTGGTCAGCCATGGTATCTAATTCTTCCTGATTTAAGCTAGAAGGGTTGTATTTTTGCAGGAGTTTATCCATCTCTTCTAAGTTTTCTAGTTTATGTGCATAAAGGTGTTCATAGTAGCCTTGAATGATCTTTTATATACCAGTGACATCAGTTGTAATATCTTTTATTTCATTACTTAGTGAGGTTATTTGAATTTTGCCTCTTCTTTTCTTGGCTCATCTTATTAATGGTCCATCAATTTTATTTATCTTTTAAAAAAACCAGCTTTTTGTTTCATTTACTTTTTTGTACTTATTTTTTGTTTCAATTTCATTTAGTTCTGCTCTACTACCTCTAGCAGACTCACCTAATACATAAGAATTCACATAAAGGGATGGAAAAAGGCATTTCATGCATGTGGACATCAAAAATGAGTAGGGTTAGCTATTTGTATATCAGACTAAACAAATTTTAAAACAACAACAGTTAAAAGAGACGAAGAGGGACATTATAGAATGGTAAAAGGCCCTGTCCAACAGGAAAATGTCACAATCCTAAAGATATATGCACCTAGCACTGGAGCTCCCAAAGTTATAAAACAATTACTAATAGACCTAAGAAATGTGATTGACAGCAACATAATAATAATGGCGGACTTCAATACTCCACTGACAGCACTAGACAGGTCATCAACACAGAAAGTCAACAAAGAAACAATGGATTTAAACTGTACCCTGGAACAAAGGGACTTAATGATATATATGAACATTTCATCTAACAATCACAGAATACACATTCCATTCAATGGCTCATGGAACTTTCTCCAAGATATACCATATGATAGGCCATAAAACAAGTCTTAATAAATTTAAGAAAATTGAAATTATGTTAATCACTCTCTCAGACCACAGTGGAATAAAACTAGAAATCAACTCTAATAGGAAGCTTCAGACCCATGTGAATACATGGAAATTAAATAAGCTGCTACTGCATGAGCATTGAGTAAACAACAACAACAACAAAAAAAACAAGATAGAAATTAGAAAATTCTTTAAATAAATGACAATAATGACACAACCTGTCAAAACCTCTGAGATACAGCAAAGGCGGTGCTAAAAGGAAAGCTCATAGTTTTAAACACTTACATCAAAAAGACTGAAAGCACAAACTGACATTCTAAGGTTACATCTCAAGGAACTAGAGAAACAAGAACAAACCAAACCCAAACTCAACAGAAGAAAGAAAATTACCAGAAAGTTTTTTATTCATAAACATTAATAATTTATGAATTCTATTAATCCTCATAAATTTTAAATATTCTATGATTATACTTCTGTAAGCTTGAGACACTAATCTACAAACTTTCCCAAATAGTGACCACAAGATTTAAATTAATTGAAAATCATATTTACTACAATTCTTTTTTTGAAATGGAGTTTTGCTCTTATTGGCCAGGCTGGAGTGCAGTGCTGTAATCTTGGTTTGCAGTGGTGTGATCTTGCAACCTCTACCTTCTGGGTTCAAGTGATTCTCAGCCTCCTGAGTAGCTGGGATCACCATGCCCAGCTAATTTTTATATTTTTGGTAGAGATGGGGTTTCACCATGTTGGCCAAGCTGGTCTTGAACTCCTGACTTGAGGTGATCCTCCCACCCTCAGTCTCCCAAAATGCTGGGATCACAAGCATAAGCCACCACACCTGGCCTCTTTACTACAATTATATATTACAAGTTTATAATTTTTAAAATAATTTTACAAATAAGAGGCATTATATATAAATAGAGTAAACCTTTCAACTTCAAATCCCACTCCTGACCTTCTCTAGTCCAACAAGTAGGGACATCCATATTTACACATTCTTTAAATATACTGTATACTTATTATTAATATATATGTATTAGTATATCTGTGTATATTACATATCATTAAAATTGCTTCATACATTTGCATAGATAATATGCTTTACACATCTTTTTTCAACTTTATTTTTTACTAAACGGTATACTTCTGTGCTCTATCTGTGTAGATCTAGTTTCATTATTTTAATCATTTTACGGTATTTTTATATGAATATACTACATGTTATGTATCCATCATTATATAGTGAAACTTTATGTTGATTACAATATTTTCTATATAAAAAGATGCTGCAGTTAATGGTTTAAAAATTGCATAATTGTTCCAATCTTACGTATCTGAGTGATGGATAAGTAGAGACTTCCCCAATGGTTTGGAGCAGCTTACTCTTATCAGCATGAATAAATTGAAAGATATCTTTAGGAAATTAGAAAATTGAAGAAGGGTAATTTGTTCTCAGTTCTTTAAATAATGTAGTAAATCAAGCCAGGTGGTAAATGTCATGAAAATCTGTTTTAAATATGCTAGTGATTTCAAAGTGAGTAACAAATTAACTTCAAACCCAAAGAGCTGCAATAAAACATGAGAAAGAAAGGCAGCTTTCTGGAGTACCACAGTGTGCCTGGACATAGATGCAATATATCTCACTTCAAAGCTAAGGAGTTTATATTTAGAAGTGTTGTCATCTAGAGTAAGATTTTAAAATTTATATGAGCTGTTTGGCAATGTACATAGCTGCATTCATTTTTCTCACTGATAAATGACTGAGACAAAGGGACTGTACTGCAGAGTTTTAAAGATACTATTTCTCTTTTTTTAAAAACATATCTTGGTACAGTTCTGGGTACATGTGCAGATTGTGTAGGTTGGATGCAGCAAACCACGATGGCACATGTATAAGTATGTAACAGCCCTGCACGATCTGTACATACTATTTCTATTGTTTGGCAAGTGGGTCCAGTTGGTTGTCTGGAATGCTACCCAATTATGTCTCAGTAACATCACGCAGATTTTCCAAAAAGAAACATATAGTCCCATTTTCAAGTAAGAGAATCTGATAAAAATTACCATATGTTCTACAATTTAAACACAAAAAATAAGTCATATACTTTTCTAGAAGCCTAAAAGTCAAACTTACTATTCCATTGTGGTCTCTTTTGACTTATATATTTTATGATGGGATAAATATGGAATAAAGCAATTCCTTTAAATAAAGATTGGAAACATGAGATATGAAATAATTTGAATTTTTTCAAACCTTACAGTAAGCACATGTTGAATGTTTGTCCTCAATAACTATGATTTAAAATCCATTCCCTAAACTGGTCTTCAGTCAAAATTATCATTTTGTTAATAATATCGACATTAATGCTATTAATGTATGGTTCATGGGCTCCTTAACCTCTTCTGTCCACGGCCATGGATCCCCATACAAAATCTATATTTCAGTTCACCCACCAGTTGAATGAACAATTTAAGTTGTATGTACACATGTATATAACTACATGTATATGTTTCTGTGCATACATATGTATGTCAATATATTACATACATGTATGTTTCTAGGAATATTCCTGAGTCACTTCTAGCTTTTAGTGTGAAATTATAACAAAATTAAAAAGTTCAATATAGGATTAGGAAAAATACTGACAACTTTGAAAACAAAATTAGCATTCAGTAGTCTTTTCTACTGCTACAAACTAATAAGATGAAGACAGATAATGTAGTAAAATACTAAATAAGCAAAACCTATAAATAAGTAATTTACAGAAGAGTAAACATGAATGGAAAGACAACATAGGAAAAGATGTATAATTTCATTAGTTTGGGTAAAAATGTTAACAGCTGTTATGAACTCTAACAGAATCTGGGATCTGTTCCTGAATTTACATTCCCTAACCACAGCTCTCCAAATGTAAAAATATAAAATAAATGTTCAATGTTAACTGTTCAATTGGTACCTGCTTATCAGAATGGTTTATTGCAAAATTCCTCCAGACGACTTGCCTCTGTGCTGCCAATGATAAATGCTGACAGCCTGGAAAGGCTAAGTGCCAAGCAAAGTATAAAATAAACATTAGGAATAGTAGGAGAATTTTCTACTTCAACTTCATCTTGTACAACTAAGGCAGTGGAGATTAGGTGGAAATGCCTTGAAACTGCACCTGAGCTCTTGCCAGAAATCTTGATACAAATATTGTTTGGCCAGGTGCGGTATTGCCATTTTGTGTCACTAAAACTAATAAAACTGACATTGAGATCATACTGAGAGTATTTACATACTTACAAACGTAAAATAAAAGTATATTGGTCCAATGCCTCACATGTAGCAATCAGAGAAGAACATATTAAAACAACAATGAAGTACACTTTTAAAGAAAAGATATAAATCAGTTACTTTCGGGTATTAATATGAATTTAAGGGTGAAAAAACTCATATTGATGGTACAACCACTTTAAAGAGAAATACCTAATGAAGCTCAAGGAAAACCCACACAATTTCACTTCTAGGCATATATGTGAAAGTAGCAGTTTCCAAAACCTACTGTTTTTTGGACACCTAAAGAGCTATATAGAGATAAGTATACATAAACATACACACAGATCTGCTGCTTAGAGATTAATTTGGGTTCCAGTTCTGGCAATAACATTCTTTAAACTCCTTAGATAATTGTAATATATAGCAACAGTTAAAAAAACAACTTCAATATAAATATTTTCCTACATGCACAAGAAGAAAATTATATCATTCACTGAGTAATAGTTGTAATGCCCCCAAATGGAAAACATACCAAAGTCCATCTATAATTCAATGTATAAATTCTTCATGATATTCAAACCATAAAACACCTAATATCAGGCAAAATTAATGGGCTAATATATTGGTATCAACATGGATAAATCTCAAATTAACTTTGAATATTAAAGAAAAATAATTATAAAATTATTTGTATAAAAATTTGAGTTGATCTTCGACCTCTGATATCCTTTCGACGATAGACTGGATAGGGAAAATGTGGCACATATACACCATGGAATATTATGCAGCCATCAGAAACGATGAGTTTGGGTCCTTTGTAGGGACATGGATGAACCTGGAAACAATCATTCTCAGCAAACTGACAGAAGAGCAGAAGATCAAACACCGCATGTTCTCACTCATAGGCGGGTGTTGAACAATGAGAACACATGGACACAGGGAGGGGAGCACTACACACTGGGGTCAGTTGGGGGGAAATAGGGGAGGGAGGGTGGGGGGTGGGAAGCTGGGGAGAGATAGCAAGGGGAGAAATGCCAGATGCAGGTGATGGGGAGGAAGGCAGCAAATCACACTGCCACGTGTGTTCCTATGCAACAATTTTGCATGTTCTTCACATGTACCCCAAAATGTAAAATGCAATAAAATAAATAAATGGGAAAAAAAAATTTGAGTACATAATATGCTAACTTTTATGGCTACCTACAGGAAGTAAAAGAATAAAATCATGAAATAATGCATATACTTCAAATTTCTGCTGGTAGTTGATTCGAAGGTACTAGGAAAGGGGAAGTTCAAACAGGTAAATATAGTAGAATTCAACTTTATCTGCTTTGTTTTATAGTTTAAAAACAGTTACAAGATAAATATAAAAATATGTTTACGTATTATTCATAATCAATAGGCAGTTGCAATACAAGTTTTTTATTTCTCTATGATTTAAAAATATTATTTGTGAAATATTTCTTATAGATAATATACATAATACTCTTTTCTCTAGGAGGGGAGCTTAATTCTTCCTTTTATTTTTTGAAGGTAGGCTACGTTTTATTTCAAGGAATAAGTAGGACTAGGAAATATTATTTTTTTTTAGCAGAGAAACATGGTGAACACTATATTATGCAAGTCAAGAAGGTTAACATCACCTGTCACAGTATGTGGGTATCATGTAATCTATGACATAAAGTGAGAAGTGCACTTCAACAATTGGATATTTTTTCCCCAAGTCAACGAATGTAGTCTAATTATGACAAAAACATCACACAAGTCCAGATTAGAGAACATTCTATAGAATACCTAACCATGACTCTTGAAGACTTATAACTGTAAAAGCTACAGTTGACTCTCCCCCCACCGCCTCACCCTGCTATAAGGTGGTATATTAGAGGCTTTTAGTGTTACTCATCCACTTGGAAATAGCAAAAGAGTGCATAAATATCGATTCTGTGAGCTTTAATTCAAAAAAGAAAATGGGAATCCATCAAGACTGAAAGACATCCCAAACCCAAGGGAGGAGAATGCAGGCAAGCAGGCCCCATGAAAGCATCCAGCCCCAGTATGTGAAAGAGGCACACAGACTCCATCTGTGACCCACTTTCTACCAGGTATTTGAGCAATCCAGGCTCAGGGAGAGTAATTTGTTTCTCCCAAGCTCTGAAACTAACCTGGGAAGAGGGTTGGAGACACAAACAACAAAAAAAAAATCACTAGGAAAAGCTGCAGGCATTGTTCCATATGCAAAACTCAGAGTAGGACACCATTTTTAATCCAAACACATACAGTCAGTCATTCTTTGGTGATCCAATAGTGTGGTCACGCAAGAATTTTAGTCTCAAGCCAGATATTGGAGCACCTGTATGGACTCATTTAGGTGCCTCCACAGCCAGAACTGTAAAAAATTCTTCAACAGCAGAAGCTAGAATTGTCCTTTCCCCTGTTGCAGGCCTGTGGCAGGGGAGAACTGCTGCAACTCTGGTTTCTCTTAGGCAATGAGACTTGCAGCCAGGGCCAGCTTAGCAACTTAGGACCAGCATGTGTGTATCATTTCTGGGTGTCCCAGAATTGAGATCATGGTGCAACAGGGCCCTCTGCTCCATGACCAGGTAGCTCTCTGGGCAGTCAGAGCATCTGCTGGCCTATATAACAATCCAAGTTGCCCCACCTTTCCTGTGCAGAGACCATGGTGCAGCCAGGCCCTCTTTGCTTCAAGTCCAGGCATATTTCTAGGCATTTGGAGAAGCTTCCTGATTAGCCGCCTGAGTGCTTGGATTAGCCGCCTGAGTCACCTCGCACTTCCTGTGCAGAGATCTGGATACAGGGAGCACCTCTCTGCTTTACATACAGATATATTTTCAAGCATTGGGAGCACTTTGTATCCTGTACTGACAGCCTGAGCTGCCCCACTATTTCTGCACAGAGATCATGGTGCTGTCTCCAGGCATTTGGAGCATCTGCTCACCTGGACCAGCATCCTGAGATGACCTACTGTTCCTGTGCAGAGATCTGGTTGCAGGACGGCCCTCTCTGCTTCATGCCTAGGCTGACTTCTAGGCATTCAGATCACCTGCTTTCCTGAATTAATTGCC
This sequence comes from Sapajus apella, assembly GCF_009761245.1. Lineage (NCBI taxonomy): Eukaryota > Metazoa > Chordata > Mammalia > Primates > Cebidae > Sapajus > Sapajus apella. Next base: position 1,269,916 of record NW_022436990.1, read on the forward strand.
TGAGTCTTCTACCATTCTTGTGCAGAAACTGTGGTGCAGCTGGACTCTCTGTGCTCCATGTCCAGGCATATCTCCAGATATTTGGAGGATACACCCTTTTGGATAAGCAGCCTGAGTCACCCCTCCCTTTCTGTGCAGAGATCTGGGTGCAGAGAGGCCTTGTCTATATTATGCTCAAACATATCTCCATCTTCAGACATTCAGAGCACATGCTTGCCCATATTGACTGCCTGAGCTGCTCAAACTTTCTGTACAGAGATTGAGGTGCAGTGTACCCTTTCCTGCTTCACACACAGGCAGGTCTCTAGGCATTTGAAGAAACTTCTCAACTGGATTAGGAAACTGAGTCTCTCACCCTTCCTGTGCAAAGATTCAGGAAGAGGGAAGCCCTCTCTGTTCCATGGCCAGGTGTTTCTCTGGGCATTCAGAACACCTGCTCAATAGAATAAGAAGACTTAGTTGTCCCACCCTACCTATGAAGAGACCATGGTGAAGTGGTGTTCTCACCAACCCGCACCCAGGCAGATTAGCAGGCATCTAGAGCACCCACTCTCCTATATTAGAAGTGTAGGCAGCCCCTCATCCTTGTGCAGAGAACTTGAGGCCAAGGAGTTTTCAAGCTCCATGCATAGGTGCTTGTCTGAATGCTTGGTGGCCACATGCTGAATTCTCCCTCAATGTTGATACTTGTGCCAGCCATTGAGGTTCTGTAGGCAGTCCTGCTTGGTCCAGTACCTCCCATCTTCCCTCCTATCCCCCAAAGACTGAGCAGGGAGTTCAAACTACTGTGTACTCTCTGGATCAGCATATTGCCTGTAACAAAGATTAAATGTATACCCAGCCACAGTGGCTGGAGCCAATGCACACCTATAAGCACCATCTACTGGCTTGTAGGTCAAACTGCACAGCCCAGTATAACACCTGCTAACAGAAGTGCATGGGGCCACAGAAGCAAAGCCAAAGGACACTACCCAGCATTCTCTACAGTCACATCCCCTAAAAAGGAGAAAGAGCGTTAAAAAAAAAAAAAAGGAATATTATAGTGAAAAAAAAGAAAAAATGCTATCCACATGAAAGTTATTACAAAAGTTAGAGGTGCCAGCATTTCCAGTTGAGAAGAACCCAGAACAAGAATTCTGGCATCATGAAAAGTCTGAATGTTGTGACACCAACAAGAGATTACACTAGCTCTCCAGGAATGGTTCTTAACCAAAATAGAAACTCAAAAATGACAGATAAAGAATTTATAGAAAGGAAGTTGAACAAGATCCAAGACAAAGGTCATAACTGACACAAAGACATTTCTGAAGCAACCCAGGAATTGAAGGAAGAGATAAACACCTTAAAGAGAAACAGATAAAAGTTTCTGGAATTGAAAATCTCACATAAAGACTTTCAAAATACAGTTGAAAGCTTTATCAATAGACTGGACCAAGCAGAAGAAAAAAATAATGGCGGTTGAAGACAAGTTGTCTAAACTCAGACAACAACAACAAAAAAGTATAAAAAAAAGTACAAAGTCTTCAAGAAATACGAGATTATGAAAAATGACCAAACTTACAAATTATTGGCATCCTGAGAGAAGATGACAAAAAGTAAACAACCTGGAAAACATAATTGAGGTAATAATTTAAGAAAATTATGCTAATCTTGCTAGAGAGGTAGACATCCAAACACAGTCCAGAGAACGCCTGTGAGATACTATAAAAAATGAACGTCACTAAGGCATATAGTTACCAGACTGTTCAAGGACAACGCTAAAGAAAAGATCTTAAAAACAACTAGAGAAAAGAGTAAGATCACATATAAGAAAACCCTGGCTAACATCATACTTTTCTGTGGAAACCTAAGAAGCCAGGAGAGATTGAGAGCAGATTTTTAGCATTCTCAAAGTGTAGCAGGATGAACCTCAAAAAAGCCACTTAGAGAGCAGAGTAAGGAAGGAAGAGACCTTTCATTGGCTGTGGAGTCTCGGCAGATAATGTCCCAAGAACTGGACTCCCTGAAAAGCAGTTCCTTTCCCTTTTTATAGGCTTACAACTCTAAAGGAGAAACTGAGGTGAAACTGTCATGGCCCGTTGGGAAATTGACCTCACAGTCTTTGGCTTCATTGGTTTGTTAGTTCATATTTAGTGCCTGCGGGGAGGGGGAAAGGCTTACAAGGACTAGATAAAGGCAGTAAATTATTAGTTGGCAGAGGTATTTCCAGGAAGCGGATTTGGATTATGTTAACATGGAGTATGTGACTCAGTGCCATGCTCTGGGCAGTAAGGATAACATTTTTTGCAATGTTTTCAAGGTTTATAGATGATACAAACATTAGTTACCAAGAAGGGATTTATTTTCCCAGTCCCAAAGCCTTACTGTGGTCTGGGCAGTGGTGTCAGCAAGTCCACTGACCACTGATTATAACTTCTAGGTGTTTTATCTCTTTTACCCTCCCTACTACCAGAAGGGTGCAAGGCAGAGAAATGGGGGCCTCCTCTCTCAAAAGCAATAAATTCCAGCTACGAATTTCAAATTCTGCCAAAAAAAACTCATAAGTGAAGAATAAATAAAATCTTTTCCAGACAAGGAAGCACTAAGAGAAATTATTAGCAGTAGACCATCCTCACAAGAGATGTTTAAGTGAGTCCTAAAAATGAAAACAAAAGAACAATACCTGCTACCACAAAAACACATGTAAGTATATAGCCTATAGACCCTATAAAGCAATGAGACAATAGAAACTACAAAGCAACCAGCTCACAGCTGCAAAATGAGATCAAAACCTCACACATTTATATTAATCTTGAATATAAATGGCCTAAATACCCCACTGAAAAAGGCAGAATGACAAGCTGTATAAAATACAATATTCATTTGTCTGCTGTTTTAAATGGACCCATCTCACATGTAGCAATATCCATAGGCTTAAAGGAAATTTTGGAGAAAGATCTATCATACACAAAAAAAAGAAAAAAAAAAAAAGCCGGGGTCACTATTTGTATATAAAATAAAATAGATGTTAAACAAACAGTAAAAAAAGGACACAAATGGCAATACACAAAGATAATGGGTTTACCAGGAAAATTTAACTATCTTAAATATACAGGCAGCCAGCATTAGAGCACTCAGATTCATAAAGCAAGTGTTTCTAGATATGTGAAAAGATACAGACAGCCACACAATAATAGTGAGATACGTCAACACTCCGTGGACAGCTTCAAATGGATTTTTGAGGCAGAATATTAAGAAAAAGGAAATTCTGGAATTAACACTTCACCAATTTTTCCTAAGAGACATCTTACAGAATACTCTACCCGTCAACCACATAATAGGCAATCTTCTCATCTGCACATAGAAAATACTCTACATGCTCAGACATAAGGCAAGTATCAGTAAATTTAAAAAAAAAAATGAAATCATACCAACCACACTCTCAGATCACAGTGAAATATAAATGGAAATCAATGCCAAGAAGATCTCTCAATAAAATGCAATCACATAAAAACTAAACAACCCTGAATAACTTTTCTGTAAATAACAAAATTAACAAAGAAATAAGAAATTCTTTGAAATAAATCAAAAGAGAGACAAAATATGCCAAAATCTTTGGAATGCAGCAAAAGCAATGTTGAAGGAAATTTTATACTGCTAAACACCTACCTCAATAAGTTTTTTAAAAAATCTCAAAGTATTTATCTAACATTACATTCAGAACAATTAGAAAAATAAAAACAAACTAACCTCTAAGCTAGCAGAAGAAAAGAAATAACTAAAATCAGGAGTTGAACTGAACAAAATTGCAACCCCAAAATGAAAACAAATAATTAACAAAACCAAAAGTCGGTTCTTTCATAGACCAGCAAGATTGATACGAAGAAAAAAGCAAAGAAGATGTAAGGAACAATCAGAAACCACAAAAGTAGTATTACAACAATTCCCGCTGAAATACAAAAGATCCTCTGAGACGATTATGAACACCTCGATGCAAACAAACTAGAAAACCTAGAGGAAATGGGTAAATTCCTGGAAACACTCCACCTTCCAAGATTGAATTAAGAAGAAATTGAAAGCCTGAACAGAATTCATTATTGAATTCTGAAATTGAATCACAATTAAAAAAACAAAACAAAAAAGCAAAACCAAAACCAAAAAATCAAAAGCAAAAAACCAAAAAACAAAAACAAAAGCAAAACCACACTAATACACAGACCAGATGGATTCACAGCCAAATTCTATCAGACATACAAAGAAGAGGTGGTAACAAAATCAAGGAGAAAGGACTCCTTCCTAACTCATTCTGTAAAGCTAGCATCAATCTACTACCAAAACCTGCTAAAGATACAACAGAAACAACACCAAAAAAGAAAACTGCAGGCCAAGATACCTGATGAACATAGATAAAAAATCCTCAAAAATATACTATCAAACCAAAACCAAAGCCCATCAAAAAGCTAATTCACCAAGATGAAGTAGAATTCATTTCTGGGATGACAGGTTGGTTCAACATATGTAAATCAATAAATGTGATTTACCACGTAAACTGAATCTAAACTACAAACCATATGATCATCTCAATAGATGCATAAAAAGCATTCAACAAAACCCAACATTCCTTCATGATAAAAGAATTCTCAATAAACTAGGTATCAAGAGAACATACCTCAAAATGAAAAGGGCCACCTATGCAAACCCACAGCTCACATCATACTGAATAGACAAAAGCTAGAAGCATTCCCCTTAAGAACAGGAACAATACAAGGATGCCCACTCTCAATTATCCTGTTTAACATTGTACTGAAAGTCCTAACCAGAGCAATCAGACAAGAGAAAAAAATAAAAAAACATCAAAATATGAAAAGTAGAAGTGAAAGTATCTCTTTTCATTGATGATATGATTCTATGCCTAGAAAACCCTAAAAACTCTACCAAATGGCTTCTTATTCTAATACATTTCAGTTAAGTTTCAGGATATAAAACAAATGGAGAAAAATCCATATTATTTCTATATAAAAATAATGTTCAAGCTGAGAGTCAAATCAAAAATACAATTTTATTTGCCATAGCCACAAAAAATAATGAAATAAGTAGGAATACATTTAACCAAGAAAGTGAAAATCTGTGTATCAAGAACTACAAAACACTGCTGAAAGAGTATTCCATAGATGACACAAACAAATGGAAAACATTTTATACTAATGGATTGGAAGATTCGGTATCATTAAAATGGCCATTCTGTCCAGAGCAATCTACACATTCAAGGCTAGTCCTAACAAACTACCAATGACATTTTGTACAGAATTAGAAAAAAAAAATTCTAAAATTCATGTGGAACCAAAAAGATAAATAGCCAAAGCAATCCTAAGAAAAAAGAACAAACTCAGAGGTATAATATTACCCAATATCAAACTATACAACAAAACTATAGTAACCAGACAGCATGGTACTGATACTGATACAGACAGAGAGACCAATAGACTAGAATAGAGAATCCAAAAGTAAAGCCATACACCTACAGACATCTAATCTTCCACAAATTTGATAAAAATAAGCAATGGGAAAGGAACTCCCTGAACACTTTATGGGATGACTTGCCTGCTGAGAGGAGCTACTCACTGCAGGTCTTTTCTGAGCTGTTCTACTGCTCAATAAACCTCCTCTTCACCATGCTCACACTCCATTTGTCCACATACCTCATTCTTCCTGGATATAGGACAATAACTCAGGACCTGCTGAATGATAGGACTAAAAGATCTGTCACAAAAACAGGACTGAAAGTTCCCATTGCTCACCACATAGCTTTGAAGATGGAGGAAATGGCCATGAGCCAAGGAATATAGATGGTCCCTAGAAGCTAGCAACGGCAAGGACACAGATTTTTCCCTAGAGCCTCCAGAAAGAATGCATCCTTGACAACTCATTTAGGCTTTTAAACTCATACTTGTACAATAATCAATTTCTTTCTTTTTTTTTTATTTTTGTACTTTAGGTTATGGGGTATGTGTACAAATCATGCAGGGTTGTTGCATAGGTACATACGTGGCAAGGTGGTTTTCTGCCTCCATTACTAGATCATCAATATCTGGCATTTCTTCCCATGTTATCTCTTCCCACCCTCCCCACCCCTTGCTGTCACTCCCCTAGCCCCGACAACTGACCCATGTGTGATGCTCCATTCCCTGTATCCATGTGTTCTCGTTGTTCAATACCCACCTATGAGTGTGAATATGCAGTGTTTGATTTTCTGTTCTTGCGTCAGTTTGCTGAGAATGATGGTTTCCAGATTCATCCATGTCCCTACAAAGGACACAAACTCATCATTTTTTATAGCTGTGTAGTATTTCATGGTGTATATGTGCCACCATTTTTTGGTCTAGTCTAACATTGATGAGCATTTGGGTTGCGTCAAGGTATTTACTATTGTAAACAGTGCCACGATGAATATACGTGTGCAGGTGACTTTATAACAGAGCAATTTACAATCCTTTGGGTATATAACCAGTAATGGGATTACTGGGTCAAATGGAATTTCTATTTCTAGATCTGTAAGGCATCGGCACACTGTCTTCCACAATGGTTGAACTAATTTACACTCCCACCAACAGTGTAAAAGTGTTCCTATTTCTCCACATCCTCTCTGGCATCTGTTGTCTCCAGATTTTTTAATGATCGCCATTCTAACTGGTGTGAGATGGTATCTCAATGCGGTTTTGATTTGCATTTCTCTAATGATAAGTGATGATGAGCATTTTTTCATTTGTTGGCCTTATAAATATCTTCTTTTAAAAAGTGTCTGTTCACATCCTTCTCCCACTTTTGAATGTTTTTTGTTTGTTTGTTTGTTTGTTTCTTGTAAATCTGTTTTAGTTCTTTGTAGATACTGGATATTAGCCCTTTGTCAGATTGGTAGAATACAATTTTTTTTTTCCCATTGTGTTGGTTGCCAGTTTGCTCTAATGATTGTTTCTTTTGCTGTACAGAAGCTCTGAAGTTTAATTAAATTATGCAAACAATACAAAAAGAGGGAATCCTCTCTAACTCATTTTATGAGACCAACATCACCCTAACACCAAAACCTGGCAGAGACTAAACTACAAAAGAAAACTTCAGGCCAATATCCATGATGAACATTGATGCAAAAATCTTCAATAAAATACTGAATGTAACAGCACATCAAAAAGCTTGTTCATCATGATCAAGTAGGCTTCTTCTCAGGGATGCAAGACTGGTTCAACATACACAAGTCTATAAATGTAATCCATCACATAAACAGAACCAAAGACAAAGACCACATGATTATCTCAATAGATGCAGAGAAGGCCTTTGACAAAATTCAACAGCCCTACATGCTAAAAATCCTCAGTAAACTAGGTATCGATGGAACATATCAATTTCTGTTTTTTAAGCCACTAACTTTGTACTACTTTGTTATAGCTACAATAGGAAACTAATATATTGAGTTATTAATTTCATTCCATTAAATTGCACTGCCTAATTGCTCTGAAAGCACACTTTATTTCTACCATCATGCAATTAATATCTGTTATACTAATTGCCTTTTCACATTTCCATGCCCCCCATTTTCCAACACCAAGAAAAATGGTAAACTGTGTGATACAAGTTCATCTCCCTCTCATTCAGTTGATTGTCAATGCCTGGGAAAATATAATACACAATAAGGTTGTATTGGTCCATTCCCATGCTGCTATAAAGACCTGCCTTAGACTGGGTAATTTACAAAGGAAAGAGGTTTAATTGATTCACAGTTCTACATGGCTTGGGATACCTCAGGAAAGTTACAATTATGGTGGAAGGGGAAGCAAACGTGTCCTTCTTCAAATGATGGCAGGAAAGAGAAGTGCTAAGCAAAAGGGTGAAAAGCCTGTTATGGAACCATCAGATCCCATAAGGACAGCAGCATGGGAGAAATTGCCCTCATGATTCAATTGCCTTCCCCTTGATCCCTCCCATGACACAGGGGGATTATGAGAACTGCAATTCAAGATGAGCTTTGGGTGGGGACATAGTCAAACCATATCAGAGAGCAATAAATATATATTGTTGATGGAAAATTTTAATGATTTTTTAAATTAGTTATTTGTGTAGTTTTAATATTTATCCTAAAGATATCTAATTTATATCACATCAAATGTTCCCCAACAATGAAGTGATAACTTGTGAAGAAAATTTATTTTGAAAATTAAAGCTTTTTTTTTTTTTACTTTATACAGTAAATTTTATTATTGGATTGACTGCAACTCTAACAAAGTCTCATAATTACTAGGTCGATTTGTGGCCTTCTCAATTTTTTTTATTGATTTACTTATTGGCATTTAATATTTTTTAAACTTAAGAGTGGCTAGCAGAAATGAACCCATGTAAACTTTCCCTTTATGTGCTACTGGAGTGATTTTTCTTGCTTTCTCAGTGGTGAAAGAATCCTTTGCTTAGCTTTTTGGGAGTTATTGTAGTCTTATTTGGTAAGAGTTACGTTTGGGGGAGTTTGCTTTTTCTCATGCACAGGAGAAATCTTCAACTAGTCATATTTTAATTTCATTTTGTCCAGTAGAAAAGCATATAGTCTCTCTGCAACTCAACTACAGTAATTATGTAGGCTCGGTAATAAATGCCAGCTTAACTTGTATAAAACCAAATTTGTTATTTATCTCTCCCAGACTTGACCCACCTACAATGCCGCTTAGTTGTTGACAAATTTATTCTTTCACTTATCCAGTCCAAAACTTTGCAGTTAACCTTATTCTCTTTAACACACCTTGCATCTTGTCTATCAGAAAAAAAAAAAAAAAAAAGAAAGAAAGAGAAGAAAAATAAACTGGAGATTCCACATTCAAAATACACCCATTAATCCAAACACTTTTCATAGCCCAGGACCCCTGACATATTCTCTCCCCAATAGAATAGATAATAGTGATCCTTTAAAAAATGTAAATCAGATTAGATTAGGACACTCCTCTGCATTCTGTTCATACATATCTCACTGAATACATAATATGGTCAGAATTAAAACCACTTCAAAGCTCTAATCCTTCTTTTCCTTTACCTCTGATTGCATTTCCCACTACTCTCTTAATGGTTCACTGTCTTCCAGCTAAGCTGATTTTCTTACAGTTCCTGGGCACTGCCAAGTATGCTCTCCCTCAGGACCTTTTGCAATTACTCTAGTCCGGCTTGCACCACTCTTCTCCCTGATAAACAGCTGCTAATTTCCTCACCTCATCAAATCTTGCTCAAATATCACCATTTCAGTCACCCCAACGTTGCATTACTCCCTCAGCCCATTTCTCTTTTTAATAACACCTATCATTTTGCAACGTTTTATAAAATGCATGTTACTTCTCTGTTATTTTCACTATATGACTCCTCAATTACAATATAAGCTTCATAAGGGCAAGGATTCTTATTTAGTTCCTTGATGGAATCCAAGATTATGAATGGTGCCTGGCACAACTAGGAACTCCATCAATATGGATAAATGAGTGAATTTTAAAAAGTGAGAGATTGCCATATGGCAGTGCCATATTGGTACCATTTCTGAAATGGTGAATGTCTTAATAAAATATAATGAAAATTTATATTGGAAGGTATTTTATAACTGAACTAAATTTTATTTGAAACAACGAAATATACAATACTCTTTTAATCTTAAATAAAATATATACAAACTATTTTATACTTGCCGGACAATTTAAACTTTTACCTAATTCTAACATTTTATATTGCATGAATACAGTCCACCAGTATTTTAAGATATAATAATTATATTTTTTAATGTTTTTATTTAAAAGTGAAACTTACCACGGTGTCATTTTAACACAGTTTGTATCAAGGCTAAACATGTTGGTTTATTTATTTGTTTTTTCCATACAAAAGTATTTCCTTCCAAGGTTTTGGTTCCAAGTACCAAACTGAAAAACTTACATTATTCCAGGCTTGAAAAAAAATAACAATAACAACAACAAAAACCACCTGGCCTTTTAGATCATATGATCCTTGACCCTATAGTTTCAATAGCCCTTTCTGCCAAAATGAAGATAGAAAACCAATTCTACCTCCTGCTGTTGTCACTCAGGATTGTATCACTGAGTGTTTCAAAAGATACCTTCTCAAAAACAGCATGAAGTAAACAGCTTTCTAATATGAGAAAAACAACCTTGACTCTGAATCACTTGGAGGTAAATTTCACTCTTAGCTTTTTTCTTCATTTTCAGTGGTTTTTCAGAGGTACAGATATAATCTCGCTTTCTCCCAAACTCTCACACACAAACACACATACTCTTTCTCTTTCATAAACACACACACACAATTCCCAAATATGATTTTCTATATTGTGTATAACTTTGTGTTTAAAATCTTGATGTCTCAAAATTTGGGTTGAAATCATCTCTCTTTTCTTGCTCCTTTTGTACATTTTGTAATAAAAAATAATTGGATGTAAAGACATTAAATTTAGTAACAACTGAAATAACTGATTTGCATTTTATTTACTTGTCATCATTGCCAGCGAAGTTGAAATATTGACTCTGCACTTTTTTTGTTATTGATGTTTCCTCCCCAAACCTGCACCATAATCACGCAGCTGTATATGTCTTCCACAGCTTCATGTACTGCTTTTCATTTAATTGGAATTATTTTCCATCATTTAAATGGTTGATACATAACTATATTTGTCAAATATTCTAAGGCAGTGTTGTTCAGCTGTTGGCTTTTTTTTTTTCATTTTAAAAGAAGAATATTTTTGCAATGCTCAATAGATGATAAAAAGTCATTTGATAAAACTCAAAACCCATACTAATAAATTTATAAAATACAAATAGGAACTAATATACACTGAATATCAGAAAGCACAAAAGCAAATATCTTGAATATGAAAACCTGAAAATTAATAAGAATATGACAAAGGATCTGGCTCCAAAAGTTCAATTTTGTATTACTCTAGGAAACAAAAACTTAAAAAATAGCAAGAAAATATATTCTATTTGAAATAGCAACCAAAAATTAAAATGAAAGACAAATTAATATCACAAATATCTGAACTATATGAAAAGTGATTTTAAGAAACAACAAAATACTTGAATAGATAAAAGACATATCATGTTTTTGAATAAAAAAATCTAAATGTAAAAATGTCAATATCCCCCTTTAGTGTATGAATTTGATAGAAATTCCATTTGAATTTTGACAGATTCTTTTAGATTAGATAAAATGCTCTCAAAGTTCATATTTAAGATTTTAGCTCCAAACAGATTAAAAGATTACGATGAAAGTATTAATGAGGATCAGTTTGTCATATATAAGTGAAACTGAAGCCATGCTAATCTAATCTCCTGAAAATGGCAAACACATCTTAAGTAGAACATTGGGAAAAGAAGGACCTATTTATTAAATAATAATAACATTACTACAAACTACAGGAAGAAGATAAAAACTGAATCTTTATCTTACATCATATAGAAAAACCTTCTAGGACTTAGGGCAGAGCAAGAAGGCAAAATAGAGGGCTATAATGTTCATTGCCCCGTCACCCCACCACAAAGACGCCAATTTAACAACTACACACAAATAGCACCCTCATAACCACCAAAAATCAGGTGAGCACTCACAGAATGTTGTTTTTAACTTCATGTTGCTGAAAAAGGCACCGAAGAGGTAGAAAAAACAGTCTTGAGTTGAAAATGCCACACCTTCCCCATTCCCGAGCAGTGGCAGCGTGATGTGGAGAGCATTTTTGTGCACTGGGAAGATGGAGAGGCCAACAATTATGAGGCATTGAACTCAGCGTTGCCCTATTATAATAAAAAACAAAAGCAGGCCCAGCTGCTGCTCCCCGTGGAGGGAGCATTGAAATCAGCTGCTGCTCACCCACAGAGGGAGCGTTGAACTTAGCCCCAGGCAGAGGGGAATTGCCAATGCGAGTAGTGGAAACTTGATATCTCACAAACCTCACCACCATGGGCTAAAGTGCTCTGGGGCTCCAAATAAACTGGAAAGGCAGTCTAGGCCACCAAGACTGCAAATCTTGGCCAAGTCCTAGTGCTGAACAGGGCCCAGAGACAGCAGACGAGGGAGTAGGGTGACATGCTGAGACGCCAGCTGGGAAAGCTAAGCGAGTATTAGCATCATCCCTCCTCTAAACCTAATCTGCACAGCTTATGACTCCAAAAGATATCCATTCCCTCCAGTTGAGAGGAGAAGGAAGAGTGGGGAGGACTTTAATTTTCACCTTGAATACCAGCTTAGCCACAGAAGAATGTGGCACCAATCAGAGTCATGAGGCCTCCTTTCCAGGCCCTAGCTCCTGGATGACATTTGTAGACACACTGTGGACCAGAAGGGAGCCTATTGCCTTGAAATGAATGACATAGTACGGGCAGGATTCATCACATGCTGAGGAGCCCTTGGGCCCTGAATAACTAGCAGTCTTACCTAGGTACTATGTCAATGGCCTTGGGTAAGACTCAGAGACTTGCTGAATTCAGGTAACAGCTTAGCCACAGTGGGGTAGAATACCAAGCAGACTCAGGGAGTCCCCAGTTCCAGAACTTGGCCCTTGGAGGGCATTTCTGGACCTCCCCTGGACGAGAGGGGAGCTCACAACCCTGAAGAGTGAGTCCCAGGCAAGGCAGCATTCACCACAAGCTGAATTAAGAGACCTTGGGCCTTTAGGAAACAACAGTGGTAGTCCCAGTGTGCTTGTGGTAATGGTAGTCATGGGGTGAGGAACCTCAGCCTTTGGAAAGGGGAAGGAAGGACTGCATCTTGTGAGTTCCAGCTCAACCACAGTACAGATAAACACCAGGTAGACTCCAAGGCATTTTTATTATAGACTCTAGATCCCAGACAGGACCTCTGGACACATCTGAGAACTGGGGGAAACTCACTGCCCAGAAATGTAGGACACAAGTCTAGCTGACTTTGCTGTCTGCTGATTGTAGAGCCCCAGGGCCTTGAACAAACATAGGTGGTAGTCAGGTAGTGGTTGCTGTGGTCCTTCGATGAGACCTAGTGCTATTCTCGCTTTAGTTAGGATCCTGCAGAGTCTTAAAGGTGATGTCCACAGCCACCCATTTCCAGGTGGCTGGTAACAGAGAAGAGAACAAGAGTCTTTACCTTGTAATCCAGATAGCTATTCCAAATCTTTTTCAAGATTATCAAGATGGTACTTCTATGTTGTTGTACTGGACCAAGCGTAGAAAGTTAGCACCAAGACAAAAGTATGCCAGATTGCAGGGTCATTTATTATGCCAGCAACCACAGAGGACTCACGTCTCTCTAACCTGTGGTGTCAAAAGGAGGGTGCGAACTTTTTATACCCGAAAAACCACCTTGGGAGTGAGGGTGAGGAGCGGGGATGGGGATGAAAAGGTTTCAGACATTCCAAGGGCCAGAGGATTCTGTAATTCACCTCCTGGGCGGAGACGAGGGTGGGGGTCTCTGGACATTCCAAGGGCCAGGGGATTTTGTAATTCACCTCCTGGGTGGAGATGAGGGTGGGGGTCTCCAGACATTCCAAGGGCCAGCAGTTATTGTGAGGAGAATGGGGCAGCCGTTGCAACTTATTTAAAAAACAGTTTCGCATTTTGTAAAGATGGCATTGCTCAGGTTCTGGCTTTAGGCCAGCACAATATCACAATGTGTCTACAAGAACCACAGTATTACTGGGCTTGTGGTGCCTCCTAAGTCAGATATAATTTAGATCACTGTACCCAAGTCCTTTCAAATGTCTGGAAAGCATTCCCAAGATGAGTGGGTATAAACAAGTCCAAGCTGAGAAGACTGCAATAAATACTCAGCACTTCAATGGGCAGCACAGACAAACCTCTAGAAAGTATCAAGACCATCCAGTAAAACCTGTAATCACCAAATCAACTAAATAAGGTATTGGGGAACAATCCTGGAAAAACAGGTATGTGACCTATCAGAGAGAGAGAATTCAAAATAGCTGTGTTGAGGAAAGCAAAAAAAAAAAAAAGAAAAAGAAAAATCACAATAACAGAGAGAAGCAATTCAGAATTCCATCAGATAAATTTAACAAAGAAATGGAAATAATTAAAAGGAATTAAGCAGAAATTCTGGAACTGAAAAATGCAGTTGGCATAGAAGACTGCCTCAGGGTCTTTTAATAGCAAAATTGATAACCAGGGGAAAGAATTAGTGAGCTTGAAGGCAGGCTATTTGAAAATACATAGAGGAGACAAATGAATGAAAAAGCACACCTAAATGATTTAGAAAATAGCCTCAAAAGGGCAAATTTAAGAGTTATCTGCCTTAAAGAGGAAGCAGAGAAAGAAATAGGGGTAGAAAGTTTATTCAAAGGAATAACAGAGAACTCTTCAAAGGTAAAGAAGGATATTAATATCCAAGTCCTCAAAGATTATAGAGCACCAAGAAAATTTAACCAAAAGAACTACCTCAAGACATTTAATAATCAAACTCTCAAATGTTAAGGAAAAAGAAAGTATCTTAAAGCAGTAAGGCAATACAAACACATAACATTCAATGGAGCACCAATACATCTAGCAGCAGACTTTTCAGTGGAAACTTCTTTTCAGGCCAGGAGATAGTGGCATGACAAATTGTATTAATGGATGCTAAAGGAATAAACTTTCTACCTTAAAACATTATACCCAATAAAAATATCCTTCAACCATGAAGGAAAAATAAGACTTTCCCAGACAAACAAAAGCTGAGAGACTTTATCAACCCCAGACCTGTCTATAAGAAATAGTAAAGGGGATATGCCAATAAGAAAGAAAAGGACATTGATGAGCAATAAGAAATCATCTGAAGGTACAAATATCACGGCTAATAGCACCTACACAGAAAAACACTGACTATTATAACACTGTAACTGTGGTATGCAAACTACTGTTAAGTAGAAAGAATAAACGATGAACCAATAAAAAATAATAAGTACAACAACTTTTCAAGATATAGACAGTACAATAAGATTTAAACAGAAACAATAAAAAGTTAAGAACAGAGGGATAAATTATGGTGCAGAGTATTCATTAATTTTCTTTTTGCTTGCTTGCTTGTTTGTATATGCAAACAGTGTTAAGTTGTTATTATTTGCAAGCATCATGGTAACCTCAAATCAAAAAATTTACAATTGATAAAAACAACAAAAACCAAGAAATTAAAATATACTACCAGAGAAAATAAACTTCATTAAAATAAAGACATGAATAAAAGAAAGAAAAAATAGATGATCAAAAAACAACCAGTAAACAAATAACAAAATTGCAGGATTGTTCCTACTTATCAATAATAATATTGAATTAAAATGGACTAAAGTCTCCAATCAAAAGACACAGAGTAGTTGAGTGATTTTCAAAAAAAGCAAGATCTAGCAAGACCCAATGATCTGTTGCTTATAAGAAACCAACTTACGCATAAAGACAGAAATAGACTGAAAATTAAAGGATTGAAAAAGATATTTCATGCTAATGGAAACCAAAAAAGGAGTAGGAGTGACTGTGCTTATACCGAAAAGAATATATTTTAATACAAAATCTAAAAGAAAAGATAAAGAAGCACATTACATGATGATAAAGAGGTCAATTCAGTAAGAGGATATGCCATACAAAAGTGAGATCCAGTTATATGCAACAACATGGATGGAACTGGAAATCATCATGCTAAGTTAAATAAGCCAGGTACAAAAAGAACATCACATGTTCTCATGCATTTGTGGTATCTAAAACTCAAAACAATGAAACTAATGGAGACAGAGAGTAGAAGGATGGGTATCAGAGTCCAGGATGGGTATTGAGGGATGAGGGGCAACTGGCGAGAATTAATGCGTACAAAAAATAGAAAGAATGAATAAACTTCCTATTTGATAGCACAACACGTTAACTACAGTCAATAATAATTTGAATGTAAATTTTCAAGTAACTAAAAGAATATAATTAGATTGTTTGTAACACAAAGAATAAATGCTTGAGGGTATAGATGCCTCATTTTATGTGACATGATTACCATGCATTGCATGTCTGTACCAAAACATCCCATGTATACCACAAATATATACATCTACTAGATATCCACAAAAATTAAAATAAAGCTTTTATCATATCCACAAAAATAAAATGACAATTAAAATACTATATAGTATTAAAAATATTTCAGTCAGATTAAAGAATTAGATGTCCAAAATTGCACCATAAGAATCTTTCATGGAAGTCTAGATTACATTTATAATGTAAAGACTGCCTACTTCTCAAGACTGCAAAATTACAAGCTACAAAGGGAATATATATAAATGCTCTTTAAATATGTTTAGCCATTTCTCTGGAAAATAAATTATAACAATGCTAATATACCAGTTATTCATAGGGCCAATAGGTTTTAATCCACATAGCAAAAGAAGCAATAATTTCTGCAGTAATTTAATATACTTAAAACCTTTATTAAACAAATACTATGGATAGAAAGAAGAGCAAATTGAATTAGCCAAATAGTATGAATATACTGCATCTCTCTAATGGGGATATACAAATTAAATAAAATATGAGTTATCAAAGTATATCTCTCAGACTGTCAAAAATTTTAAATGGATATGCAACTTGTTTGGATTGTGAGTGAATTTCATGCATCACTGGTGAAAATTTCAAGTGTTAAATTCTAAGACCATCATATAATATCTATTAAAATTTAAAATTATTATACTGTCATATATAACAATTCCACTCTTAAGCAGCTATGCCATAGGAATAAAGTGCCAATTCCTAAGGGCATATGTGCAGAGCACGTTTATTACAATATTATTTCAAGATGACAAGAACAAAAACCAACAAAGCAGTGGCTGACTATATTTTGATATATCCAAAACATTAATAACTACATATTTATGTAGAAGAATGAATTGAGCCTACAGATGGATTAGTAATATATCAAAATTGCATGAGTAAAAACATGTATAAAACGTGCTTATTCCCTGTCCACCTCATATTTAGAAACCAAAAATTTGCATATATATACATATATATACACACACACACGTCTATATATGGAATATATTAAAGAAAAAATATAGAAGGGAGGGCATATAATAAACAGTTACGGCATAATGCATAAAAACAACATATATGATATTATCCCATGTAACGTTATATATGTGCATGTGTATATTTTTATGGATAAATAAATGTATGGCAGTTTTGATGCCAAAATGTTCAGGTTGCCATTCCAGGATATTTACCTATCATTCTATAATTTCTATGTTTTGGTCAAAATATGGATTTTGATCAAACAGCTGGCTTTCATATCTCTTTGTCTAAGCTGCTTAAACATTTTTATTTTGTTCAATTCAGACAGTTTAAACAAACATGCTGCCAGCCTCCTAAATAATGGTCTTTAATCTATAACTGAAAGAAATATCAACATATCAGGTATATAATCAGTAAGGTGGATATTATACTAATAAATCAAGAGGAGTATTTACAAATTTCTCTATATGGAAGTTCAAGCTACATTTGAGAGGTAGTGAGCTGCAGTAATGCTGGTAAATAAGACGATGATATACACATTTTTGAAATCAGCTTGAATTTTTTCATATGGTCAGGAAATTCTTAAATAAGAGGTCTGAATTTTGCATCATAACACATGCAAGACAAGGCACTTGTTCTGAAAGACATGAGAGCATAAGTTACCAATTAGTGCCACATATACGTGCACAATAAGAATCCAATGTTACTGCTTAGAAATACTTCTGTTTGTCAATATTTATAAACATTGTAACTATTTTCTATATTCATTAAAAACATTTCTGAAAAACTGTGATTTTATAATATTCCAAGACCAAAATATATTCCTCAAATTTATCAAGCAATTCCTTGTTTTTGAAAATTTGGATGTTTCAAATTATTTAAAATTATTCTGTGATAAAAATATCTTATCGCTAAATCTTTGTGAATATACATCAATATAAGAAAAAAATAATAAAAGTAGAGCCAGGAGTAGATGAGAGGGACTTTGGACCAAGCTTGGGCAGGAAGCTGTGTATGATAGTAAAGGAAGCTCTTTTAAAAAAAATTATACTGGGGTACATGCATATACACGTGCCATGGTAGTTTGCTGCACCTATGGCTCCATCATCTGCATTAGGTATTTTGCCTAATGTTATCCCTCCCTAAAACCCTAACCCCTGCTATCCCTCCCCTGACAAACCCTCCCCCACCAACAGGCCCTGGTGTGTGATGTTCTGCTCCCTGTGTCCATTTGTTCTCATTGTTCAACACCCACTTTGAGTGAGAACATGCAATGTTTGCTTTTCTGTTCTTGTGTCTGTTTGCTGAGAATGATGGTTTCCAACTTGATCCATGTTCCTGCAAAGGACATGAACTCATCCTTTTTGATGGCTGTATAGTATTCCATGGTGTATATGTGCCACATTTTCTTTATTCGGTCTATCATTGATGGGCATTTGGGTTGGTTCCAAGTCTTTGCTATTGTAAACAATAAACATATATGTGCATGTGTCTTTATAACTGAATGATTTATAATCCTTTGGATAGATACCCAGTAATGGGATTGCTGGATCAAATGGTATTTCTATTTCTAGATCCTTGAGGAATCGCTGCACTGTCTTCCACAATGGCTGAACTAATTTACACTCCCACCAACAGTGTAAAAGCACTCCTGTTTCTCTACATCTTCTCCAGCATCTGTTGTCTCCTGATTTTTTAATGATCGCCACTCTAACTGGTGTGAGATGGTATCTCAATGTGTTTTTTATTTGCATTTTTCTAATAACCAGTGATGATGAGCTTTCTTTCATATATTTGTTGGCTGCATAAAAGTATTCTTTTGAGAAGTGTCTGTTCATAGGTTTCACTCACTTTTTGATGGGGTTGTTTTTCCTTGTAAATTTGTTTAAGCTCTTTGTACATTCTGGATATTAGTCCTTTGACAGATGGGTAGATTGCAAAAATTTTTTCCCATTCTGTTGGTTGTTGGTTCATCCTAATGATAGTCTCCTTTTTAGATATACTAAATACTATATCATTTTGTCTATTTACACCACATTTCCTTTTCTATCAACACTTAGTTTGATTTTGTGTTTGGTTACTAGGAATAATGATCCAAAATTTGAGTTAGACAAGAAAAAAATGTTTTTGAGATCTATACATAGCATGTTGACCATAACCAATAATAATGTACTATTATCTTTCAAAATTGCTAAAAGAATCAAATTTAAAAATTCTCACCACAGAAAATGATGTGTGTGAGGTAATAATTACATTATTTTAGCAAATATAGTTATTTCACAATGTATACATATATCAAAACATCACGTTTCCTATAAAATATGAATTGTTGATTAAAAGTTAAAATAAAAAAATGATTCTATCATTTTACCTTAATCCTCCAGAGCTCTCTCAATGGCCTCTTTTTGCCTCCTACCTATAATAATTAAATGATGCATCATACTATTCTCTCTGCATATATCTTTAACTGACTTGTACTTTTACTTTGACAAACCGTGACTCCAGTTTGTCAAAACAACATCAACAACAACGAAAACTTTTGTTAAAAAGTATAGCCTGACCATAGGCATCAAATAACCTCTTCAATCACTTCCCTCTTGCCATGCTTAGATGGGTTTTTTAAATCACATACATAAATCGATGGGCTTTTAAAATCACATACATAAATCCTTATATATCATGAACTCAGTATATTTCTCATTATTTAAAATATATGTGTTTTCACTCACGTGGATTTGTAAAGCAAAGTGGATCCTCTTTCATTAAAAAAATTATTATTTTGAAGAGGTACTTGTTTTAATAAAGTTTAATTCACAAAAATTTCACATATAGTGACAACTTCATTATTTTTAGAACTCAATAAGACCTAAGATGATTGCATTATGAATACATTAGTTTAATATATTATTGTTTAATGAACCTGATACTAAAATAATTAGCAAGATGTGGTATTTGCATTTAATCATCAAAGCACAGTAGCATTGAGTCTTCTTGTTTAGGTAGGTGATGCATTGCAAAATACATATATTACAACAGTAAGCTCCATGCTGAAATAAAATTTTTCATAATACTCACAAGAATACTTTGCTAACCCACTTTTGCTTGTTGTGCTGATAATTAATTGGCCTGAAAAGGGCTCAGGGTATTAAGGGTCACATTTAAATCTTCACAAGCAAGTAATTTAAAGATGAAGAGTATCTTGCTATTTTTTGCCTGCTCTATCATTCTCATATATTACAATTTGTTGAGGCTGAAATTTGTTGACATTATAAATGTTATGCACCTGCTGACAAAGCTTCAGTGACTATCCATTGTGTGTTCATTTGAATGAGCCTGACAACCTAACATTGTTCATTTGAATGAGCCTGACAACCTAACATTCACTGCCATACACAGCGACATTTTGGCTTTCCACTCTTATTTCCATGATTAGATAATGTCATGTACTTAGTATTCATTAAATATACCCTGTTCAGTTCAGCTTTTTAATCTTTGTACATGAAATAACTTAACAGAAGGATTACCCCCATCTTTGAACCTAACCCTAACTATTCTTGCAGATTTGCCTAAAATATAATTTCTTTCAGAAAATTATTTTTTGACTTTTGCCTCAAGTTGACTTAGTGATCACCTCTCCTTTTAATTCTCATAGTAATTTGTCTTTATGTTAAAGCATGTTTTATGTTATACTCATCATTCCAGAAATTACTGTCATCTAATTTGACCCCAACTAGACTGTACATTTCAACAAAGTTATCGTGTTTTTTTCTTTGTTTATATCTCTGGTAAGTACTAGTGTGGTGCAAAAGTCAATGATAAATGTTTATCAAGACTCATAGAAACTTATAATTTAGGATATGAACAAATGTATGGGCATGAAAAAATAAATGAATATTTAGTAGGAGTTCTGAGTTTCTCAGTATGAAAAAACTATCATTAGAAATGTTTCCAATTAGCTGGGCATGGTGGCTAAGGCAGGAGAATTGCTTGAACCGGTAAGGCAGTGAGCCGAGATCTCGCCACTGCACTCAAGCCTGGGAGACAGAGTGAGACTCCGTCTCGAATAAAAAAAGAATGTTTCCAATCACTAAAGTTTGTATAATATTTTACTGTGGATAAACAAATTATATTAAGACACATACATTGGTGGATATTGTATAAGAAATGTAGCATGCTTACATTATAAAAAGGCTAATACATAATTTTCCGTGAATTCATTTCAACAGTTGTAACCAGTTTTAAAGTTATGTTTGTGTCAAAGGTAAACTAAAGAATAATACAGGCAGCCAAAATGCACTCAGGTTGTAATTCTTTCTCCAGTGACAAAGCTAACAGACAAGATAATTAAAATAATCTAAAATCATTACCAAATTATAAATATTTGAAATTTTGGTAATTAGTATGAATATATCGATGACATATTACCTAATATAAGGGTAAGAAAAAGAAACCTATTGATTATCTTGCCAGAAACTAGAATAGCCTAGTTTTTTTTTTTTTATTTAATTGCACAAAAATTCCACATAGGAATAATTTTACTCCTCTTACACACGTGAAAACAGAAATTATCCATAGTCCTAGAACTAGTGAGTGGTAGAGCCAGGATGAGGTATCTTGTCAAAATCATGCCAAACCTCTTTTGTTTCGTTTTGAATGTGCCTGTCATATATCATGTATGGCTTCTTATGTTTTAGTCATCAAGATAACCGTGCTGGGTCATAGAGACATTCTCTGGCTATTCTGGTTAATATAGTCCTTAACTTCCATTCCTGGGTAATCTCTATTTTCTGACCATGGGTCCTTTCACAGTACTTATCACCATCAGCGTTTTGCTTATTTGTTTAGTTATTTGTTGTCTGTATCTCCCAATGAGAACAATGGCCTTTACTCGATGCCTACTACATCCCCAAAGCCTAGACAAGCGGTTCTCAGTCGGGACTGTTGATCAGCAGCATTAGAGCCACCTGGAAAATGCCAATTCCTGGGTACCACACAAGGCCTACTAAATTAGAACCTGCGGGGAAGTAATTTAGCTATCAATATGTAGTGTACCGAGCCCTCCAAGTGATTCTTTTTTTTTTTTTTTTTTTTTTGAGGGGGGTTTCGGTTTTTTGACCCCGGGTCATTGCACTCCAGGTGGGGAGGGTAGAGCGCAACCCCCCCTCGATGGGGTCACGGGATC
>NW_022436990.1:1892194-2067815 GCF_009761245.1 Sapajus apella
AAGCAAACTAAATATGACCTGAGAAGTTAATGCTTCTGTATTTGAGTCCTTGTGAACTGTAACCTAGCTTAACAATCAGACAAGGCTTATAACCTAACTTAGGAGCATGCACCTGTAACAATAGCTAACTCTTGATCAATCTCAGTGGCCATACTTCCAATATTTATACACTGCTAAGTGTTCAAACTGTGTTCAAATGAGGCATACACTGACATGTAACCAGCCATTCTATACCTCACTTCCAATTTCTGTATGTCATTTCCCTTTTTTATCTGTAAATCTTCTGCACTGGAGTCTCTGAATTTCTGGGGGTTGCCTAATTTGTGAATTGTTATTGCTCAATTAAACTCCTTTAAATTTAATTCAGCTGAAGTTTTTATTTTATCATAATACATGAAATCCTGGGTCATGGAATATGATCATCTTCTAATTAAGACGTTGTATCAATCATTCATTACCACAGTAATGATGTATATAACAAATCACTGCAAAATTTAGTGGCATGTGGGAAAAGATATTCACTTTTCCTTTATGTATCGGCAACTTGGTTGATGTTCAGGTAATCATTTGGCTAGGCTTTGCTTTAAGCTGCGGATTGGGTCAAAGTCATCCTTATGTGTCTTTTATCCTTGTCGGATCAGCAGCCACCTAAGCTATGTTCTTCTTATGGTAAAAGGAAGGAACACTAGAGGGAAAGCACATTTAAAGTCCATGCTTATGACTCATTTGATAACATCTTACTGACTACAGAAATTCACTGGTGAAGCTCAATACTGAAGTCATGGTGAAAGATACTCTTTCTATGGAGGTTAGAAGGGAAGGGGAAATAATATTTGCTGAATAATAATCAAAGCTAATGCATTACTGAGCCCCATGTTTCTATTCAAGTGTTTTACCAATTTATATTTTTAATACATAATTTATAACATAAAGCATATGAGTTCCTTTTTCCTATCTCTGTGTCAATGATAAACATCAGTGTTTTTAAGTTTTTACTCACATTTTATTATTTGTATGTTCTTTCAGATTGGCATATTTTCATGCAAAGTGTGAGAGTGCTTCCTTGGCAGCATTGCAAAAGACTTCTCTCCTACATCTGGATAGCAGACAGAGCTGAATATTAATTTTAGGAGTGACAGAATTTCAAAGAAACCTTATTATTTAGCCTAAGAAAGTCAGAGACCTGAGAGGGAAGTGGTTATATGTGAGATTTGGGGTAGGGATACTAGGTATATGTTCTTTAGAAACTTGAACCTCCAGGTTCCTACAGCTAAGGGAAATTGCATAATTTAACTAGAGTATTTATGTTCCTATTAAAGGTAGAGAGGGGAAATATACTAAATAAACTATAGGACCTAGCTAACATTACCAGCAGAAACTGGGAGAATAAGCCCAACAATAGATCTTGAGTGGCCTGGATCAAACAAACAAATAAAAGCTACTTCTTCCTAGATGAGAGAAAGTTTGTTCCCCATTTGAGTTATGTTGAGATTTTTCCTACATTGTGAGTTAAACATATAGGGGTTCTTTTCTGTGACATAGTATTTAACATTTTGGCAGGGACCTGGGAGAATGTTGTAATACACAAACTGGATGGATCCCGGGGGCTGTATAAAAGTGATAGCACACATTAAATAATGCCAGATCTGCTATGCCCTTCGGAGGAAGAGAAAAAGCTCAGAGAATTCTGCATGCTAGAATAGGTGTACAGTATAGGACCAAAATGTCCCCAGCTCATTATATCCTATATGAAGGAAGGAGAGCATTCCATTTACCAAGTTAGTGAGAAATGACATGATAAAAGAAGCACAAGCATTATTAAGAAGCTAAGTGGTGTCATCTTCTATAGGCTGGGGTAATAAGAAATGCTATAAAACAATTGGGCTCTCTAATAACAACAGAGATAACAGGATTTCAGAATTGTTGGGCCAAGTGAGAGCATAAAACCATCAGAACAATGTGGATGTAATTGTAAGTAGCATGTATGAATGGCAGCAAGGAAGCCCTGACTTATAGGCATCTTTGAAACTTACATAGAGAATATAATATTCATAGGAGCGGTATGTTGGAAGCCAGCAATAATATCCGTATCAATATATCTCAATGTAGCTATTTCATCTATATCTATTTATATCTATATATCTATCTTTCTATATCTCTATATATGTATTTGTCTTCCTTTAAGTTTTCAGGCACTTGCCCACAAATTTAAAGTGACCCATGCTCTACTCCCTTGTGTATACTGCTAGTTGCTATGTGCATGTGCTCATGAGCATGCTGTCTCTCTCCTTCTGCCTGCTGACTCTATTCCTGCTCTGAGTGACCCAGAAATGGAGGAATGTCCTCCCAACTAATTACATCTTGCTTGCTCAGTAAACACCTTTGAACTTATTTCCTATTGTGGTGATGTATTAAACTTGTGCTCCATCTGAACTAGGCACTGCCCCAGGCCAAGTTTCCCAGGAATCTCCTCCAATTCTTCATTACTGAGAACACCGATAACATTGTGCTCTCCCAATAACAAAGCAATGGTCATGCAGATAAAACTGAACATGGGTAAGATAAGAGCTACAAGGGCATCTATCAGTATGAACACATTTTGCACTTGAAGGACCCCCTAGTCTCATGTATGGCAACTAGGCATTAGGCCGTGCACTAGGTAAAAGAAGTATCCCCTGAAAGGCACATTGTAAACACCTATGCCTATTTCCCCTTTGTTTTCTGTTAGGGTAGGGCTGCTACCTATTCTGGTACCGAAGCCTTAATTTAGCTGCAGGCTCCTCACATAGTACCCCAGTTGTCATTTCCCAGTGTCCGTGTGGTGTAATTATAATGGACATAGCATTTGACAGAACCTTCACATTGGTTCTTCAAAAGGCCAAGTAGAAACCCAGATTCCTCCCACTATAGTGGCAGTGGACTCATTGCCATGGGAAGCATTGATCCTACCACATACAGCATCATTCTGAAATTGCCATCAAATAGAGAATTAGAGCAGCATCTTTTAGCAGTAGCCTAGGCACCAGCTTGGAGATAACACCCTCTGAGAATGATGTATTAGGCTTCAGGGTACAGTATCAATCTTAAATGATCCTCATTATACGTTGTTGTGTTACTAAGTAGAATACCTGGATCTTAAAATGAGATCATAGAAGTAGAAGTATCCCTAGTCACCATTGCTTTCAGAAATGAACACTGATGATTTGTACTCCTACTCCTTAGGATCAATGGCCCTAATGATGCTGGCTCTCAAATGGATAACACTTTTCTTGGGGAAGGTGAGAAAAATAAGAATCCTGCTTAACATACAGCTTAAGCTTCCATCCATTCATGTGGGTCTTCTTGCAGTGGTAGAAAAATAAGCACAGAAAGAAGCCACTACGCTGTGGAAGTAGTTGACTTTGATCATGATGAGAAGATGCTACCTCACAATGGGGACAGCAAGGAATATTTTTCGTGCTCAGGTAATTTTCAGAGTCCTATTTTTGTAGCTTCTTTCTCTGCTTATCTGTAAATGGACAAGTGTGGGTACATGATTTGATAGGGGCATGGTACCCCGGAACTCAGACCTTTGAGTTATAAGGGTCATGCCTTTGGAAATGCCACATAGTGAAACAGCACAGGTACTAAGAAAAAAAGAAGGAGTCTAGAGTGGGTGGTAGAAGAAGGTGATGACAATTACTATTTATGGCTTTAGAACCAACTGCAGCAGTGGGGTCTGAAGTTTTTTGTCTCCCTAACCTTCCTGGTATGAGGAAAAAAAATCAACACCATGGATTTTGAATTCCTGGTTGAGATATTTAATTTAATCTCAATGTAGGACAGGAAAAAAAACAAGCTAGAATCCATGAGTCAAATCTCACCCAACATCTGCTATTGTAATGACAGGTTTATTGGGACATGTGGGTAACCCCCATATAGGCACTGAGGAAGGAGAGCTAAGCAGAATCCTGGCACAATGAGTGCCTGAAAAATATCTCAGTTAATAGTGTCACTATTCAATTATTGCCTTTTATATTATCTTCTATATATAATCATATACTAGTTCATAGAATGAGTACTTAAAGAATACCTTACCACGGGACTCGATGTTTGGATCCCCTTCCAGGAACACTCTTGTGGAAGCTGTTTTTCTCTATCCTGGATTTTCCCTCTGGAGTCCCCTTCCACACTCTCTCTTAGAAGCCTGTCTTCCCCTCCTAAACTCCATCTCTATTCCCTTCCACTCAGTGTGGAAGCTGCTTTCCTCTCCTGGATTCCATCTTACTGGATTCTCTCACTCAGTGTGAGAGTTAGCTGTTTCTTTCTCTCTCCTTCTCCTGTTTTTTTCTCTCTCTCTCTAAATAAATCACTTTCTACAAAAAAAAAAAAAAAGAATATCTTACCACTCAGTTATTTCCATATATATATATATAACACTATATCTTAGTTCATAATCAGAGGAATGCCTAAAGTAGACAGAGTATAAGCATGAATTAAGGAATAAGCAGCTTATAGTTGGAGGAATGTCTGGAGGAAATACAGTGCAGAGCATGATTTAAGGGAAAAACAGTTTTACCAGGACAAGAATCCATGGCCCAGGCGGCAGCGTTCAGTATTATCAGGCTTGGGGCAAGAGCCACTCCTAATAAAGTATTGTAGGACCTTGCTCCAGTTCTTGTGGAAGGCTGCCCTCAAACCGGCAATTCCTCAGCATCTGAGGGCTCAAATCCCCTCTGGATGATGGCATTTGGTGACTATGAACTTTATCATCTCTTGCTACTGTGCTAGCCCAAAAGCATCCTCCTATAGAACTCATTGGAAGCTGGATGATGGCATTTGGTGACTATGAACTTTATCATCTCTTGCTACTGTGCTAGCCCAAAAGCATCCTCCTATAGAACTCATTGGAAGCTGCCAGCAGGTGGCAGTAGACCCTGACAGCGCTGTCACTGCTGTGTGACTTAAGCTTTCTCCTATAGATATTCTTAGGAGTAGCATGCCCTTAGACAGAGGTATTGCACACTGCACCCTCTTCACTGCACATGGCCCACCTCCATGCATCGGTAACCTTCTGGGGGTGGACCTCTTGCTGCCCACATCCTACCTCCTTGCCTTGAAGACCTAATGGGGGTGGAACCCTTGCTGTGTACTATCTACCTCCTAGCCTAGGTGACCTAATGGGGGTGGACTCCTTGTTTTATGGCTCACGACCCTATCACTATCCTTAAAGGTGACTTCACTCACTACCCTGCCCCCCTAACTTGTACCCAATACAGACAATTCTTGACATTCAAGACCTCACCTGTTTCCACTTGTAGGTGGCATAGCCCCCCTGAGCTCAGCTGCGTTTTCCCTGTACTTCTGTGTTCTGTCTCTATTTCTCGGATCCTGCGCCTCAGCACAGCATAAGGGACACTCCACAACCCTGTGGGGCCCTTAGCCCTGCAGGACACAGCCACACCCATATTTACATATTGTCTTTGGCTGTCTTAGCATTGCAGCGATAGAGTTAAGAAATCAGGACAGAAATCTTATGGCTTACAAAGCCCTTTACCAAAACTGTTTGCTGACCAAGTAAATACAGAAAAGCACTCTCTCCTGGACAGATTTCCACAATTTTGTCTAATCCATATTGTAACTGATTTTTTTCTTTTACCAATTATTCCTCCCCTTGAGGGTCCCAGTTAACAGTTTTTTTATGAAGTTTAAGAGTCTATCTGTGTTTTCTGTATTGGGTTTAAAGTCTAAGATCTCCACTCTTCTGCAAAGAAACAAGTGGATGGAAGAGTTGGAGAGTAAGACTTTTAGTTAATGGAGATGACATAACCTCTTCTTTCCTACCCACTTTCTGTCCCCTAGCAGCAATGGGTTCATTCCTGCTCTGTTGGCGGTTTGTTCTTGGTTTTGCATACCAGGACGTCTTCTTTATTATAGGCTTAAACACACACACAGACCACAGACATACACATTCCAGTGCACATAGGCATGCATATACATTTCGCCCAGAATTTCTGTGGGATGCTAATGTAATATTTACTGTCATCCTAATTCAACAGTAACAAAACCACAGCTTTGTGATATATAGATCAATTTTGTGATAACTCACTAAATCTACCATAGCTGTTTTCTTTTGATACCTGACCTTCCAAGTAAATGGGGGCTGTAAGTGTTCTTAAAATGCACAATTAATACTGGTGTTATTTTTGAACTGTTGGCAATGAATAACATTCTGAAAGATGCCTGTAACAGGATGTTCAGTAGTCTTCATGAGGTAATAATTGAGTTTGAATGTACCTCAGTGCAATTTACCTTTCACAATTCCCTGTGATTTTTAATAAGTCCTGTAGTTTGGAATATGTTCTTAGATAAAATATCTAGAGCCATGATTTTTCATCCAATCTGAGACATGGATTCCAAGAATGGTAGGTGCCTAGACATAAGGAAAAGATGGAAGAAAAACATTTGAAATGCTAATCTAGAGTACTGGGACCCAATATGGATTAGGAGTGGCTTCACCAAAAATTTGCCAAAAAAAAAATCAGTGCCATCAAGTTCTATTCCTAAGCAAGTGAGAGGACTTGACAGCATCATTTGTCCACATAGCTCATCCTCACTTTACCACGTAATTAGGCAGACCATCCAAGCTAGCTAATTGCCTTTCTTTTCTGAAGAAACAATCTTGTCATTTCTTTATGGCAGAAGGTAGTTTTAAAATTTGGAGTAAGGGCACGAAAGTTAGGCTCCTGCTTTCCCACAAAAAGTTGGAGATTGGGCTGCTATCTTCCTTTATTTTTACATATCAAAGAGATGGCTCTCAGATCTTTGAGAAAGACATCCCTGGGTCATAAAGCTGACACAAAGACCTATCTAGTTTTGAAAAGGATTTATATATATTTCAAAGAGAAAAGAAAGTACTTACAAATGTCCTAAATTAAATGTTTAAAAAAATAAGGAGAGAAGACTTACTATTATCAGGAATAATGAAGCTTTTTCTTTTTAATTTTTATTTGTCCTTAGAGGTTGACATGAAGTTTTCATATAAAACAAAATAAACATTCCTTTCTCCCTTGTTTTTTTTTCTTTCATTTTCTAAATTTCTGTTTTAGTTGACTAAATTGAGTCTCTTGTTTTTGCAATCTATCATTTAAAATATTTTTTGTACTCAAAATTTGATAAAATTTATTTTAGATAATGTGAAAAGTATAAGGAAAAGGTAACCAAAAATAAAATCACAGAGTGCACATTTTTTACAATATTTTATTATAGACATTTCCCCAACATATTATATTATGTTTTCTCCATCTTTGATTTAAAAGGTATGCATTTGTATTTTTATCTATTAGTGATTACCTGTAATTAATAAGAAAATATTTGAACTTAAATTTTTTAATAAAATTGAAACTATATCTATTGCCCAAAAAGTGTAGCATACTGATTCCTTTCTCCTTTACTTCTACCATTTAACTTTTGTATTAATTCTAATTTCAATTTTTAGATGTAGAATATTTTTATTAATTTTTACTGCAATTTTTCTCAAAGAAGTTGCTCTGATATTTACATTAAAATTTAGCAATGATTAATTTAGGATTTACATTATGTCTTGCAATGTTTATAATTTTTTTTCTTAATCACTGTCATTATTAAATCCTGACATCTCCACTCCTGAACACCTATTTTGATTAATTGTCTGCATTTTTTTAATCCAAAAGTCTGTGTGAGAAGTTTAATTGTGAAATATGGTAATATGTAAATATATTTTTCTGTGTTTGAACTGGAAGAACAATTTACTGAAGATTGGATTTTTGATTCTCAATCTTTCTCACACAAAACTCTGAGAAACGCAGTAGTCAACAATCCAGACTTTGAAGACAGAGAACTTAATCTGAACTCTGCCACTGACAAACTATAACTTTAGAAATCAGGCTGGACATAGTGGCTCATGCCTGTAACCCAGTACTTTGGGAGGCTGGGGCGGGTGGATCACCTGAGGCCCTGAGTTCAAGGCCAGCCTGGTCAACATGTCAAAACTCTACTACAAATACAAAAATTAGCCAGGCATGATGCACATACCTCTAATCCCAGCTACTCAGGAGGCTGAGGCAGGAGAATCACTTAAGCCTGGGGGGACAGAGGTAGCAGTTAGCCGAGATACCACCACTGCAATCCAGCCTAGGTTACAAAGCGAGACTCCATCTCAAAAGAAAAAGAAACCATGCTCTACTTTTCAGCAGCAGTTATTCACAGGCAAGAGGGGAAACAGAGTTTTTCTGAATGTTATTTTCATTATTATACACACCTCTCTGTTGTGGACCTTTATACTTGTTGAGAAGCAGCTGGGCAAAAATGCTTTTATGTTTCGATTGGTTGTTCTGGCTCTTTATGGGGTTATTTCTTAATTCTTAAAATTCAAAATTCACACCAGAATTTGTTGAGGTATCAATTAGTTTTATACCATTATACTATTTGTAGTAAAATATTTTCAACATGCAAAACAATTTTCATAAATTGTTCAATATGCAAAATAATTTTTCTTGCATTAATAATTACTTTCAAAATAACTTGCAACTTCTAAGTCTAGTAGCATAGAAGACATGCCCTCCTACCTTGTTGTGATCACAAGTGAAATGTTTTATACAATCTTTTCCTACAAGTTTGCAGTAGGTTTATTACATAAGAAAGAGCATTTTCTGATTATTCATATAAACTTTTTAAATTTGGTAGACATTTCCTGTTGACCATCCTTATCAAGACTAGTCTTAGCCAGTACTGAGATAAGAGTTTGTAAATCTGATCAATTCTTTTAAGCTTCTGTGAAAGAGATCAGAGTTGTCATGATTAGAATTTGCTTGTTTAATGTTAAGAACAACCATAGCAGATAAGGAATGTGGCCTAAGCCAAGGCAGCCATGACACTTATTTTGATGCTGAAGTAAAACCAGAAATGTTCTTCCCTAGTTTCCAGTGGTAGCCAGCAGTTATTTGGGGTGGTGCTGCCTTTTGCCTGGCAGTTTCTTCTTCATTGGATGTGAGCAATAGTATTGACTGTAGTATGTCTGTCTAAACCAGAATAGGCCATTTATAAAAAATTTAGTGGCTTTTAACCTAGTGCACTTTAGAAAGTAACTTGTTCTAATCAGATGTACCTCCTAACTGTCCTGCATTCTATCTTGGTTTTCAGGTTAGGGAAGATTACTGAAATTGTGGTTATTTCATTTAACCTATAGACAAGCTGTTTCTTTATAGCAAGTTTTGTTTAAGTCCTACTTTCTTCATTGTGATCAATTCTGAAAAAGAAATTTATATATATATATATATATATATATATATATATATATGTATATACATATAATTTGATTTTTCCAGCAAAAGGCTGCTACTTATCTCCATTTTTTAGTATGGATGAAGATATTTCCTAATTTTAATATTCAGTTGGTATCCCAGTAGATAATAGTAGAACTATTAGAAGGGGGAAGAGACCAACACATTTGTACAAATTATCATTATACTCAGCAACTTATTTCCAAAAATATCAGAATAAATGGTGGTTCTCTTTCTGTTATCTTTGAAAATGTCCTTGTGAAATTACTTTAGGCTAGGGAACACACATACCTGTGATAATTTTAGTTGAAGTAAAAGTCAGTAGGTAATTTCAACCATCAGCTAATTAACCCACAAAGTTGAACTTAAACCATCAGCTAATTATCCTGTGGGTCTGAGCCATAGGCCATTGAGAAAGGATCTAGAGGACAAGGGTTGAAAGACAAGGCACTCTCCTGCTATAGTGAGCACTTTGGCTGGGTGTGGGGGTGGGGTCTGCTATCCTTTGCTTGATAAAAATACAGTTAAGCAAGCTGAAGAATGATTGATAATTACGACTTGGTCTAAAAATATATTAATTTAAAATCAGGTGTTATTATTTTCTACTCTCATGTCCTCTCTTATGAATCTCCTGTGCACATTCTTTACCATTTTTCCATACTGGGTTTATTGTTGCTTTTTTTTTCTCTATTGATATCTAGACATCCTGAAAATTAATCTCATTGCTATGGATTGCAAATATATTTTTTATACTGTTGCTTATCTGTTGACTTTTTATAGTCTTTTCTTTACAAAGGTTTTTAATTTTGTTGTTGCTGAATTTATCTATTGTCTCCATTATGGCGTGTGTCTGTGTGTGTGTGTGTGTATTTGTGTGAGATTTCTTTATTAGGAAAGACTTCTCTATCTCAGGGTCATAAAGTTGTTCTCCAAATTTTTTTTGTAATTTTGACAACATTTTGTTTTTCACATTTAGGTTTCTGACTCAACTAAATTTTTGTGTAAGAGGTAGCAATCTAGACTTGTTTTTTTACCTCAGGGAAATTAACTTTTAAAAACATGATATACTATATACATATATGTTTCCCCTCAAATGATACCAGACTGTCCTATACCAAGTAGCCATAGCTACTAGGGTCTATGTTAGAATTTGGTCAGTCTCATGGGTGAGGGATTTTTGTTAAACCAACCTGGCAGAGGCTAAAACTGGACTAAGTAGGCTAAAGACAGAGCCCAAAGTCAAGGCCTCAAAAAGAGGGCTTAGAAGAGCCTGACTCAAATTTGATCAAGAAGAGAATCTTAGTTGCTAATTCTTATTTGGATCTCAAAACTTGAAAATTAATTTAAACTTCCCATTCTTGAATCTTTCTATAAACACAATTAGTTACAGAAGTTAAATTGATACTTCTATATCTAAACATTACTTCAACAAATATGTATTGCATATATATTGTTTTCTAGGCACAGTCTTTACTGTGCAAATAAAGATGTGTACAAAAACTGAAAGGTTTTTTTTTTGTGTGTCAAAAGACAGTGAATGAGTAAACACATAAATACATAAAATGATTTTAAATAATGAATTAGTGCTATCCATGTTTTAAAAAGTAAGGTAAAAAGATAGAGTCCTTAGGGAAGATCTTTCCAAGAAATTAATACTTGATTAGAGTTCTGAATAAACTTGGAAAAGAAGATAATTCCTTGAGTAGGAAAGACCACAGTGCAAGACTTTGGGGCAAGAAAGGGACTGTCATGACTCAGAGACATAGAATGGGTAGTCAGACTAAAGCTAGGGAGTGAGTGGGTAAAAGATGGTAAAAGATGCTTCATGGAATCAGGGACCCAGAGGTGGAGGATTGAGTTTGTATGTCAGCTAAACTGCCATTTAGGGGACTTTGGGGGAGTTCTGAATGGCAGAAGGGTAAGATCTATGCATTGTATTATTTTAAAAAACTGACTCTGGCTCTTTGTTGGAAATAAATGACAGTTTGAAAAGGAGATACAAAAGTTTATTTTCTATCACTTTTTTTTTTTTTTTTTTTTTGGTTGGGGGAAATGGACTTTCACTCTTCCTGCCCAGGCTGGAGTGTAATGGCTGGATCTTGGCTCACTGCAACCATAGCTACGGTCAGATAAAGATTTTTTAAAAATTATAAATTATCATAGCCAATTTAAAGCTGATGCTGAAGAAGTTTTCAATTTTATGTGTTCTACATGCCTTTTTGTTTATTCCACATAAGTAATTTATGTTACAGGTATATCTCTTTTTATAGATAAGAAAGCCAGCTTTCAGGGAGATAATTTTCCCTAAGTTTCAAAGATATAAAATGTTTGGGCCCCAAATTTAACCCAGATATTTTTAAATTGACGTTTCTTTTTTATTCATTGTGCTTTTCTTACCATCAATATGTTTTCAAGGGTGAAATATTTTTGCCTTTCTCCCACAAGTGTACATTCTTATTCACTTAAACTTTAAAAATAAGAAGTACAATTGAGGAAAGATAAGTAAATAATTAAATAGGTTGCTTAACTAATTAATAGGATACTTCTCTAGTGTGCTAAATGTGACTGGTAAAGACTTTAAATCATATCAACATATTCACGGCAATACCTTCAGTAGTTGTAACTGCTTAAAAAAGATGATTACCATTGTGATAGTTAATAATATACATAAAGATCTTTGTTTAATTTTAAAAAATGTTTTTGAATGGGGTAAAATCTATTGAAATAGTTTTAAAGAAAACTAAACCCAGAGGTTCTTGAAGTAAATTAAAATTCAATTTTACTAATGGTTCTATATGTGGCTATAACTATGGAAGTTCTATGGAAATCTAATAAACAACTTTCCATCAAGAAATAATAAAAAGGGGGCCTCCATGACACCATGAAATTAGAAAAGACAAAAAAAGTTTTATTTAAAAGTAAAACAATAACTCTCACTCCACTTAGCACTCAATAAAATCCCTGTCCTTTGCTAGATAATTTAAAAGCAAATTATCTATATATAATATTGATCATGTATCACTGTCTTTAACATGTAGATGCAAATTAAACTTGATCCTCTCCACTGATTAGGTTTGAGAAGAAATTTTTTACCATATCATTGACCATATATAAAGAAGCAGAAGTTTTGTGTTTTATTTGCTCCAATAAAAATTCAAAATGCAGCTGTAATTAGGACAATCACCTGGTTATTTTGATAGTAGTCTACCTTCATTATTCAAGATCTATTTAGTTTATTGGTAG
Organism: Sapajus apella; assembly: GCF_009761245.1. Classification (NCBI taxonomy): domain Eukaryota; kingdom Metazoa; phylum Chordata; class Mammalia; order Primates; family Cebidae; genus Sapajus; species Sapajus apella. The sequence continues at coordinate 1,904,737 of NW_022436990.1, forward strand.
CACTAATCTCTAAATTCTTTCCTTCTTGGCAATGCTGTTTCTTTTTTAATATCACATTTTTGAATAGTATTCATTTAGCCATAAAGAAAGAAAATCCTGCCATTTGCAGTAACATGGATGAATCTGAAGTGCATTATGCTAAGTGAAATAAGCCAGACACAGAAAAACAAATACTGCATAATCTTACTTATATGTGAAATCTAAAATGGTGGAGCTCATAGAAGCAGAGAGCAGAATGGTAGTTATCAGGAGCTGAAGGATGGGCAAAATACAGAGATGTTGATCAAAAAATACAAACTTTCAGTTATAAGATAAATAAGTTTTGGGAATCTAATGCATAGCAATGCTGTTTCTGATTATTATATTGGTTGGGATAGAAAAGGTCAGTTTTATGGTTTTCCTCAAGACCATTCACATCATAATTTCTTTTTTTTCTTCTTTCTTCCCGTAAGTTTCAGGACTGTCAGGCTTATAAACCCACATGTTCCTCAGATTTTAGAGATACGCATTTAGTCTCTTCCAAATGTACAATTAAATCATTGAAATAATTTTTCAGCACATTTTGCCTTTCATATATTCCACTGTAATTAAGAGTTTTATAATTTCTTAGCATTGACAGTTGGTTATCCTGGGCCCTCAATTTAATTTTCCCAAAGTTTCCAATATTTGTAACTGCAATCATCCAGATTTGTACTTTTATATCATTGCTGCAATATCTTCCAGCTGCCATGCCCATAGCATTTCCTAATAGCATACCGAGCATCTGTATTCTGTCCCAATCAACTTTAAGTTAAAGGCTTGATAATTTTAAAGTTGCTACATAAAAAGTATTATCACCACCTCACTTGCTACCAGAGGTAAGGTTCTAATTGCCATATTCATAAATAATTTTGCTTGCATATTAATTTCATTTTTATTTTAGTAGACATAAGGGTATAAGTGGTTTTTGGTTACATAGATGAATTATATAATGGTGAAGTCTGAACTTTTAGTGTAACTGTCACCTGAATAGGGTACATTGTAACCAACAGGTAATTTTTCCTCCTTTATTCCCTCCCATGCCTTGCCAATGTCCATTATACCACTGTGTATAATAATCTAGCTTCAGATCTTATCCACAGCCGCCACTTTCTAGAGTCATCCTGGTTCCAAGTACCTTGGCCTTATTTTCTATGTCAGTAGCATCTGAGGCCAAGAAAGCCTCACAACTCCATAGAGTTGTGAGTTCTAGAGAACAGGAAATGGAAAAAAAAGGAAGTAAAACAGGAAAAATAACAAGAGAGTTTTTCAAATCTGCTTTTTGTCAAGTATTAGGTTAGTGCAACAGTAAAAGGGCAAAAACCTTTGCACCAATTTAATATAACTAATTGCTTAAACATCAGGATCATCTTCCTTTAGTAAATATAAATGGATGCTTCTCAGGACAGTCTATTCCAGGGAAGGAGGAAAATACTTTTTTATATGCTAGGTTTCATTTCACATTGATCAGTGGTTTGTACCATAGGACAATATTTTCCTTGCGCATTCCGATGGCATATAGGGGACACCAGTAGGTTTCACAGCATTTCAGCACTTAATATCAGCAGGGAGCAGGGAACAGTAAGTATGTTATACATTATGAGGTGAGTTCTTACTGGAATGTGCCTTCACATAGTTTTTGGATCATATGCATATTTTTCATTGCAGTTATTACCCAGGTCAGAACATGTGATCTAATGCCCTGGAGAGAGGTAAAATTAAAAGCACATGAAATGGACCACAGGAGTTATGTGATACCAGAAAAGTTTACAGTGAAGCACTGGGCTAAACAAAGATGAATGCTACCTCTCAGATTATAGGCTTGCTTTCCAATTACAAAATTGGCATTTTTCAATTGTCATACAAAAAGTTGGAAAAACAAATTTATCATAATAAAGTATGAGATGCTTGGACGAAAAAAATAATATTGTCTATCTGGCAATGAATTCAGAATATAGTGTCAATCAAGTGATTGGCTTACCAAATTTATAATTTTTGGTTAAAAGCATATTGCTTATAAAACACAATTCCACAAAATTTGCAAATTTGTTCTATGTGAACTGTGAGTTAATTTTTAAAAGATTTGTGTCTTTAATAATCAACTGAGCATTCTCAAAGAGATTTGCCACAGCATTAAAGTTATTTCAGAGACTGGTGAATATTTTTATTGTTATGTGGCTTTCATATGTTGACACGTGTGTGTATGTGTGTGTGTATGTGTGTGCATGGTCAATCAGCCTTATCAGGTGATTTTGATCTTTATAATTTATTTAGCTGGTATAATTTATCTCTTCAGTGTCCTCATTTTCTTCTATTACTTGAAATAATATAATTATTCTTTCTTTTTTGTTTTTATTTTTCGCTTCACCTATTCATCTTTGTTTTTCAGGCTTTAGAGATGCTGTTAGGCTTGGCTACTTATTTTTGTTTCAGCCATATTCTTATTTCTCTTTTAGAATAATAAACCAAGATGCTGTGAGGCCAGATGCGGTGGCTCACAACTTTAATCCCAGCACTTTAAGATGCTGAGGATGGCGGATTACCTGAGGTCAGGAGTTCAAGTGGTGGTGGCACATGTCTGTAGTCCCAGCTACTAAGGAGGCTGAGGCAGAAGCCCTTGAACCTGGGAGTTGGAGGTCGCAGTGAGTTAAGATCATGCCACTACACTCCAGTCTGGGCAACAGAGCCAGACTCCATCTGCAAAAAAAAAAAAAGAAGAAACCAAGATGTATGTGTTTCACAATACAATATGTATCTCTATATGTATCAATATGTACAATATGTGTCTCTGTATTGATCCTCCAAAATGTCTACATTCAAGTTAAGCAAGTTGTTTTTAGAGTAAGTCTTCAATAGGAATTTTGGGTTGTTACATATCTTTAGAGAAAGTAATGCTCAAAAATGTAGGAGTTTTGTTCATTTATTTAGGATTTGGTTCCTATCACAATTGACATTTGAAAGTAGATAGACTATTTGAATATGTCTAGCTGAGAAAACCTTTATTATTTATTCTGGTATTAATCATCTTATTTCTTTAAAGAGATAAAGGGAGTATAATTCCAGCCATCAATATGTGTTTTCCACACATTTTAAATGTTATTATATTCCCTTTTGTTGAACCAATTTTGCAAATATGATTTCATACCAAATAATGTTTTATTACCTTTCTTTTTATGTATGCATGTATGTATGTATGTATATATGTATTTATTTATTATAGAGATGAGGTTTCACCATGTTGGTCAGGATGGTATGGATCTCCTGATCTCGTGATCTGCCTGTGTCGGCCTCCCAAAGTGCTGAGATTACAGGCATGAGCCACCATGCCTGGCCCTACCTATCTTTTAATTTAAGATCCCATAATAAAGCCACATTTCTTGATATGGAAATGGTGTTTTACATTTTAATATTTTCTGATCATTTCAGAGGAACAATAGAGAATGATCTTTATGTCAAGAAAAAAATGTCAATTCTAAGACAAGTATTTATATTAGGCTATTATAGTTTCAATATGTACCAATTTTCTTCTTTCATCCATTCATTTAAAAAATATTACTTAAATGTAAGTCATGTTTTATTTACTAATGTTGGTACATTAGTAACATGGAAACTGAACCAAACATTTCCAGAAACATGTATTCAGGACTCACCCTGCTACCTCCAAGAACCTCCTTTGTCTTTGAATATAAACCTACCCAATACATTTGTGATTGCAATACACTTTCTTCACAGGTTTTATATTTCTTTAGGCTATCATTCAGTTTCACCTGAATTTGTTAATGTATGCATCTATTTATAAAGTCTCAAAAGAGTAAAGCTGATTTTAGCTAGATATGATAAACAATTCTGGCCTAGTAATTTTAGAAAGAGTCTTTTGATGAAAAATACTCACCCAAATTTAAATGGTTAACTGATGAGATTCACAAAGAAACTGCATACACTAGTGAATTCTCAGCAAATGCCAAGATTATAATTGATGATCTGATTGGCATGTAGAAGTCTTTGTATGTATAATCAGTATAGTTATTTGTACTCTGTTATTTTGTAGAGATTTGCTTTTTGATCATGAGGAATGTAACTACTGGCTCTTTCTATTTGTGTGTGAGTTTTTTGTTGTTGTCATTGCTTTGTCCTCTTCTTGCAGAAGCAATAAGGGAGAAGATAAAGAAATAGTGAAAATGGTGGAGCATTCACTCCTCCTCTTTCCAAACCCAACCAGCCTATTTGTTTTGTATCACTAAAAAGAAAAGTTAGAATAAAACATTTAAAAAAGTTTGCTGAGCTGCCAGGTGTCAAGTTGGTTAATTAGGACAGTGAAGTAAAGTAATAATCAAATTTTATGCATTCACTGTGATGATGGAGGCAAGAGTCAAAGAAAAATATAAGTGTAATATTCCAAATGTTTTAGTTTTATCTGAGGCATGGATCACACAGATGACATGCAGTTCAGGCATGAGAAATATCACTGTGGAGGGGCCCTGAACAAAATTCTTTGGCGGTTTTATGGACCTGGGTGGCTGAGGATACTGAGATAGGAAGACCTAGGACTGGAAAAAATACTGAGTCAGTGTGACACAAAGTATCTCAGTCAAGTGCCCCCAGTAAGGAAGTATAGGCAAACTTGCCTGAAAAGTACCTCAGTAGAGGTGTCTGGGTGAAAAAACAAAGGCCTCAGAGATGAGGTTCTTGAGGTAGGAATGCTTATATATGTTATGAACATGTCTGGCTTGAGGTGGGTGGGTATTTTGAGTCTTTGACTGCAACTCTCTCCAGAGACTGCAATGCACTGGCTGTGTACCAAGCCTGGTGCAAGGAAGGCAGCTTTCCTTCATGAGGTTTTCCAGATAAGGTCTTTGTAATTACCTGTAGTCAGATCTCAAAGATCACACATAGGTTTTTGACTTGGAGCCAGGTATCTAAAAGTTCTGGTCATCAAAATGTATGATAATTATATCTGGATCCCAGAAGAACAAGTAAATTGTAGATAATTTTATCTAGCAAGCTACAAAATGAAGGCCTCAAGCTACTTATTTGAGTAGCACCCAAAAGAACATTATTCTTAGTAAGAAAAATCACAAGAGGTGTGAATGGTGCAGAAGATTGCCATAGGAAGCACTCAAGCCGCAGCTCAAGGAGTTAAGTGAAATGATTTGCAGACACATAAGATTCTGGAGACTCTAAAACAACTTTTCAACTAGTAGCCGCAGCACTTCAGGCCACAAACCCCTTTGTGATAATATGTTTCTTGCCTAATTACTGAAGGATACGAGGAGAGCATTCTCATTTTATGGAAAAATTTCTGCCTCAATAAATTACCTAAAATTTATGTTTACATTAAAGACAAGTATAGGTAAATGAACGAAAATCACTTCCTTTCATTTGTCTTCTCACTGAAGCTACAAAATCTTGGGATATAAGGCATTCATTTTAGCAGATGTCTTTCCCCATTTTTGGTGTGGTATAAGAAGCAGTGACATCTGATCAAACTTCCTGCCTTAGTCACAGGTATTAGGGATGCTTAACAAACCCAGATCAACAGATGCAGTTGAATATATTGAGAAAATGCATTCTCAAAATTGGCAAAAGGATATATGTTGCAGAATTTGCCCTCAAGGACTTCCATCCCACCATATGTGGTTAGATAAAAATCAAAACTGTTTCAAAAGAAGTATAGTATTCTAGACACACTTTGAAATTCTAAAAAATGCCTGAAATTCTTTCTGGTCAAGATAGGAGACATGGAACATTTATTCGTCAAGAAAACCTAGATGATATACTGAGGTAGTAAACAACTGCAAAATCGTTTTTAGTTTTTATAAAGTTGTCTGAGGCTCTAAGCAGCTTTCCAGGGAAACCATTCTTTTTGCAGCAACTCAGCAATACAGGCTAATGAAGTTTCCACTACGTTGTAAGTGCTCCATCTGAAGTCTGCTGTCTCCTTCGTCTACTTGGAAGAGAAAGAGTGCTAGGTGTTCTCTGACCAGTAATCAAAGGCTCTGGCCCTGAATGATGTATCATTTCCATTCAGAAGTCTTTGCCAATGCTAGTCACATGGCTTCATTTAACTGCAATGAAAGTCATGGGTGAACAGTGGAAGTCTCTAATGCAGAGTATCAAGCTGTGAGATATTGTAAATGTGACCTAATTTGTACTCAGAGTGACAGAGCTTAGAAATATTAATAGCAGGTGTTCCCTCAACATTAAAAAGATTGGGAGGGGGAATGATTAAACTGCCCTCAAAATTCTTTCTCCATCAAATGGTTTATTTCTCCTGTTCACACATATTAATAGTCCTTAAAATTTAAGTCTACGACATTAATAATTTGGATCTGATATTCACTGTCCTGACTCATTAATCAAAAAGAAATAAATATACATTTATAACATTAGCTAGCTTAGCTCTAGTGGACTCTTTCATAAAAATCAGAATTAGATTCTGGATGTTAATTCCCCTTCCTTACAAATATAAAAGTTTTATGTGATGTTAAATTTTTTTGGTGTTAATAATTATTACTGTAACCACTAGTAAGCCAAGACCATTTTATATAGAAAATTTCAAGCATTAATCAGCTTTGGTTTTTTTTGTTTTGTTTTGTTTTGTTTTGCTTAAGTAGAAATTAAGATGCATTAGAATGTTGGGAAAAATTATGGTTCACTTAAAAATACCTGTAGTCCAGATCTTTAAAAATGGTATATTTGATGGTAAGATGCAGTGGCTCACACCTGTAATCCCAGCACTTTGGGTGGCCGAGGTGGGTGGATCACAAAGTCAAGAGATAGAGACCATCCTGGCCAATATGATGAAATCCCACCTCTACTAAAAATACAAAAATTAGCTGGATGTGGTGGCACTCGCCTGTAGTCTCAGGTACTCGAGAGGCTGAGGCAGGAGAATCACTTGAACCTTGGAGGTGAAAGTTGCAGTGAGCCGAGATCGTGCCACTGCACTCCAGCCTAGCGACAGTGCGAGACTCCATTTCCCCCCGCAAAAAAAGAAATAAAGTTATATTTTTTAACTTAAATTGTTTTTTGATAGATCATAATGCTTCCTTTCCTTTTTGAGGGGAACACTTTTATGGAAGTTTTTATTGCACAGCTGTTATTTCCTCTCACTAATAATTAGCTCATTGTAAAGTTCAATCTGTTGTTACTTTAAGCCAGCTATTTTACTAAATCAGTTACATAATGCCAAAATCACCATATAACATGTAGTTATTCATGTTTATTTTTGAAGCTAGTGTGGAACATATTTTGCCTGCTATCAGCACAATTTATTTTTATCTTTAATTATTAGTATTTACCTGAATGTTTCCTCACTGTAACTCTTGTTCTTTTTTTTTTTTTTTTTTTTTTTTTGAGATGGAGTTTCGCTCTTGTTACCCAGGCTGGAATGTGGAATGCAATGGCGCGATCTCGGCTCACCGCAACCTCCGTCTCCTGGGTTCAGGCAATTCTCCTGCCTCAGCCTCCTGAGTAGCCGGGATTACAGGCATGCGCCACCATGTCCAGCTAATTTTTTGTATTTTTAGTAGAGACGGGGTTTCACCATGTTGACCAGGATGGTCTCGATCTCTTGACCTCGTGATTCACCCGCCTCGGCCTCCCAAAGTGCTGGGATTACAGGCTTGAGCCACCGCGCCCGGCCCTCTTGTTCTTATATAACACTTGTTCAGTATTTCCTGGCTTTCTATTATTCTCATCTATTAATATGGTGTACAACCTTCCCTGCAGGCAAAACTAGGCATTTGAGAGAGGTGGCTGGGCAGGACAGAATAAAAAAAATGTGCAGTGCATGCAGGTGAAGAAATGGCTGAGGACATAGCTTGACATTAGGACACAGAAAAGGTCATTTCACCAGGCAGTAAGAGAGGCAATGATGCACTATTCACATTTCATTTTTATCTCAAATGTTCCAGTCTTCCTCTGACTGTGATTGTATTTTCTCCCCATCACAGACATGCAAATATAACAGCTATGTTTTATCAAAAGTGACAAATAGCTAAGGATGTTAAGTTTGCTGCACAATGGGTGTGGATATATATAGGACATGTATATATACATACTAACACACCATGGCCAGACATACACATATTAGACACATAAACAAAAATGCACATATACATACGCGAAACTCACACTACACACACAACCACTCCCACAACATACCACATAGCCACCTATATCATACACATATGCACAACATATAAATAATCACACTCACATCACTCATGACCCTTATACATATACCACATATCCCAACCTCACATGCACTACAGACATGCAGAATATTGAAATCCACAAAGTTTACATCACTAGTGACAGCACTTGGGTCTTTTAGCATCCTTTCTTTGTTGTGTATTTGTTTAAAAGTAAAATTGTTTTCTTAATAATACACAAATAATTTAACTTATGTTTATATAGTCTTACGTATGTTTTTATTTTTAATTTTTTTAATATTCTCTTTGTAGTATCCGAAGAATTCAATATTTGTATATAATATTATATAAAGAAAAAGTTAACTTTCCTTTTCCAGTAGTTTTTATATCTCTAAGAAAAGCCACTAATTATTTCTAAAGTTGTTAAAAGTATTACTATAAAATAATGAAATCATGAAATTGGCTCCTAAATTCAAAAATGACTTTTACTATAATACACTTCAGTATTAAAGTTTATTGTAAAAGTAAAATTGGGTAATAAAAAAATTGTTTCAAATATTAAGTTAAAAATATTAACTGCTGATACTAGATATTTGTTTCTCTAGGTTTATGGAAATATCACTGTAAAAATGTAATCATAGACTCAAGAATATAGGCATCGTTAACATCTCTTAGTCTTAGGAAATTTATTGAAATTATATTTTATCTCTGCCACTTGACAAAAAGGTCAAAAATATTAATGAAAAAATAGAAAAATAAAAGAATTATGAGAATCATGATCATTGAACCAATTATATATTTTGTCCCTCTTAATAATTATCCCCTTCATTCTCTCAAGTCAAGGAAGAAAAGCTAAGAGAAGTATGGATGGCCAGAAAAAGAGAGAGGGAAGAAAGAAAGCAAGAAAGCATGAGAAAGTCTGCAGGAAATTGAAGACATGACACATGTAATTTTTTAAAAGGAAAGTATCGGAAACGTAGACTAAATAAGGGAGTAAAGGGGCCTATATTTAAACCACTGTGTCACAAAGCATTATCTTGCAAAACTGAATGCTTAAGATTACAAAAGAGTATTAACTGGCACAGCAGCTACCCTGCCACAGATATCCATGGTGAATACAGTCACATATATATGCATGCACAAATCTCTCCAAGTATAAGTAAACAAGAAAAGGAATGTGATAGGCATGACAAAGGGGAACATGGTCTTAGAACTATTTTTCAATATTTTTCTAAGGGCATTAATGACTATGATTCAGGTTCTCTTCTACTGTGAAAATTAACTTTTGCTTCACAATACACCTAACATGTATTTTTCTACATAAAGAACAGAAATCTGACTTTTATATTCTTGAGGGAGCATTACTCTCTCTGGCTATATAAGAGGGCGTATCAGAATAGCACAATTAATTCTGATAATCAAAGAGGTGAGGTGTCTATGATAATCCATTTCCTGGAGCTCACAGCAACCCAAAATATTATTGACTAGTAGAGAGAAAATGTCTGTGTTGTGTAGTCTTGAAATCATTGCTTGAAATGTGTCATGATATACTGATGGACCATGAATCTTCTATGCTTGCAATGCAGAATTTTAAGGACAGTGGCTAAGGAAGAACAACTGTGTTATTTTGATTGCTTTGATTGTTTCCCCTTTATTTTTGGTCAAGTTTCCATTTTTTATGCCATGTCCTTTGCTTTGGAAATGAAGCCTTCCAATACAAAAGCTATAGATGTCTGTATTGGATAATATTGCACTAGCTGAAAAGCGAACAGTAAAAGCAGGGAACAAGAGAAATTCCTAAATTTTGAGATAAATAATGAGAACTCTGAAAAATAGAAGTATCATTCATACTAGCACCATAAAAAGTGAGTTTAGGTCTCATTTTTCATAATGTAAATGCAAGGAAATCACAGAGGAAGAGCAGATCACTTGGATGAAATTGCTGACTGAGCAACACTTATAAAGGACCTGACTTATGGAGTTTACTACCTATCTCATAATTGAAAGAACAGTAGACTATGACAATTGCATGGCAGTAGAACAAATTCTCCTTCCAATTCACAATAGAGTTATAGTTTCACAATAAACTTCCAGCACTGTAAGAATAGTAGAAAAACTAACAACAACAACAACAACAACAACAACAAAAGCCCCCACTGTCGCCATTCAACATTCTCACTGTAGTCGTTCAACATTGTGTAATAGAAGAGGATTCTCTCTCAAGGTACACTGATCTTAGGTCAGCTTAATTGTGTTGGATTGGTTTATATACTAAAGAAAAGTTCTAGTTTTATGGTGACGTTTTACAGTTTGTTGCCTTGAAAATCCAAATGGATAAAGGGATTTAAGGAAAAGCAAGGACTTGAAAGGTACTCCTAGGGCCCCAAAATATAGGAGAGACCTAGATAACTGGCTGTCAGTAAAGATGGATAGGATCAACAAATTTTAGTGGTGATGATGTTTGTTGTAACTGGTTAGTATTCTCTGCTATACTTTTCTCCCAGTATAGCAAAAATTTCATGAAAATTTTGTACCATATAACACATATTTAACGATCACTTGGAAGATGGCATACCTTCCCTATTCTCACTCAAATGAAGAGTACAAGACAGCACAAGATAATCCAAAGTCATAAATGAACCTGAGGCAAACTTTCAGAATAAGAAGTGACAGGCGACCAACAAGAAGTGTACACTTAAAAAACAAGTATATGTGAATTCTAGGAACCATTAGGGAAAACCTGGGCTTTGATCAGGAACACAGGTTGGAAGCCCATGCTATTTGGGGTACACACTTTAAAAGAAAGGGGGTAGGAAACTGCAAAGGAGTAGGGTATATGAGTAATGAGTTTGTCCTCTTTTTTTGTTTGATTGCTTGTTGCTTTTTTAAAATATATATTTTATTGTGTTTTAGGTTTTGGGGTACATGTGAAGAACATGCAAGATTGTTGCATAGGTACATACATGGCAATGTGGTTTTCTGCCTTCCTCCCCATCACCTATATCTGACATTTCTCCCCATGTTATCCCTCCCCAACTCCCCACCCTCCACTGTCCCTCCCCTAGGTCCCCCCAACAGACCTCAGCGTGTGATGCTCCCCTCCCTGTGTCCATGTGTTCTCATTGTTCAACACCCACCTATGAGTGAGAACATGTGGTGTTTGATTTTCTGTTCTTGTGTCAGTTTGCTGAGAATGATGGTTTTCAGGTTTATCCATGTCCCTAAAAAGGACACGAACTCACCGTTTTTTATGGCTGCATAATATTCCGTGGTGTTTATGTGCCACATTTTCCCTATCCAGTCTATCACTGATGGGCATTTGGGTTGGTTCCAAGTCTTTGCTATTGTAAACAGTGATGCAATGAACATTGGTGTACATGTGTCCTTATAATAGAACAATTTAGAATCCACTCAAACACCCCATCTGAAAGTCACCAACTACAAAGACCACAGATAAATAAATCCACAAAGATGGGAAGAAACCAGCACAAAAAGTATGAAAACACCCAAAACCAGAACGTCTCTCCTCTTCCAAGGGATCACAACTCCTCACCAGCAAGGGAACAAGGCTAGATGGAGAATTAGTCTGATGAATTGACAGAAACAGGCTTCAGAAGGTGGGTAATAAGAAACTTCTCTGACCTAAAAGAACATGTTCTAACCCAATGCAAAGAAACTAAGAACCTTGATAAAAGGTTTGATGAAATGCTAACGAGAATAAACAGCTTAGAGAAGAACATAAATGAATTGATGGAGCTAAAAAACACAACACGAGAACTTCGCAAAGCATACACAAGTTTCAACAGGTCAGGTCACCCACAAAGGGAAGCCCATCAGATTCACAGCGGATCTCTCAGCAGGAACCCTACAAGCCAAAAGAGAGTGGGGGCCAATATTCAACATCCTTAAAGAAAAGAACTTTCAACCTAGGATTTCATATCCAGCCAAACTAAGTTTCATAAGCGAAGGAGAAATAAAATCCTTTACGAACAAGCAATTACTCAGAGATTTCATCACCACCAGGCCTGCTTTACAAGAACTCCTGAAAGAAGCACTAAACAAGAAAAGGAACAACCAGTACCAGCCACGCCAAAAACGTACCAAATGGTAAAGAGCATCGACACAATGAAGAAACTGTATCAACTAACAGGCAAAACAACCATCTAGCATCAAAATGGCTGTTTGTCCTCTTACGAGAGATGCAATACTATGCACCAAAATCAATCTCCTATCCCTGGGCATAAAGGTATAAATTTAACAGCCTCATTTGGAGTTAAGTACAGCTGTGTGGAATTCTTTAATCACAGAGTGGGACTAAAATGTGACTAATAGTGATGTAACCCAATTTTTGGCTTCTTGACACCTAACACATTACTTCTTCATCTCATTTCCCTTCCACTATCTTCCTGCACATAATTGTGTTTTCCTAGTAGAGGCATGCCACAAAATGGAAGGAGCTTGAGTTCCTAGATCGCTACATGAAGGAGAATCACGTCTTTATCTTGACCATTGAACTAAGACTGTCACAATAAACAAGTTCCTATTGTATTATGCTAGTGAAATACTGGAATTTATTTCTTTCTAGAATCTAATCTCTCCAAACTAATGTCTGCCATCTTGTTGGGACCTCAAGGAAGGAGAATGTTTCTGAGAATACAAGTATCCAAAATACAGGAGGGCACTTTGATTTTGTGGTTTTGATAAATTTTTTAGAATCTTGTATATTCATGGATCTCTTCATTAATTCCAAGATAAATAAAGAAAATAAGCCTGATACCCCCTTGAAGCTGAAAGTAAAGCTTTTACTAACAAAGATGTTGTAATCAAGCTAGGCAGAATAGTTAACAAATAAATATATAACTGTGATAAGGCCTATGACAGATAAAGTAAACCTAAGGGAAGAGAAAGGTGCAAACAAGAAAAAGGTGCTATCACAGATGAGTCTGGAGAGATTGGAAAAAAAGGATAGTCCAGATAGTGAGTGAAAAAAATATGAAGGTCAAACAAACAAACAAATAAACAAAAGAAAGCAAGATGCTTTCCAGAAACTCAGAGTAATTAAATAATTTCAAGAATTGTGTATACTAAGGTTATACAGTGACTTATTGGGGTTACTGTGTGACACAGGGATTATACAACATAGTTCAGAATCTGGACTTTTCTCTTGCAGGCTGTGAGAGGCATTGGAGAATTTTTAACAGAGAAGGGATGTCATTGCATTTTCTGTTGAGGAAAGATTACTCTGATAACCATAAGGAAGGTATATTGGAGGAGGGATAAGATTGATGACAGGGAATGCCAATTAGAAGGTTGATGTATTAATCTTGATAAGAAATAATGAGGCCTGAACCATGTCGTGGCCATGGGAATGGGAGAGTAGCACAGTTTGAAGAGATGTTGAGGTATTTTCTCAGTAATTGGATATATGAGATTTGAACACTAGCAGCTTGCTTTTTCAATGCTACCTTATTTATTTGCTATCAAATCTTCCCTGAACCATTAGTCTGTAAAAAACATACCTGAGGTGTAATGTCATTTGGTGGTCAAGCCAACTTCTGCTGGTTTTAAAGACCAGATGAAAAGAAATAAAATAAATAAATGGTAAAAAAAAAAAAAAAAGAAATAATTGGACTCATTACTTTATTAGCTTCCTAAAAGAAACTTGCAGTTGTTATATAGGAGCTACCATATTTTCTTCTAAGAAATAAAAATAAGGGGAGTAAAATTGCTCAAACTGCTCTGAGAATTAAAACTGAATTATCAAAATATTAGTAAGGCAAAGTCATCTTGAAAAGACAGAAGGGTCTCAAACTATCAGGATTTGACTGAAACCAGATAACTCTGTTCTGTGTACCTCTGGCAACAAAAGATGTGTTATTTAGTTTTAAAATTAGATGTATGGGACTAGTAAATTTGAATCTAAATCTAAGCAGGCAACCTATTCTCAACTTAACAGTTCAAGATGTTTTATCTATGATTACAACCAGGGTTAGCTTGGGGGGTGGGGTGGGTTGTTTTTGTTTGCTGCTTAGTCTTCAGAATTTTTCATCCTAATCATCTTCAAAATAATAAAGTCCAATTAAAATCAGTGTTCTTGTCATATAAATTTCAGCCTGAAGATATTCCCAGAGACTCCAGCTGTCCTTAAAGTCCCTTCTTTAGAGAAATTATAGAGTAGCTACACTTAGTCAGCTGACAAGGATTACAGCCAGAACCCCTATCTTAGAAAGTTCAATAAGATGATGACATTCATGAGACCCCTGAGAACACAGCCAGCTTGTCTTTTCTTCCTGGTTACCTTATGGTTGTCTTCTTACATTGTTAAGATGCTATTACTACTATGACCTCATCATGCTTTCTTCCTGCACTGTATCCCAGACAAACTGCAAACTAAAGGCAATATCTTAGAAGTATGTTTATCAAGAGCAGAGCTAAATTCCCAAAGGAAAGCATAAGTGACCCCCACTGTTACATGAATCCCAGGTTCCTAAGGTTGCAATGGCCCTGCATTAATCAAAATATAAAAAGAAAATGCATATAATAATTCTGATTCTTGTAAAATTAGAAAGTGATTACCCTTATTAATCTAAATATTGGGTTCATTTTTTAAAATGCCTTGTATTACCAAATAAAAATAGGAAAGGATAAAAAAACAAGTAGAGCTCAATAATATATTGAGAAACAAATATAGCTCAACAATAACTGGTAGGAAATTCATAATTCTTAATATAGCAAAGACTATATAAAACCTAAACATGGACATAACATGTGAAATACTTGCTGAATGAAAATGTAAATATTTCTACGAAGAAGACTGTAAAGTCATTCACTGCATAATGATGTTTCAATCAATAACAGAGAGCATATACAATGTTGGTTCCATGAGATTATAATATCATATTTTATTGTACCCTTTTAATGGTAGATATGTTTAGTTGTTGAAGTGTGACCATTGTGTCACAATTGCCTATAGCATTTAGTAGTAATATGCTGTACAGGTTTGCAGCCTTGGAGCAACAAGCTGTACCATATAACCTAGGTGTGTAGTAGGTGCTACCATCTAGGTTTGTGTAAGTACTCACTCTATGAAGTTTGTACAACGGTAAAATTGCCTAATGCATTTCTCAC
Source organism: Sapajus apella (assembly GCF_009761245.1). Lineage (NCBI taxonomy): Eukaryota > Metazoa > Chordata > Mammalia > Primates > Cebidae > Sapajus > Sapajus apella. The sequence goes on from NW_022436990.1 coordinate 1,920,039, forward strand.
AATGTATCCCCATCTTTTTTTTCCCATTTATTTATTTTATTGCATTTTAGGTTTTGGGGTACATGTGAAGAACATGCAAGATTGTTGCATAGGTACACACGTGGCAGTGTGATTTGCTGCCTTCCTCCCCATCACCTACATCTGGCATCTCTCCCCTTGCTATCTCTCCCCATCTTTAAGCAGCAATGATGTATTAATTTACTGAGGCTATTGTAATAAGTTACCACAAACTTCATGACTTAACACTAATTTATCACTGTATAGTTTTTTAAATCAGAAGTACAGAATGTGTCTCAGTAGGTACCAGCAACAAGGTATCCTTGTTGGGGCTCTAGGGAAACATTCGTTTCTTGGCTTTTCCACCTTCTGGGTCAGTGGTCCCCAACCTTTAGGCACCAGGAACCAGTTTTGTGGAAGACAGTTTTTCCATGAGACAGGGTGGTGGGGGGATGATTTGGGGATGAAACTTTCATCTCAGGTCATTATGCATTAGATTCTCATAAGGAGTGTGCAACCTATATCTCTCACATGCACAGTTAAAAATAGTGTTCCCACTTCTGTGAGAATCTAATGTTGCTGCTGATCTGACAGGAGGCAGAGCTCAGGTAGTAACAACAGGTTACAAACAAGTTACAAAATATTATATCACACCAAATTCAGTATAAAAGAAGATGATAAATTTGAGAAGAGTACTCTACTTTTAATATTATTAAATATTGTTATATATTCAAGGATATATTTTTGTGTGGAATTTGGAGATATTCCGATATACGCATTCCAGTGCACCAGCAAACAAGGAACCTAATTTGGTATGTGATACCAGCAATCATCAGTCCAGACAAATACTTGCCTTGTTCTTTGAAATTTTTTAATATACCCTTTCTCAATATTGCTTTCTTTTGTATTTCTGTTTTTACATTTCATATGGTAATTCTTCTCTAAATAAAATACTGAAAGGTAGTCTCTGAGATTTTGTCTTGACTGAGATAGCATAGCAAAACTATGTAAATTTAGGCAAGTTATTTTCATCTGGGCTTGTAAAATCACATAATCAAGTTGGTGAAAACAACTGATTTATTGTGTTCAAATAGAGACACAAAGTTCTGAAAATAAAATCTAGACTGAAAAGTTAAGAATCATATATTCAATAAATGGGCTTAGTAGTCATCATCATCATAATTGTTAACAGATACTCTGTTTTTCTTGACCACCAGTTACGACTTTAACTTTGACAGTCATTTCCCAAATGGACTATCAACTACTAGATATTTTTTTTACATGATGTATTTGTATTGGTACAAATTGAGCATTTCTGTTTATAAAACAACCGGAAAAGTCTCAGAGTGAGTCCATGTTTTCTACTTATTATATAACAACCAACAGGAAAAGAAACAAAAAATAATACTTAGAGAGTACTTAAAACTTGCTAGGTTCTGGGATAACAGTTTTAAATGCATGATTTATTTAATTTTCATAGCAAATGTATGATTATCATAATTTTGCATTTACAGTTGAGGAAATTGAGGTACCTAATGTAGATGACAGGGTGATGGAGACAGCAAACCACCACCATGGCATGTGTATACCTATGTAACAAACCTGCATGATCTGCACATGTACCCTAGAACTTAAAGTATGATAAGTAAATTTTTTTAAAAAAAGAAGTGAAGAAAGGTTTCTAGGGTTGCCTAATTGGTTAGCTGAAAATATTTTCTTTAGCATATTGACATAGTTTTCTAAAGGCCCATAGAAGGAGTAAATACATTAAATATCACAATAACTATATTATGTAGTAACCAATTTTGTTTCCTTGTTTTGTTCCACTCCCTGAATTTTAGAGGTCTCCTTACATAAAACAAAGATTAATCAACATATACACTATACCATAATCATTTAAATTCATTTTTTCTATTGGTTTTAATTTTTAAAACTTAATTTGAAGGTTAGCTTACTTTGAAAATATGTACACACACATATGCACATAATTTATATATTAGGAAACCTAGGATATATCATCACAGATATGATCTTATGTCAACTTAGATAATGAAGCATAGTACTCATCAAGTATTTTATTATTGTGCTTTGCTAATAAACCAATCTGTCAATCTATTTAGGCATTCTTAGTACATTTTGGAAAAATGTACTTAGAAGCTAAATGAACACCACTTTTACATGATTATTATAAAGCATTAAAAATCTCAAAAGATTTCCAACTTACAATCTGAGAACTATATAGGTGTTCTCAACTGTAAGCATTGTTTTTCTCTTTATCTAAAAATAAGAAATTTTAAAGCACAAACATTGGTTTGAAATTTATCTACGTTAACAATCACCTATTTCACCCACAAATTTACTGTACTATGCATATAATTAATGAATTTCAAATATTATTTGAAATATTTCATTTTTTAAAGTTATTTTAGTGTCCAAGAACATGTTTGTTTTATAAAATAAATTATATTTGTATAGGGACAATAAGGAACCACATGCAATACTATAATACACTATGAAAATGTGTTTGATTTACAGTTAAGGAAATTAAGAGAAAAATATTCATTAACATTTGGAGTATTTTATAGTTATTAGCATACATTCAGTAACAGTTAAAAGTATTAATATATTTACCTAGACATTTAAAATACTTTGTATACAAACTCATTACATAAAGTCTGACATCGAGTGCCCAAGATTTATATTAGATTTTTTGCAGTCAGAATTTTTATTTGAAATTTGAGAATATCTTATAGTCAGGTATGAAGAAAATATTCTCAAGATTTAAAAAATTATGATTATAATGATGATGGTGGAAATTAATCACTTGTACTTCTTCAAGAATAGTGATTGGTTTATTTCAAGAATGTGAGAAACCAGAAATATCTCTTTTAGAAACTGAATAGTTGTTAAGGAAAAGTTAAATCAGATTCCTTTCTAAAAGAACTACTGAAGAAAATAACTAAACACAAATATTATTTATACATGAATAATTATAAAATATACATGATATAAAAATAATTTAAATATTCTTTTCTATTCCTTTAAATATTTAGCTTACTGTACTCTGAGCAGAAGGAATTATTTCCTTGCATAACATCTCATCTTAATTTAGTGTAGAACAAAGCCAAATGTTGAAAGACTACATTAGCCATTTTAAACTGTTTTTTGATTATGGGAATTGACTCTATTTCTTCTGCCTCCACAGATAATATCAAGATAAATATATTTTCAGTGATTCATCTAATTTTATTGCCCTGACTTAGAGGTGGCCTTAGTAGAGAGTTTAACATATCACTGAATTATGTTGGGGGAGTTATTTAAGAGCATTCACTCTTAAAATCATCATTTTTAATACATGTACTCCCAAATGTAATTGGCTTAAGTCAACAGCTCTACAGAGTTGGTCACTGTCAACTCATAGAGTTTCTACCAATTTAATTTGGTAGTTTAAGAGAAGGTTAAGTTTACTGAGTTTCCTGGGGACATAGAAAGTGTTTAATGGGAATATTTTTATATAACTTTTATTACTATGTGAAAGTTAATTTACCTGCTGTAAAATATATCCAATTTAGGCTTAGTTCAATATAGTAGATTAAGCTGGCATAGAAAGAACATTCTGTACCTCCAGATTTCTTTTAAAAGTGACTCATGAAAACCACTTCTAAGAAATTAAATGTTGGTTGTATTCCCTGCCTTACATGAGAGAAATAAAGAGCTATGCTCACTTTTATTTGTTTTTAGTATAAGTATATATCAAAAGATATTTGCTACACTGTTATTGTTTAGGACATTATAGGAGAGTCAATAACCCTTTGTTTATGCTATTATTCCAGAAGCCTCAGTGTTCCCAGCACATTGGCTCTACCTACACAATTATATGTTCAATATTTAAGTAACATATACTAAGATTTCACTGTGTGTTAAGCAATGTGACCGCATTTTATGCACTTAATACTTCCTGGCACACATATGACCAAGCTATGATTCAAATGTTAATCTGACTGGAAATAAATCACAGCCTCTTAAACTAATTTTCTGTTGCATGTCTTCTTACTGGTTAACAAAATCTGCCAATGGGTTACAAATAATCATTACATGAGTGATTTCTTTCTTTTTTGTGGAGTGGTTTTCTTTTAAATAAAAGTATTTGGTCTGCATTAAAAACTCTTTTCAGTTAATGAATTATTTCCCATAATTTATACTAACATTCTAAATTGTTTTGCTATTTTGCCCTGTAAAACAGCAATAGTGTAACAGTTACAACAGAAACAACAATAGCAGTCTCCGGTGGTACTGCTATTAGGCAGGCATGTTCTAAGAGCTGTCCTCAAAATGTTACTTTGTTCTAGAATATTAAAGAGCATAAAGGGCAACACTCAAAAGCGGTTTGTAGTTGCTTTGGTTTATAATACTCAACTCTGAAAACAAACTGTAAAATGTGTTAAAATTTTAGCATGACCTGTTCAATTACGATAAGCTTGGTTTCCTGGTATTTAGGTAGATACCCAAAAACAAATGCTTGTTCTTTACTCTCTTTGCAATCTGCCTAGATAGCAAAAACTGTTTTCACAGAGTACTTTTCTATCTTTTGTGATTACTTCATTAAGACCTTGATCATCTTGTTTTAAAAAAAGAAAAATACAATATGTTTTACCTATTGTATACTACATTTATTTTTAAGTGTTTCACTATTATGTTAATTAAATAAGTAACCAGGTATGGTTTCTCAGGGACCCACGATCTTATCTTAATCAAGAGTTCAAGTCTCTTCTCACAATTTTAAAAAATTTTCTTCTACCAGATGCTAAACATAGAAAAGTATAAAACAACATTTCCAGGATATCCCTGGTCCTTAAAGCTCTTTTTGAAATTTTTCTGAGAGCTCCTGGAAAATCACACACAAAAAATTTCTTTAACGTTACGATAGGAGAGATGGTAGAAATAACTGGATTTGTTTGAACAGTTTCCTGAGCAGAGTTGTTAAACCAAAAGAGACATACGGTTTTTTCTAGCTTAGATTTTTATAGTTAAAAAGCTATCAATATACATACAGCAGGTCCTTGAATAACATCGTTCTGTTCAATGTCATTTTGTTAGAAAGTTGATGAGGGAACTCCGTGGAGTCTGTGTGTTCTCCCCATGCCTATGTGGGTTTTCTCTGGGCAGTTTTTTCTCCACATCCCAGAGATGTGCATGTATCTGTATGATCCCAGCGTGTGTGTGTGTGTGTGTGTGTGTGCGCGCATCCTGTGTTGGAATGATATCCTGTACAGGGCTAGGTTCTTCCTTGCACTTTGTAAAGTAATACAAACTCTTGACAATAAACGATGTGGTAAGCGAGCACTAGGCCAGCCCCCACCGTATCTGTTACTGTATATTTGTGCTACAATTTGCAAAGTGTAGGTGGCACTTCTTCCAATTTTCCCTTTGTAAACTGATTCCTTCATTTAACTCCACCACTATTAACCACCGTCACTCACCAATTCACTAAACATTGGTCAAAAAATTATCTCTCTTGGTTTTATGAATATTTTGTAAATGTATATATAGCTCATGGTTATTTAAATAAGTGTTTTCGTTTTTATCCAGAAGTTTAGTGATGTTGTAGTGACCAGAAATATGCCATAGGAATTTAACACTTGTTTATATCAGTTAGCCTATGTTAACATTGGTTTTGTTATAAATCTTTTCACTTAAAGTCTCAGTTTCCAATAACATAACAACATTAAGTAAGAGCTAATACGTTTTTTCTAGTAAGTCAAAACATGTGATTTGGGGAAGGTTCCCTGCAGATGTGCCAATGCCCTGGCTGTCCATGATATATTTTTATATCAGGAAAAGCACAGCTCAGTATTCTTATGAAGTAGTTCTTTTGAATTTCTATTTATTGGCATCCTGATAGTGTTTTGTTTCATTATATTACATAACAAAGGTATAAATGGTCAGTTATAATTTCAGTTATTATTTAAAATATTAATTTGTTCACATTTTTACTTCTTTAATTTCAATTTAGCTTCTTCTAGGCCAGTGCATATTAGATTCATTCATGAATTTTATTAAAATGCAGATATCTAAACTCAACCCCAGATTTTGCTGATATTCCTGGGTTAATGTCTCAGGCTTATTATATATCATATCTATAGCTTTTTTCCTCTATACATATTATTAATTCATTTTTAAAAATCTGATGCAACATTCACTAACTTATTTGAAAATAGACAGTCATTTTAATCATTATCCTTAGAAATATTTGTCTAATTCTTTTTATTTGAATGGCTTTTTTTATCTCTTTGTTTTGTATTACACTAGAGGTAAAACATTCACTGTCAGCTTCATTATTCTTAAGAAATTTCAACAGACTTTTTACACCTGAAAATTTTCAGTAATAAAAAAACAATTACTATTACATTTCTGTTTTCCAAAATAGTTTTTATTTTATTCTAATGCTGTTTTGTAAAGACTCTGATGTAGGTGAAAATTTGTTTCTTCAACAAAGAACAATCTCAGAACCTCATGGAAAACAATTCAACTCAGTACTTTCAACTTTTGACATTTCAAAAAATAGATTCCTGGCTATAGGCTTTGAGGAGACATTGCTTAGATGACATGTCATTCAGACCATACCCCTGTCTTTAAGTCAGGATTTCCAGATTTTTTAAAAAAAATTCAAACAACAGACAGCTTCATGATATTGCTAATCACAGATCAAAAGGAATATGAACTAATTATATGGGACTAAATGAACTGATCAGGGAAATTTTACTGTAATTTGTTTGAAAATTTTTGATGTGGTTTTAGTGTTGTCTTTTCCAGATATTTAAGGAAGACGTTTCTGATTCTTAAGCTATTCTTTAACTTACAAAAATTTAGTAGAGTCTGCTTTTATGAACTACGATGAAACATTTTAAAATTAAGTTTGATTCTCACTGATCCTCCCAATTTAAAAAACCTCTAAGTCATTTTTGTCTTTTCTTTTTATGCAATATTGTTATTAATATAGTTTCAGTAAGAATCTGTTTTTCTTTCTCTAGAATATAATTTGATACACTATACAAGATAGGCTTTACCTGGAATGTCATATTTGTGAATGATGCTTCTTTAATCAGGTATAAGCCACTTTTAAATTACTTGGTTGACTTAACTTATAGACTCTACAAGAGACTATTTCCCCAAATGCATAAGCAGTTGAAATGTTGCAGAGAGTCTTAGGCTTAGTTTCGTAGTCTCTGGATATCAAATAATACAGGCTTTTAAATGTCTTACCTGAGATTCTAAAAGAACATTTTCAGACAGGAGTTAATTTTGTGATCTTGGTAAAGGTTCAATACCATATGGCTTTAGATTTTTCAAAGCAAATTGAAGGAGGCTTCATATAGTTAAGTAATACTCTTTCCATACCTGTATAATTTATCAGGTCAAGCCCAATGTGTAAAACTTATTCTGTGATTGAGTTGTATTTCTATAGAATTATTATAGTCACAAGATGAGGACAGGTGGGTATGGAAGACTTCAAAATGTATAAAATAAGACTAATGTAATGGGTGCAGTGTCCAGCTTACTGTTTCAAATCTTTAATTTATAGTTTTAAGCTATTTTAAAACTCTAAAAATTTTAGCAAATGAATAGTAATACAAATTATTACTGATTATATAGTTTCAAATTAATTGCATCCTGTGGAATGTAACTGATTATTGTCCTGTAAGTATTTGTTTTGCATCTATCTGTAAGCACATTTTAGAGTTCCTTATTTCTAATATGTCTCTCCAATCTTTGAATTCTCCTTTGTACTACTTCCAAACTGGAAACTATTACCGGGTTCTCGTTTTTTTTGTTTTTTTTTTTTTTTTTGAGACGGAGTTTCGCTCTTGTTACCCAGGCTGGAGTGCAATGACACAATCTCGGCTCACTGCCACCTCTGCCTCCTGGGTTCAAGCAATGCTCCTACCTCAGCCTCCCAAGTAGCTGGGTCTACAGGTGCATGCCACCATGCCTAGCCAATTTTTGTATTTTCAGTAGAGATGGGGTTTCACCTTGTTGACCAAGATGGTCTCGATCTCTTTACCTCATGATCCACCTGCCTCGGCCTTCCAAAGTGCTGGGATTCTAGGCGTGAGCCACCGCGCCCGGCCTTACCAGGTTCTCTCTTAACAAATAAGTTTAATAAAATCTTTCACATGTATTCAGTACATGTAAGTATTAGAATCATAATTATATACTAAACTGCTATTTTTCAACATAAATGAATCTAAATAAAAATTACAAATTAGAATTACTATATTTAAAATTTGGTAAATTTAATGATCAGTTTATTGCTATAGAACTTCTATTTTACTCAAGCTTACAAACAATAAGCTCTTAAACTTGGAGTATGTATAGCCTAACTAATGAATAATTGTCAGTTTTTCAAAAACAATCACTTTTTACAAAGCCAAGGCTTCAAAATCAGATGGATGAAGGCATCTGTTATGGTGATGTAATACTTACTGTCAAAGGAATTTACAACTGAGTGGAATAAAACAAAGCTGTAAATGCAAACAGGCAGAATAGAACCCAATTTATCTCTCTCTCTCTCTTTTTACTATAAGAGGCAGATCAGGCCAGAATGTCTGAAAGGGTAATTAGAAGATCATTCTACTCACTACAAAGCCTGAGTTTCTTTGGAATTACTGCAAAGATGCTTAGAGGTTTCCAGAGCTAATTAAAAATGCTAAGAAGCAAATTAACACTTTCTCTCTAATAAACTGCAAACACATAGTTAAGTCCCTTTAATAATGTTCCAAAGACCCCCAAACAGCTGGAGCAAACCCAAACAGATTGAAGTCAACAATGCAGGCAATATGAAATAAAGGCAACATTCCCAGGGTATTTGGATGGCGAAAGATGGAGTGGGAAAAAAATTAAGGTATATCCTAACTGAGAGTGTGAAGGAGCTTTGTGAGAATACACAGAAGTTAGTAAAAATAAAAGTTTAGTAATCTACACTTTCGTTCAGCACTTGTTCACTACCATTTATTGATTCCATCATTATGGTTCTTTTCATTGTAAATATAACTATTTATTTGTTATTTTCTCTATTTAAATCATGTCTTGCTTTCTGTTGATTTTCAAGCATCCAGGGAAGCGCAAAACCAGAATAGCTCTTTGATATTTTTTGATAAGTAAATGGATGAGAAAGTAAAATAATTAATGAATTGATTACATAACATGTGCAGGCAAAGCTTAGAAATGTTAAGAAAATACATTTTCTATTAAAATAAAATATTTTGGCTTGTAATAATTCATCCTTTGTTTGAAAATGAACTTTTGTTTAGCTGGGCATGGTGGTGCATACCTGTAATCCCAACTACTTGGGAGGCTGAGGCAGGAGAAACGCTTGAACCTGGGAGGTGAACTATGGTTTCTGATTATTGTTTCCATCTGTAACATCAGATGTCTATTAATGCCTGTGTGGGGTGTAAATTATAGATGATAGGTTTATGTCATGATGGACTCTCAATGCAAATAGTTGCCAATCCAGTTATTAGTCTCTCTTACCCTACTAATAAGAACTCTAATTTTACTTGGGTATCAATCAGCTAATTAAAATTATTTATCTTCTCACATTAACTAGGGACCAGAGAATGCCATTATGATGCAGTTTTGGCCAATGACAGGAAATTTTTTATAAAAGGAAATACAACTTGTTTGTTCTCTATTTGCCTCTCTCTCTCTCTCTCTCTCTCTCTCTCTCTCTCAATGAAAATTTGATATCTGGAAGTGTGGCTGCCATCTTGTGATCATAGGGATGAAAGCCACCAGCTTAAGCTGATAGAGGAGCATAATGGAAGAGGCATAAGTTCCTATTGACAAAGATAGATTTCCATGCCAGTGTGGATTATTGATGTGTAAGATACATATTCATGCTTTCTAAGCCACTGTTTGTAATGTCTTCTGTTAATTGTGACTGAACAGACTCAATCTAATAACATTCATGTAACACATCATCTGACTAGGCAAATAATGTACAGAGAATCAGTATTTAAAGCAATATATTACAAAATTGTTAAATGTATCTTTTAGAATAAAATGAATTATATATGACTTATGAGTTACATATATAAATGTATTGAAAAGTAATCTGGATAATTTTAAAACTTTATATATAAATGCATAGAGATATAAAGAAAAAGCAAACTCTCCCTGAGACATGAAAGTCACTATATCCATCTTGTCTCTTTTTTTGTCTTAACCCATCTTGTTCTCTATTACAGTCACTTTTATTCCTTTTCATGAGCATTATTTTTATAAGTTATATTGTCTTTTGCTGTGTATGGGTCAAATAACAAATTTCTAAAGTTAACATAAAAGGAAGTTTCCACTGTAACTATAAGACATATTTCTTCCCACTTATTGATTTTACTGCCCGACACTCAGGGGAACTGAGTCTCTTTCCAACAAAACTGTTCTTCTACCGGAGGGTGAGAAACAGATTTCGTATAACTCACAATGATAGGCAAATAATTTAAGACTGGGACATTTCTGTTGTTTCAAATATCTTCACTTGTTAATTTTTCCAAGACTTATAAAATAATCCAAGCTAGGCCAGTTAGAAACTGTCTGCAAGGGTGTTAATTCTGGAAATGAAGGTTTTTCCTAAGTAATATTGCTAAGAATATTTCATCTCATGCCCATTTGTGAACATGGTTCCAATCCAATGGAGAAAACTGAGTTGAAATATGAGATTGCCAAACAGAAATATTGGCAGAAAACTAAAATCAAAAGGGGGACTTGATAGTGTTCCTGTCTCTCTCTTTCATGGTATCTGCCTAGACTACAGAAGTCAATTCCGGAATTACTTCAAGTTGGATTTTAGTTGTTAAGACAAAATTCACTCCTTCTACTTTAATTGAAATTGTTTAACTTTTAGTTGTTTTTGGTCTTTTTGTTTTCTGAGGCTGAGATTTCTGCCTTTTAAGTGAGAAACACAAACTCTTCATAAGCATAAAAAGAAAAATTGCTGTCTACACATAGGTAAGAGGCATTTTAAATCTAATCTTAAGGGAACAGTTTCCAGTAGGCTATTTAAGAAGCTCTCTTCCCAGAATAATCTCAGCAAGTGTTTCTAAATTTTTTTAATGATTCACTAGACATTTAAGATCAAAGGGATCTCTTTGACATAAGAACAGAGATTTTAAAATAGCCTCACTAATATTATTGTTTAAACTATTTTCATGCCCATTATCATCATAAAACTAGAAATGAACCATGATGATATATACTTAAAAAATTAGCTTTAATCTACCCATCAAGCTTGCATCATTTGAAGAAGATAAAACTAAAGGATGAGCAATGTAAATTATAGTCACAGTGTCACATCACTAGTAAGAAAGCAACACAGTAAGAAAGCAGCAGAGCACAAAATTGAACCTAGAACAGTCTAATGTCAAGACTAAGCATGTTTGGGTCACCTAAAATATGAGCAGTGGGGAGGGAATGACAGTGATTTTCCATATCTCTGCCATAGAATATTCACTTGGCAAATTGATTATGTTTCATACACTTGTCTTACAGTATAATATCTTAACTATTTCTACCACACAGAGTTTGTTCATCTTGTCTATTTGCAGTTCATAACTTAGTTAATTTTGCTCTGTCAATTTCCCCCATGGCAATATCGAAAAAAATCCCTTTTCTCTGAAGTCATAAAAATCCCACCGGCCTTATGGAAGTATAAAGCAACATTTAAATTCAGGTTTGAAGTTGACCCACATTTGTTCTACTCACTATTTATTGATACTTTTGGATAATTGAGCAAATTTGCTTTTAAATGATAGCTTCTTTTAAAACATATGTATCTTATTGCACATTATTAATCAGAACAGACAAGCATATCTTTTTCATTTTCCTGATAAATGCAATTTTGAGCAGTGATCTTCAGTCATAGTAAGTGTTGATTATATAATAGCCTCACTTAGGTAACTGTAGGAAAGACATTCTTTCTGTGATATTGTGATAGATGTTGACAGAAAAATGATCATGAGCTGATGCAACGCAAGGTTCATCACAGTGCCCTTTTGAGCTTGACAAGAAGAGGACATGCTTTATAGTAGAGGAGACAATAAAAATTGGGTATTGGCAATATGACATTGAAAGCTAAAATGTGAATCAGTCATTATTGTAGGAAAAACAAAAAGAAATTAATTCCTTTTGAAGAGGAAAGTTAACTTGAGTCAGTCTACTTTAGCACTTTTGTTCATGTAAATCATACACATGGAATGTATCTGACAGTTTTAAACTTTTAAAACATGGTATAAAAGTATTAATGTGAAATTTTCCAATATAGATTTACTTAGTTCTATTTTGGTAAAATAAAAGTAGCAACTAAAAATATTTGCTACATCTTAAAAGTTCATTAATATCTTTGATTATAGTAAAATCTACATGATCCCATGATGTCAAACTATAGTCAATTCATTCAAATTGATATGTTAGTAAATCGACAAAATTGCATTGATTATTTAGCCCTACAAACATATTTCTTCCAAACATATTGAATTTTGTCTAGCTATTTTAGCTTCTCTCTGTTTAAATAACATTAAAAATGTTTTCTAGGAAAACTACTATTATTTTAGTTATTTTAGTAAAGAGGTTTTTGTAACATGATTTTGTCAAAATAATATATAGGCAGCTTCTCCATTTCTAAATATGGTTGGCATTACAGATAAACCAGGTTCTAATTCAAATATTGTCACTGAAATTTTACTGCTTTTCCTTACCATTTAACTTAATTTTATTAACTAGATTAAATTTTCCAGAGGGTTTTTTTTTTATCCCCTTGCAGTTATAAAGGTGTTAAAATCAGAAATGATTAAATTATAGAGAATGAATGGACTGAGCTATTACTGTGACTCTCTGGAAGGACATATATAAGTGGCAGGGTCAAACAAGTTTCACTATTTCTTTTCATTAAAACTTTTCATTGTTCATTGAGTAATCTATAATACCATAATCTGTTCTAGACAGTCATTATTATAGATTTGTGAAGGTTATTTTATAATATATTATCAACTTGCACTATACCTTCGGATGTCAAGGAAGATATAATAAAGAAAAAAAAGATCAAAGTTTTCCTAATGTGTCAAAGACATTTTTATTTCAACATTAGGCCATCTTTTACAGAGAATGTCTTTTCAGTGTTAACTTTATTTAATTTGGCTTTTATTCAGTAAAATCTCATAATATATAATTTGAATGTAAGTATTTTAACATTGTACTGTAAAACAGTACAGAAGAATATATATATATATATATATATATACTATATAATTGAATTAGAGATATTTGGATATCCATTATTTTTCTTTTTAACAGGTCAAAACATAATCTGACTTAGATAGCCATTCTGGGTTGTCTTGTCCTGAAATATCCTTTTTGCTGAGAGACTTTCTTGTTGTTTCTAATGTTAGGTAACATTTAGTGGTAAAAAAGTAAATATAGCAATTAAAATTATTGGGAATTCATGATCCTGATTTTGAAATGCTTTCAAGAATATGTAGAGTCAAAATTGAATGAACTGAAGCTGTTTGTAACTCGAAGGAAAAGATCAAGTTGAAATACATAAATAGATACTACTTATATGCAGGCTTAACTACTTCAGATAGGAGTATCTTCTGTGTTGTCTGCCCAGACAGATTATATTGGAGGTACTTCAGAACCCTGACTACATGGTCCTTTGAGGTCTAGTAGATCTCTGTATATCTGTTCTATTCTTAAATACTCAGAAATCATTCTGCTACTCTGTGTCATGCAGGGCACAGAGAATCTCAGTAATGTCATCTGAGGCCCCACCTTTTAAACACATCAAGTGGTCTTGTTTGTTTCTTTCTGGAAAATTGCTGCTTCTTTAGTTCTCTATCTAGGCAGTGAAGCCACTCTTTTTTTTACATTGGCAATTTGTAAAAAATATCTTTTTGCTTGAAAAAGGACAGGCAGATTTGAGAAAGTAATAGATGAATATTGTTAAGAATTTAAAATATTCTTCCGCAATATGGTTCTCCTCCTTAAGATACTATGGTAGTCCACATTTCATGATCTGATTCCTACCTACCTACCTACCTACCTACTCTCTTCTCATGCCTAAGCTGAATTCAGTTGTTTACTGAAAACTCTGCTTTTGTCACAATACATACACACTTGAGTGCATTGATTAGGTCAGGTAGATATTTCTACCTACAAAAGTAGTAGCTATTGCAAGCCAATTAGGACATCCTTAAGGGCAGTAAGCATGGCTAATTTCCAGTGTCCACTAGGCTTTTCAAATACAAGGCATTAACCTTACTGGGTGCCCCTTGCATGCCATGGTGCTAATCTGCAATAGGAAAGAGCTGTTGCTCCACTATCATGAATCTTCAATGATAGGTTTTGAATAAATGAAAAAATATATACTCTATGGTACTCTATGTTGACCAAATTAGCTATATAACCAAAGACCCTTTTAAAAAAAATCTCTGATGCATTGATCTTTGTGAACCTTTTATATCTGTTGACCGTAATCTACTTCCTGGAGCTCTCTTTTCTCTTAGCTCCCTAATGCTGTGTTCTCTTTGTGTGTGTGTGTGTGCGTGTGTGTGTGTGCGTGTGTGTGTGTGTGTGTGTGTGTGCGTGTGTGTGTGTGATAATTCTTGTATTTTCATGGATATCAACTACTCATTTTTATCTATACACAAATGCAGTCACTTTTGAGGGTTCTGTCTTCAATGTACTGTCTCTAAACTACTGTCTCTAGAGGACTTTCTCCATTTATAAACACCCATCATCCTCCTGAATAGCTTCCTCATTTTTATCCTTAGCATGACTTCTCCCTTGAATGTTAGAACTGCTTATTTAAATGCCTGCAGATTTTTTTTTTTTTCACAGAGAAGTCTAACTGGTACCTTAAAAGTGAGACAAAATGAATTAAACCCTTTTCTATGGGGATGTTCTTTTTCTATTCAGCTGCATTGCATAATTTAACACCATACTTAGGCTCTTTTTATTTTTTTCTCACACTCCAATATTCATAAATCATTTTATAATGCATTTTATAAATTCCATGAGATTTTTTATCTCTTTAAATTTTCTTTTTCCTTGATATCATATTTTAGGTCATCAATTTCTTATGCAATTATTCATTCTAATTTCTCTCCGTCTGTATTCTATTCTCTCTCTCGCTAATTTGTCTACCATACAATGATACATTACACTCTCTGAAATACATTATCCATAAAATCACTGTCTTTTCTAGGAAACATTTGATAACTTTTTGTTACCTACTTAGTAGAGCTCAAATTGTTTCACTAGTGTACTCTGCTATAACCTGACACCAAAAGCCACTTCCTTTATTATTTTTCTATTTTTTACCATCACAAATATAAAGTAGTTCAGCAAACATAGACTTTTAATTCCTTGTTAAACAAAGAAAATATTTTTTTCCCTAGAAATGTAAAAGTGAGAACTAAGCCAGAAAAATGGACTTAGGAGTCATTAGAATATAAATAAGAATTTAAATAATAAAATGCCATCAACAAAAAGTGGATATAAGATGAGATAAGAACCCAAAGACAGACCATTATGGAATAACATTGGTTGGGTATAGGGGTATGGGGATCATGGTTGGTGATACTGAGAGAGAGGGAAGAAGTATGAAACTCAGAAGAGTGTCATCCCGAAAGCCAAGTGAAATGAGAATATCAACATATCAATAGTTCAGAGATGTTTCTTGATAAGAACCTAATAATGCGTTGGATTTGAAAATAGAGAAATATAGAAATTTGTGCCAAACAATTTCAGTGTGCTTTTAAAAACATAAGCTCAGATTTTATAGGACTGAGAGGAAAGTGATATATTAGATATTATAGTTTTCTGTAAAAGGAAAGATGATATTAGGTCATAGTAGAAGACACAAAGTCACCGGAATGTTGTAGAGAACATGCAATGTTTGTACATATTCTACTGGAGAATAAGTGAGTAGAGAGGGAAAAGTTATACATACAAGAGAAAGTAGGGTGGGTGGCTAAGGGAGCAAGTACCTGTGATACAGCAAATTAGTATCAGAAACACAGGTGAAAGGATTAGCCTCAAACAGAAGACAGGATTCTTTGGTTTCCAGAGAAAGAAATAATGTTGAACAGAGATGTAACTTTTTATGCAGATTAAGAAATTAAAGAAATCCATGCTTTATATCTATTTGTTTTCAGTGAAATCTGAAATATGATCTTTTACTGAGAGTTTAGAGAGAGCTGGTGAAACAGTTTTACTGTTGTAA
Source organism: Sapajus apella (assembly GCF_009761245.1). Classification (NCBI taxonomy): domain Eukaryota; kingdom Metazoa; phylum Chordata; class Mammalia; order Primates; family Cebidae; genus Sapajus; species Sapajus apella. The sequence continues at coordinate 1,936,318 of NW_022436990.1, forward strand.
TTGTGCCCAAAACTACAGTATAGACCTGTCCACCATTTGCGAGGGTAGTCCAGAACCCTCAAATCCTGAGAATAATGTAACTAAAAGATCATTATTTCTTGAAGGTTGAATAGAGAAATGAAGTCTAAAAATATTAAAATTCCAATCTGAATCAATATATTAGCTATGTTAATTTTATACAAAATAGTATTTAAAGGATAATAAAAATCAAAATACATAGTGTAAAAAGTGAAAAAAAAAAAACTATTACAGGAAGATGGAAACTTTGTAAACTTGGATAGTCTCACATTATAAATAGTGAAAACAGAGAGAAGTACAAGATTTTAAAAATGCATAATCATAGCAGATATGTCAATATGTTTTTAATAAAATGAAGGATTAGGAAGACAAAAATTAATGAGATACAGACTAAGTGAACAAGTTTTCTCTAAAAGATGTATAGAGGGCTCTGCTTCCAATAAATACAAAATAAAAATACATTGATTTCAAGTGTCCTTTTCAACATTTCTAAAATTTGACCATATTGTAGGTTGCAAAGGCAGTTTCATCATATTTCAAAAAATGTATATCATCCAATCCATATTCTTGAACCATAATATAAAAAATATTTTAAAGGATTAAGTCTTATGTTTTTTATACATAAATATATATGTATAAACTCACATGGGTTAAGATAAAATTATGAAATAATTTAATATTTATTACTGATGAAAATGAATTTATCAATTGTCAAAATTCTGAAATAGAATAAAATATACTTATGGCATTAATGACTTAGCAAAAATCTTTGAAAACAAGTGAATTCAATTTACTAGAACCATTTTAACAGAGTTAACCTAAAGAAATTAAGAAAATGAAAAAAATTTCTTAATTTAATGAGAGAGAAACTAGAAATCATTGAGAGGACAATCAAAATCAAAAGCTAGTTTTAAAAGTAACAGAAAAACACCTGATAAAATTGACTTGCTTCTAGTAAAATTGCTCAAGACAAAATGAAAAAAATTAATCATGAATTATTACAGAATTGAATATTCAATTTTTTATCCTTCAAATGCAAGTCTTATTTAATATTTATAACTTAATCCCTATAATTACCCATATTAAGAAATAATATGATCATCTCATTAGGTGCAGAGAAAGTACTAGCTAACATCTACATCTATTTTTCATAAATTGTCTGTTTTTTTAAATAAATTGACAGATAAAATTGTATATATTTATATAGCATGTTTGAAGTATATATATGTTGTGGAATAACAAAATCTAGCTAATGCATGCATTATTGCACGTAGCTATCATTTTGGGGTGAGAAATATCACATCCACTCTTTAAGCATATTCTAAGAACTTAATACAATATTAACTATAGTCACCATGTTGTATATAGGTCTCCTGAACTTACTCTTTTCCTATTTAACAGAAATATTGTGTTCTATGACCAACATCTGCCCCAATGTCTACCCCTCAATCACTCCAGCTCTGGTAACCACTATTCTATTCTCTAATTCTAGGAAATCAACATTTTTAGATTTGTCCTATGAGTGGGATTATGTGATATTTATCTTTCTGTGCCTGGCTTATTTCATTTAACATATGAATATATATATATATTCATATATGTACAGTATCTCCAAAGAATATTACATTTTAAAACATGGTATGATCATGGGTGGGTCTTAAGAAAAATAAATCATAAGAAAATATAATTTCTGAATAAATTAACAATCACAGAGTAAATTAAATTAGAAAATAAATTTACCTGTACCAATTACTTCTGTTACCTGGTGTTACAGATGGGTTGACAAAACTCTTAAGGAAAAAATATCCTTTATGAAATGCAAACTTTTTCAGATACTGACATAAGAAGAAAAGTTCTCTAACACAATACTTAAATTAAAATAAATTTACAGTTCTGGAGTCACAAAGTTGCAATGGGTCTCACTGGGCTTAACTCAAGCTGTTTCAGGGCTGCACTCCTTTCTGGAGGCTCCAGGAGAGAATTTATCTCCTTGTCTTTTCCTGTTCTAGAAATCACTCACATTCCTTGGGTGGTAGTCACCCCATTCTTTTATTTATAAAGCCAGCACATTTTCTTTCTAGTACAGTAACATTTACTTCTGACAACAGCTGGACAAAGTTGTTCACTGTTAAAGACATGTAAATTCCTTGGGCCCACCTGGGTAATCCGGAATAACCTCCCCATTTCAAACCTAATCATATCTACAAAGCTCCCTTTGTATGAAAGCAACATACTAACAGGTTCTGACGATTAGGTCATGGATATTTTTGGTGATAGGAGCAGGGCGGCAATAATTCTACCTGCTACAATCTAATTTTTGAATGTTGGTGTGTGAAAATCCTTTAAAAATTTTATCCAGCCTTGTATATTGAAAGTAATGGCAAAAAAAGTAATGGCAAAAAAAGTAAAAGTAATGGCAAAAAATTAAAAGTAATGACACAAATCACAATTAATTTTGCATCAACATAACTGTGCATGCATTTGTGTGTATTACAAGCCTATTGGTTTTAACCACAAAAAAGTAAAAGCAATGGCAAAAAATTAAAAGTTATGACATAAATCACAATTACTTTTGCATCAACATAACTATGCATGCATTTGTGTGTATTATAAACCTATTGGTTTTAACCTAGTAAGGCAAAGATAATATGACATGAGAAAAACTATCATTAAAATATGCCACACTAATAGACTAAATGAAAAGAAATGAATAATACTTCCAGTTTGCAAAGAAAAAATTTTCTTTAAAATAAACCTTTTTTTTTTTTACAGAAAATTGCTCTTAGCAAAATAAGAATAGAAGTAAATTTTCTTTATGTCACATAGCATATCTATCAGAAATCTTCTTATAAATGTATTAGATACATTGGGTGCTCTGCCTTATATCCCTGTTGTTACAACCATAATTTTATCTAGGGATAGGACAGACAGTTCTCCATTGGCTTTGCCTCGTTGTTCTCTGATAGTCTTGCCTCAAGCACAATGATTAATATCTCAATTTTCTGCCCATGGTTACTCTGAAATTACAGATGCTTGTGTCAGTGTGTAAAGCTCTTGCATCGGTCCAGATTAATGAAAGATTTAACATCCCTAAGATAATCCTTGACTAATGGAAAATGAGAGTAAAATGATTATCAAAGACATTCTGTAAACATCTAGAGGTCCAAGCAATCAATCTAAGAGCAAACAGGCCAATTATTTGCATTTTTATTGTAAGTATTTCAACTTTTATTTCAAATTGAACTGTAGCACTTGACCAAGCAAGTGAAAGAGGTCAAGAGTGAGAAAAAAGAACCTAATCTTCTCATTTCAAATGATATGAAAACTAATGTAGAAAAATAAATGAATGAAAAAATAAAAAGTATTATTCAAAGATAATTATATTACATAACAATATTTAAGCTAGTATATGAATGCTTCTATCTATTTATACCTCAACCAACAAGTTATTTAAAAATACAATAACCATGTTCTTTTACAAAGCATTTTTTGGTGCTACCAGTAGCAATAGATACTTGGGAGAAGCTAGACAGTAAGTCAAACTCAGAAAGAATTTTTTTCCTCAGTGCTATAAATATTGGTTGACCTGGAATATATGAATCAACAAGATTCTCAGTAGATATTTTGGTAAGCAGTTAACTGATTAAGAGAGTAAAGAAAAAAAGTCATTAAGTTCTGGGGAATAACTTTAAACATTGTTGTAGAACTAAGACCAATAGACAAGATTTTGTTAAATTTTATTTAACAAGTAAGTCCAAATTATTTTTAGTTATTGGTTGATTTCTTCTCTAAAGAGCTGAATTTTGATCCTAATAATTAACATAGAATGAAATCAATATTATTACATTAATTTTTTAATGCTTTGTAATTGCTACACATAAAGCCAGTTAGAAAGATTAACCAGATTTAATTTTGTAGAATATTGTATTTGTTTATTTAGCTCTAAAAGTAGCACAAACTAGTTTGAAAACAGAGATGAGAGAGAGAAAGAGATATTGGACAGGAGAGAGAGAGAGAGAGAGACAGATTCGGGAGTGGAGAGAATGATCTATGGTTACATCCTCAGGGAGTCAGAATAAGCAAATGAATTATTTTGAAACAAAGATAAAAGGGCATAAGAAAGGGGAAAAATAGGAAAAAAGAAAAATGAGAAAAAGAATCTTCAGATATAGGTTTCTGATAATTGTGATAACTGTACTTGAAGGCTCAGTATTGTACCACAGTACGCATTCTACACTGGAAAAGGCTGTGTTCTCTATAATGCTTCCTTCACTAATATCTCTCTTTCTATGCAGAAATTGAAGGAATGGTCCTTCAGTTGTGTACAGAGGATAACAGGGGCTTTACTGATACATTCTTCAGTGAACCAAGAGATTTTCATACTTCTTCAAGTGAACAAACCTTTAAAAATCTACATATATGTTATTATCTGTGTCCCCTTATGAAGAAAGCTAAGTGCTAAGTTACTTGTGAAATATTACAGATCTCTCTACATGAATAAAATGACAGGGAATGAAATTTAAATGACAATTTAAGAAGCATGAGACAGTATGGGTCTGCTCAAAGTTGAAACAGAGAACAAAGGCAAGAGAAATCTTGGGAGAAATTATTATTACCAGAATAAGATTGCTTTAAGGAGATGAATTAGAGAAAAGAAAACAAAAATAATACCACAAATCTATAATTTCTGTTTTTGGATAGACAGTATTTGGGGTTTTCATAAGATCAAAAATTTTAGACTCAATGTAATGGATACTCTCATTAATTCTACAAATGTCTCTTGAGTACCACATACTATTCTATGACATGAACATGACAAAGATGAAATAAACTGACAAGATCTGAGTTCTCATAGAGTTTAATTTGGCAGCTTGCTTTATTCTTAAGTAATATGGAAAGGCAATCTAACAGAGTAGTTTGAAAAAAACTCAACTTTGAATAACAAATCTGGCAATTATTGGCTTTATGAACTTGAGCAAGTTACTCAACTTCTCTATGCCTTGTCTTCTTATTTGTAAAACAGGAATAATAATATTAACTCACAGGATTGTTGTATTAAAATTGAATCAAGACTATATTGCAGTTCACACAGGGCCTGGGGCTTAATATTCATTACATGTTATTTTATTATTATTATTAAATGTTTTATTATGATAATTTAGTGCATATTGTGTTAACTGAACCTTATTGAACAAGAAATATTTAAGCATATTTCAAAGCTGGCTAATAGGACTTGCACTAGCTGAAATTATGTGAAGAGAAGGACATAGAGGGATGAAGGATGGGTTTATATAAGCTTAGAAAAGTAAGCAAAAGGTATTTCAACTGGGTTTTTGATGTTAAAGAAAAAGAGGTCATGACATTTTGTAAAAAATATTATGTCAAGACTTCATGTACTATTCAATATTATTTGACTTAATATATTAACAAGTTCAACAGTATTCATATAGAAATTAAACTTTGAGTACAAAATTGCATTGATTACTTTCCATCCATAAAACAATGATGATCTAAAAATCTTTGAATGCTTCTTTGAGAATCTTGTACTTTTAAAGCATTAACTTGAGATATAAGACATAATTTTCTCCCTCCCTAACGAGGCTAGTGTCTCAGAATAAATATAGACGCCTGTAGCAGGAATCTCATAATTTAGCTTTATCTACAGATAAATTACACTAACCATCTTCTTATGAGATTTTATTTTATTCTTGCTTCTCAAAGAGAATTGCATATTTTCAAAAATTTTTAGTTTATTTTTAAACTCTTGAGTATTTGTACTTTTTGTTTAACATGCATGCACAAATAATTTTAATAAATTAGTTTTTAATGCCCAAAGAAGTTTTAGTCATTTCTAGAAATTCCATAATATATATAATTTAAATTAAATATTTTAAGATATTTTTCTCTTCAAAATAAAAATCAAAGCCATATTTTAGAAAATTAGAGAGAAGGGAATAAAATACTTTTGATCTGCCCGTTGCTGTTAACTATCTAAGAAGATCAAATTGTGTGATTTATCCCGTGTGAACTCCTGGGATAAGATGATAGAAGCAGCATTTATTGAATTTAATTATCATCATCAAACCACTCTTTCACAATTACCTAATACATTTGAAAACTGAGACAATATTATGTATTTTTAGTCCTGGTGTTTTGAAAGAAAGAATAAACTGTTACATAAATAATTGTTTATCTTCTCTTAGAAGACTTGCCCCAAACTTTTTCATTACAACAGCTGGGGTTAACGGAATAGCTTTGGTGCTTCCAAAATATAAAATTTCCCTGGAGAGATTAGAGAAACTTACATGTGGTAATGAGTATAAATAAGGGAAGCAGAGTAGACAAATAATTGTTAATTTTTCTAAGGAAAAACAAGAGTATCAGGTTTTTTATTGTAGCAGGAATTTCATAAAAGCCAATTAAGAGAACTTAGCATCTGAAGTGTTTAATAAATAGTGATGATAGATTCTTGCATGCGGTGATTGAAAAAGAGGGAACAGATTAGAAGGTCAATGTAACTGAAAACATTTATAGTGAGAAAAAGAACCATGTAGCCCAGAATTACTGATAATTATAACTCAACTAAAGTAAAATATGAGGGGACTTCAAAAAGCTTGTGGGAAATTGAATTAAAAGATAAAAATGAAAAATATGAACTTTCTTTCTAAATATAATGCCATCAAGTTGAAGACAATTTTACAAATGATGGTACCAGCTATTTAGTCTATTTCTAAATAACTGAATGTCCTGGGAATTTAACCATGTCAATGAAATCTTCTTACATTATGAACTAAAGAAAACTGGGTGACCTTTAAAAAAATTAGATTAGAAAACAAAAAGAAGTCAAGAAGCCAGGTCAGAACTTTAAGGTGGATGCCTAATAATTTTTCACTGAAACTGGCAAAATTTCATTGTAATGGTGAAGCTTTCCTGGGTGTTTTTCCTCTAAAGCCTTGGAAAACTTTCTCAAAACTCTCATTATATACAGATGTTATTGTTCTTTAGCCTTCCAGAAAGTCTACAAGCAAAATGCCTTGAACATCCCCAAAAAACTGTTGTCATGACTTTTGCACTTGACTGGTTCATTTTTGCTTTGATTGGACCACTGCCATCTCTTACCAGTCATTGCTTTGATTGTGCTTTGTCTTTAGGATTACATTGGTAAAGCCATGCTTCATTTCCTCTTACGATACTTCAAGAAAACGTTTTAGGGTGTTGAGCCCACTTGTTTAAAATTTTCATTGACAGTTCTCCTCTGTCTGCAGCCAATGTGAGTACAATGGTTCTGACATCCATTGAGTGGAATTTGCTCAACTTTAATTTTTTAGTCATAATTGTGTAAGCTGAACCAATTGAAAAATCTACGGTGTTAGCTGTTTCAGCTGTTGATTGTCAGTCCCATTCAGTTAGGGCCATCCCTATTTCTTCCATCCACACTTCACCATAAATTTGAGGTTTGTTCTTGCTTCCATTTTAGCAGAATTCATGTTGCTCTGATAGGTGTTCTTTTCAAACTAATGTCCTACCCTTAGTGCTTCAAAGTAGATCCTGTAGGTTTATTTTGATGAAAAAGTATTTTGAAATCAACCTATTTTTTTTTCTTAATACACAGGGAATTCTGTATTTGCACTATTCACATAACGAAATTCAATACATAATTGGTTTTTGTCATCTCTCTCCATTATCTAACCTACGTCATTATCAAGCTATGTCCTGCCATTTCCAGAGTATACCAACCTACTATCAGGCTTTTTTCTACTAACTTCACATGTGCTGCCATCTTTCTCAACCTAACCAAAACTGTTGTCAAACAAAAAATCTGCTACCATGCACATTTCTTACTCATATATTGAAGAATGTCTTATATGCTTTTCTGTCATTGTCAAGGAGCTGCAGTAAAACCTATTCCCAGAATAGGTACTGGGAACATTTTATCTTTATTTATCTCTTAACTCTATGAATGAATAATAGAAAAATATCAGAAATATAACATTTATTTTCTTTATGGAGAATTAATATTCAGTTTTTCTAAAGTCAGAAAAAACCCATTGTGGGCATCCTAGTGCAGAAATCCTGTAAAACCTTCTCTGGGCTCTCCTGATTCACAGTACATTTTTTGGGGATTATAATGGGTTGAACTGTGTCTCTCCATCATCCCCCGCCAAAGAAAAAAATTGAAAAAACAAATAAAACAAAAACAATGATAAAGTCCTAACTCCTAATACCTCAGAATGTGACTTATTTTAAAATAGAGTCATCGCATATATAATTTGTTAAAATAAGTTCATACTGGAGAATGGTGGACCCTTAATTCAACATGACTAGTTCCTTTATAAGAAGAAAAGAGACACAGAGACACAGAAACTTAAGAGAAGAACATATGCAAATGAAGGCAGAGGAGGCTGCAGGTGGGAATTATAAAAATAAGAAAATAGTCATTAATTTCTAGGTATATCAAAAGTTTTAAATAAATAGTAAGATCACGTGCTCTAAAAATTACACAGCCACTACAATTCCATTTATTTATATTTATATGTAGTGTGTAAGCTAAATAAATTTGAAATAAAATTCTTAGTGTCATTTTGTAACAGGCTAAATCATTTTAGAGTGGAAATCTTAGTATTCTGTAAATCTTAGTATTATTTTGTAAATCAAGTTCGCTGGCATAAATAAAAAGTTTCTATTTCATGTGTTAGTCATTTTATTAAATACTTCAAGAGAGATGAAACAATATAAAATACAGTTTCACTTTTAAAAAGTGATGAATGCTGATGAATGTGTATCTGGGGAATGAGAGGTTATTAATTTATTGTTAACTTTCATAAAAGTGTCTCAAGCTAGTTTTCTTAGCTTGGTATGCTTAAATATGATTAAACAAAATATTTTTATTCCACAACATTATACAATTCATTACAAAACTGTAATGTTCAGTCTTAATATGATCTTCAAAAAAATCATTTTTAGACTAGTAAAATTGAGAATGTTGGAAAATTGTCTGAAGTTAGAATAGTAAAATAATAAATTTATAATACAAAATCATTTGTCAACTTTTTGAATTTTAATGCCTAATTGAAATTGTATCACTTCAAAAGTATTAATGAGAAAAACAAAACCAGAATACTTTATATCCAATTCTACTATCTATATTTTGTAGATTGTGTACGTGTTTCAATACTGTTTCTATATTCATACAATTCTTGCAGGGACAGAGAGCTGGCAGGTAAAAATTTACTTTACTTTTTCCAGTGTAGAATTGACATTGTGAAGCAGCTACAAAAACTTGGACTACATTTCCCAGATGCCCTTGCATCTAGCTGGGGCCATGTGGACAGTTCTCACCAGTGGAATATGAACAAAAGTCATTTGTCTTTCTTTTACCAAAGTAGTTAACAAGCTAGCATACTTTAACAATTTTGACCTCCCTCTCCTCTTGCTAACTGGGATTCTAAGCATAGAGGTGAGAAACCACAAGATGAAAAGAGCTTGGATTCCTTAATTACCATGTGATAAAAGCTACCTGCAGACTAAGAGCTGCAATTAATTGTTTGGTGAATGAAAAATAAAGTTCTAAATTTTGAAGCTACTGACATTTGAGGTTAACCTAAACCAACTTTTATTATTCTAACTAAAACAATAATTAAAATAAAATGTCACACATTAAAATATATCAATTGATTAGTTAACTGTATTATTGTGAAAGTAATAAATATTAAAATCCTAAATTGTTTTCTGATTATCCAAAGATGATACGTTAAATTTCTTAGATTTGTAATTAAATGGTAATTCCCTATAGAGAGTTAATTAAATATTGATATTCACTTTTATTTTGGTTTGGAAAATATAAAGAAAATAAATATAATTTTACTTTATTTTATTATTTTATTTTTTATTTTTTGAGACAGAGTCTCACTCTGTCACTTAGGCTGGAGTGCAGTGGCATGATCTCTGCTCACTACAACCTCTGCCTTCTCGGTTCAAGCAATTCTCCTGCCTCAGCCTTCCAAGTAGCTGGTATCAGGGCTTCAGCCACCATACCTGGCTAATTTTTTGTATTTTTTTAAAGAGATAGGGTTTTGCCATGTTGGCCATGCTGGTCTTGAACTACTGACCTTAGATGATCCACCTGCCTTGGTCTTCCAAAGTGCCGGGATTACAGGGGTGAGCCACCATGCCCAGCACATTTATTTTAGATGTCTTCCCAGAAGTATAGCCCAGAATGTATATTCATATAGATGAATTCATTTGAAAAGACAATAATTTATTCTAATTATATTAAGCAATGTATAGATAATACATGACTATACAAAATTGTTTGGGGTCTAAGTACCACCATTTAGTACATTTTTCTAATTCCTATATATTTGTATAAGACCTGACAGTATTCTTTAGAAAAGCTCTAAAAAGCCTACTGTCAGCTAGTCTGCTTTATCAAACTGGTCATTACCCTTACCCTCATTTAGTTAGTGAGGGGAGTCAGACGTTAATTGGATAAAAGCAAAAAAAAATTACTGAAAGCAATATTCTATGAAGGATAAGTATAGAGCATGATGACTTGGCATAACCGAAACAGCTAAGTAATAGGAAGGACATATTTGAGGAAGTACATTTAAATGTAGACCAGAAAAATAACTAGGCATGATAGAAAGAAATGGGAGGCAGAGAAACAACACTGAATGTAGGCATTTGTTATTGAGTTTAAGGCAATGAAAGAGAGTCCATGTGTCAGAATCAGACTGGAGAGGGGAAAATGGCAGGAGCTATGGACAGAGGAAATATTATATCTTAGTAAATATTTAAGATTTCGTTCAAAGTATAATACAAGGCTAACATATTTGGGTCATGCTAATGATGAATCAGTGTATGTTTTAAGAAGAATATTCTGAGTAGCCTTTAAACAACAGATGGGAGGGACAATAGTGCATGTGGGCAATAATGCCATAGCATTGAGTTGGAGTGGAAGGCAGTGGAAACTAAAGCAGAATTAAAAGTGTAATCAAGTAGGCATGTATTTCAGAGGATGCAAGAACTCCCCATAAAAAGGTTAAAAGAAAATAGATGTAAAAATCATAATTCATGTTTTTATAATGTTCATTTTACTAAAGTATTAATATCTAAAGTACCTTTTTTCTGTACACTACCGTATGAGGCTAGTATTCCTGCTACCATCTTTTTACATATGAAGAAACTAAAGGTTAAATAGTTGTGAGATGTCTTCAGGAAAGTTTTTCTGATCATTCACTTTGATATTAAGTAATTTCTTATGCCATACCTGTATTTTCATGCATTTATTCCTTTCTCCAAACACATCTGTGCACCACGTACCATACCGCATGCTGGATATACAAAACCAGGCAGATTACAAAGTATACAAAGCCAAGGAGGTTACTATCTAGAAATGTGAGACAAATATCTAAACACATACATATATTGCACTACTTTAGCATAAGGAAATAGAGGGTACAGTAGGGACCAAATTTTATGATGAAGAGTTAGATAATCTAATAAAAATGAATAATTTTGCTTTAATTTTAAAAGACATAATTTAATATATTGGGGTAAGATGGTCTCTAATGTACATAATTAAATATTTTGGGATGAAGAAAGAGTTCTCATTTTGAATAAAGAAAAAATGAGCACTTATCTATGTCATGAGGATGAGTTCTTATCATTGATCTTTGACCTTCATGAAATGGAAGCTGTAGGTAGTTGTTTTAAAGGTGTATTCTAATAATTACTGGGGAGTTTACTTTTAGTGTTGATTTGTTCACCAGTTTTGGTATTAGTTACAACACTAGCAATAAAGGGAAGTAACAGGTGATTCGGGACTCAAATGTATACAAGTCCAACACCATAAATGCTAGTGTGTGTTGGGAACATTTGTACATGATGATATGAGTGTTTGTGTGTGTGCTTGTCATGTCTGCTTCTGTACCTTTTTATTGAAATGTTAGTAGGAGTGTGGTATTGACTAAGCACAAACTCTATATTTAAGCAGGAAAAACACAGAAATTGGTATCAGTATCTAGATTCAAGTTTACACGATCAAGAAGACTTTGTGCAAACTACGTCAACCTTCTGAATCCCAGTTTTCCTCTTTTCATGGCAATAGTGTCCAAAACACTATAAAGTCAACTACAAGTCAGTTATAAAGTCCAATAACTAAAGGTAACAGGCTTTTCATTGTTTTTCACATGTTATTCTGTTTCCTGTGCTAGTTAAAATTATATTTTTTGCTAATAGATGCTCTTTGCAAATGATTCATTTAGAAAACCTTTAGGAAATATTTAACCAGCAAAGACTCAACACCATAAAATCAATTTTAACAAAATCAGTCTATAAGATATGACCTTTCAATTGAATACTGCTTTTAAACTATCTTGTTTTAGTATGCATGTTGGATAATTAGGTTTGTCTTTTTAAATCTTGATTTTCTCTTTAAAAGAGAGGTTTAATTGGACCTACAGTTCCACATGGCTGGGAGGCCTCAGAATCATGGCTGGAGGTGAAAGGCACTTATTACATGGCAGTGGCAAGAGGAAAATGAGGATGAAGCAAAAGTGGAAACCCTTGATAAACCCATCAGATCTTGTGAGACTTATTCACTATCATAAGAATAGCATGGGAAAGACAGGCCGCCATGATTCAATTACCTCTCCCTGGGTCCCTCCCACAACACATGGGAATTCTGAGAAATACAATTCAGGTTGAGATTTGGATGGGGACACAGTCAAACTCTATAAACTGTCAATTACCCCTAACCTCTAATAAAATGTAAAAGTTAATACTGTTAATGTAATTCATGAATACACTGTTCAAATTTATTTTTAAATTAAATGAAAATTTTTATGTTAGTGAGCACCTTCTATTCATTATTTATCCCTAAGTTAATTTTACTTTATTTATACATAAATGTATAAAATCGATGTCAGAGCTTTCTATAAAAACAAAGGTAGATAAACACTGCATTGCATGAATGACTATTTTATTTATTTGAGAAAATATCGTCAAGGCAGCTTTAAAATTTGGTTTATTGTGCTATGATTAAACATTATTGCTCATATCTATGCAAAACAGTGTAGTAACTCCTGGACAGATAATTAAAGTTAAGATATTCTTTCTTGAGGGTGGCACCCTAAATTATCATTATGATGATTTAATTGAGCATCAAATACACTCATGATGCTTGTAAACCATGAAGCAGGCATACAGCTCTTTTTCCTTTGTAATGTTTTATCCTTTGCCCCACTGCTTTAACGACTAAAAAGCTGATTTTTACTGTTTTTCTTGTGTAGTCCGATTTACACCTGTGACCAATCTTTTTAATTACCAGGAACGCTGCAGTTGACACAGTTTGGTTCCATATGACAGTATCCATTTATATTCTCTCTTGACAAATTCCTGGCAAATGGCATTACCACAGATGCCAAACTACATGGATAGTTAAGGTTGTCTCTTTTTTGCTTTCAATTTTAGATGTTTATATTAGGCAAGAGAATCATTTTGAGAAACAATTACTAAGCTTTAATGTAATGAAAATCTCCAAGTTATTAAAATACTTTGTTCATTCTGTTCCAATTACCACACAATAAAATACTTCTGTGTAATGAAATGTGTTTATTGCTTTTCACTGAAATGGGAAATAGGCAAAGGAATCAGTTTATGGGAGCACAGGTGAACACCTGAAGTTTAAGCATTGCCAAAAGTAAAGTCTATTGCAACTAGCTTGATGTTTTCTTCTCCAGCTATAGAAATGCTCCTGGATAACTGCTAGATGAATGGGAATATAAGTTGGTCAATGCATAACGATTTAGAACTCTTTGTTTCATCTTCCAGAGACTACTTTACTACTTGTAATAATTATGTTCAAATTCTTCTGTGCATAGACCTATGAATAGGTTTAACTCAAAGGCTATATTGGGAATGGCTTTAAATAAAATTATAAATGAACCTGTAACAAAATATTTTTGTCTTATTTCCAAGGCCAAGTGTGGTATGCACAATATATTCATCATGCATTAAGCATTGAATATTGTTATTCTCAAATAAAATCTAAAGCCCAAAGTAATATGAATTACATATAAGTTAAAAAAGAGTAATCTGTAAGAGCAAAATAAAGCACCATATAAAGAGAATATAATAAGGATATTGATTATGCAATATATAGTCCAAACTGGGATACCTTGCATATAAAATGAGGTCTGTTAATTAGTTATTTATGCTGAGACAACACACATAACCAGGACTGTCCTGCACAAACTGGAGCATATGGTCCTCTAACTATACAGAAATATACTTAATATATAATTAACAAAAGCAAGAATGCTGTGAAATAATTATGCCAGTGAAAATGAAGTTTTGTATTTAAAAGTATAAATAATTTAAGTACTGAGATCCACAGAAGCTTAGTTTCTCCTTCTTGTTACTCCTTAACTATTCCCTTCTTAACATCTGCTTATAAGATTTAGCTTATGTTATTTTCATAGCAGCAGAGGAGAGTGGTTTGCTCCTGGGATGTTCCCTGGGCTTCAGGTGGTTCGCGGCAGTGTGGCCTCGTCCTTGTTTTCCTATGCAGGCATTTGCTGCACTTTTTTTTTTTTTTTTTTTTGAGACAGAGTTTTGCTCTTATTGCCCAGGCTGGAGTACAATGGCACTATCTCAGCTCACCGCAACCTCCACCCCCTGGGTTCAAGTGATTCTCTTGCCTCAACCTCCCGAGTAGCTGAGATTACAGGCACCCACCACCACACCCAGTTAATTTTGTATTTTTAGTAGAGACGGGGTTTCTCCCTGTTTGTCAGGCTGGTCTTGAACTCCCAACCACAGGTGATCCGCCCACCTGGGCCTCCCATGCTGCACTTTTTGCTGATCTGGTTACATGAGGCTTTGGGTATCTCATAGTATGTTTAAGTCAAAAGTGAATTAAATGAAAAACAGAACCAATTCCTCAAAAAAAAAAAAAAAAAGTTTACATGCTTTAAAAAACCTCAGGTGTTAAATACTGAAGTTTTGGTTTAATATCTTTATATAGCTAGATCTTAGAAAAATTAAAATTCTACATTTCAGATTTTTTTTTTCTGGTCCAGAGTTATTCTGTTGTGAAGTCATTAACAAATGTTTTTTAGCTGTTGGCAGAAACATAATAATTTGGTCCAGATATGTTTTATATGTTTTATGTAATCTCTAGTTATCTGAGAATTTCTTAAAACATCTGGACACTTGGATGTTTAACCAAGATAGGCAAAATGCCAAAAGGAAGAATATGATTTGTATAATGCACTTAGTTATGTGAAGATATTGCATTAGAGTTTAAGCAAACATAACCAGGATTCTATGCTCAAACAAGAACCTGCTCAATAGCTGAATAGTTTAATGACTTTGTGTAACCTTTAAATTATATTTTGGCCCAAAAGCTTAACTGAAGTAAATTGCAGAATTAGAATGAAACCATTGGAGTGAAGAAAAAACTCATTAACTGATGTTATACTGAGTCAATATAATTTTTAAATGCATGATTATTCTCTTAAATATAAGTTAAATATAAATGATATCTCATTAAATACTATAGGAGAAGTCATTTGTTAATAGTGGCCAGTTACATTGAGTTAATTAAAACTGTTTTCTGCTTAAGGAAAAGGAATGTTTAAGAAAATTTATTTTTATATGTCATACTGGACCACCATTGGTATTATTAGATATCTGAGAAATTTTCGTATTTGTAGCATGACTAATAGCTTCAGTCACTGAAAAGAGAACACAGAAGAGAAGCAGTTTTGAGGAGAAAGAAGTAGTGAGTGTCACCAACTGAGAAGAGTATGCAATTTTACTCCACTGGCAAGCTAACAATTTAGCCTGTCCATACCATGTAGATAGTGAAAGAAGATGTGAGACTTCTGAAGCTGAGATAAAAGACATTATTGGCCACAGAGAATGCGGTAACCAGTGGGTCGGCAAGCCTGTACTTGATGTCCAACCCCTAATTCCTCCTGAGAAATATGGAGGAACAGATTATAGCTGCACAGGAAGTGGTTTGTCTTACAGGGGAAGTTCCCAGGGCTAAGGGCCCACTACTTTCTGAGCTGGCAGCAAACTTGGTAGCAAGCAGCAAACAAGCCAGTCTTTCTCCCTCCAGGGAGCAAGATTTTGCATGGTCATTATTCCCTTGTAGTCTTGAACTATATTGTTGCCTAGGTGGCTAATTACAGAAACTACTTAGAATTAAGAGAAGAATGTCTTGAGGTTGAGCACCGTAAGCAAAATGTGCAAGAACACTCAAGGTCTATGTTGGACCTCCCTCCAAACAGTGTTATTCAGTTTAAAATCTAACTGTATTTTTTGGTTTCTTTGGGCCACACTGGAAGAAGAATAGTCTTGGGCTACACATAAAATACACTAACATAGCTGATGACCTAAAAAAAAAAATCACACACAAAAAATCTCATAATGTTTTAAGAAAGTACATAAAGCTGTCCTGGGCCACATGCAGCCCATAGGCCTCATATTGGACAAGCTTGAGTTAGAAAAAAGAAATAGATTCTAGTGTTTGATAGTAGAGTGACCACAGTTAACAATAATTTTTGTATATTTTGAAATAGATAGAAGAGAAAATTTGGAATGTTTTCAACACAAAGAAATTATAAATGTTTGAAGTGATATTCATTTTCCTGATTTGATCATTACACATTGTACACATATATCAAAATATCACCTGTACCCCAAAAATATATACAATTATGATGTATCAATTAAAAAATCTCTTATATTAATCTTCAAAGAAAAGTTACAAGGGAGTGTATTGGCTTGAAATCAAACTCATATCAGTGAGATACAAAATAGTTCTTCCTTGAAATCTGAAAGATCTTGGAGTGGAGTATTAAGTTAGAACATGGGCATCTACACTGGGGAGTTTATTCAAAATAATTCAAATATAGATCTATGTGGAATCCAACTTAAAGACAGCTTTCATTCCCACCCTAACAGACTAGTCAAAGCCTTGCCTGTCATGGACAAGGAGGCTGAAGAGTTTCAGAGATGAGACAATGAAAAGACCTACTTTCTGCCCATTATTGGCAAGGTGACAACCTGGAGAGCTGGGAATAAAGGCCTTTAGGTTAGTTTTGGGAGTTTTAAAACAAAGATGGGTTCTGCCTTGCTACCCAATGGGAATTCTGTGGCCAGGATAACTGAAAATGTGCCTACGATTACAAGGAGTATTAACTCTAGAATAAAATTCAGGAGAGGGCTTCAGGTAGCCCTTCTGCTGGAACTGCATCCCCTCACCTACACCCCACCTCCATCCCTGATAACTCACTGTGGTGTAGCGAGCATCCAAAAGTTCCGGCTGGTGGACTGAAAGCAGTTCAGCATTAAGATTAGAAAATTTCAGAGAAACTGGATTTTTCATCTAGAAGTCATGGTATTAGACATAGATATTGCCAGCATCAGATGTCTGCATGTGTCCTAGGCCAAACAAGGTGAACCACTTAAATGAAAATCACTGAATTTAAAGTGCTTTATGTGGAAGTGAAGCTTCACTCCAAAATACCATGATGATGTATAAACTATCCCATGCATTCAGATGCCACCACAGGAGAAGTCAAAGAACAGGGGCAGGAGGAAAATCACTGGAAGTTAGTTAGAGACTGACTAAATGTGAAAATTTAAGTTTATACTGGAAGTGATGATACTGCCATACGTGGACAAGTTCGTGTTTGTTTAGACAATAAGATGTTGCTAGACTGACTTAACTTTAGAAAAATAAAGTTACCTATGTGCATATCTGTATTGTGATAATATATTTAAACTACCTCATATGATACATTTATCATTTATTTGTATTTTTTATTTTTGACTTTTGGAAAGTTTTTCTTGCGTCTTCAATATCTAATTGATTTCTTCATTCTTCATAACGTGGTATTTAATGACCAGATTATGTTTAATAGATATTAATGATATAATGGTTTCAACAGGTTAGAGAAAATCTCTTTGGCATGATAATCTTCTTTTTCACCTGCTTTTAAATGTCACGGGATACTAGGGCTGTTGCTTACCTAACCGGAAACTTCTGCAGCGTCCGGCAGCTTCTTCCTCAGTACTGCGCATTCCCGCTGTGATCGTGCTTCCCACTCGGCCCAGCAGGCTGAGCTTGGCTGGTGCATCGGCCCAGATCCCACACCTGGTAAGGGCAAGCCTGGCGCGGAGCCGCGAGGCGTGTGTGGGTGAATGAGCGTGGGGTTCAGCCACTGTGCACAGGTAGGAAGCTCCGACTGCCGCAGCAGGGACGGAAGCTCCACGGAGCCAGCATAGGTATTGGCTCCGTGTGAGGTTGCGGCCAGACCCGGTGTACCACACGGAGCTTCCACTGTGAGCACCCGCGGATGGATGAGGGGAACACAGTGGGGCTCAGAAGCATGGAGATTCCAGGAACCAGAGATTCCCAAAGAGGGTGTCACAGTCCTGGCTTGGAGAGCCCCTAGGTCTGGGATCCCTGAAGGGCAACAGTTCCCTCATTCTCCTCACCTGCAGCATGGCGAGCGTGGGCTCTTTAAGCTCCGTTTGTGTTACAGCTTTTTCAGTCCCACCATTCGGTGGGTCCCGAATTCTCCTGCTGCATGCAGGAAGAATGAAGTACACGGACAACTAGAGGGTGGACAGGGGCGTCGTCGAGCAGCGGAATGGTTCTCAGCAGACTGAAGTAGCTCCTTTCTGCAGGCAGGTAGTGCGGACCAGTGTCCAGCTCTCAGCAGAGAGACCCACAGTAGAGAGGAAATCCTTTTTGCAGGTAGGTCGTCCTGACAAGTTGAGAAGACTTGAAGTGGGCAGCTCCTTCCTGCAGCTGGTAGTCTCCATGTCTGTGTGAGTTTGGCTGGGTCCTGGGTTATTGTGGGCCCAGAAGAGAGGAAGTTGTGCTGATTGGTCCAAGGGTGGTCATGGGTGGGCCCAGAAGAAGCACGTAAGTTCTCCGCCTAGGTTGCGGACTTCATCTGGAGCCACAGCCTGGCCCCAGACTTCAGGCTTTTCCTGGCTTGAAGGTGGTGCTTCACCGGGGAGCCACCCCTTTCCACCTAGGAACTTGTCTGCTTTTTGTCATCAACATGCCATCGACAGTGCCCACGCTGAGTATGCCAAGGGTCACCTGCAGGCCCATGCCAGGCCACCCTCAGCTCCCCAACCCTGGCCTCCCTCCCTGAGCTTGTTGGTGCCCAGAGTCCAGAGGGGACTAAGGTGGCAAGGGGCTGGGGTGTCAGCACCACTCTGAACGCATGCACACCTGTCTGGGTTGTGACAGTGCCCAGGCTTGGCTTCAACTTTGCTCTAAAATTGGAGCAGGTGCCAGGAGCAGAGAGAGGCCAGGCTGTGGGAACAGGTACTTCCGAGTTCTACAGGGGCAAGGAGATTCTCTGGCCCTTCAGAGCACAGAGATGCTCAGTCCACAGCCTCAGCTGGGTGGCTGCAGCTGCAGCCGGGAGCATGGGGCTCCTGCCCTGCCAACACAGAATTAGGCAAAGGTCCTACCTGTTCCTGGTTCCTGCTGGCTCCATGGAGCATGTAGCCCTGGCTGTGCCTCCCTTTCTGCAGTTGGTGTCCCCACAGTGGCTGCTCCAGAGAGCCCACCATTGCCATCAATTATACAAATCTTGAGCTAAGATTTTCAGTGGTACTACTTGGAATTGGCTGTTTCTTGTTAGATTTCGTAAATTTGGTTCTAGTTTGTGTATGTATATTAATTAGCCTCTGTGTGTGTGGAGGAGTGGGCAGGGAAAGGACAGGTGATTGTAGGAGCTGTATCTATTACTCTGAGTGTGTAGGTGTCAGTCTCCAGCAAAATATATTGGGGTACAACTATTGATTTTTAAACAATTTCTAGTTTTATTTAATATTTACATGAATTATCACTATATTTTTGCACTAAAATCTACTTATTCTTGAATTAGAGAACATTGTTGAAAACAATGGCAATAACTTTGGTATGTGGAAGTGAATCTGAACTTCCAGATTTTAATATGGATTTGATAAATACTGTGAACTAATAAGGATGAAATTGAAGACATTTTAAGCGGTTTACAATTCTCTGGGATTATATTAAGTTCTTGTTAAAATCTTTAAGGGGAAAACTAATATAAATTGGACCTAGCAGGAGTTTGCTGAAATAACTATGTAATTTCTGTGGCGATGTCAGGATAAGCAGGTGTGTGCAAAATGATTTTCAATTTCTTACCTCACATATTCAATTGCAAAGGATTTACTGTTTTCTAGAAAATGTGTTAAATAAGGTCATACAAGGTAAGAGAGAATCTTTGGTTATATGTTGGCTTTGGACATTACCTGGGTCCTTGGTCCAAGAGAGAAGGTAATGTTATTTCAACTGTTATGGAAACCATAAAAAAACAAAACAAAACAAAACAAAACAAAATAAAAAAAACAAAACAACAACAACAAAAAACTAAACAGTGCTTAAACTTAAACTTAGGGGTTAATGCCCCACTAGAAGACAAAAATCCATTGGATAACTGACTATGCTTTTAACACTCTAAAAAGAGAGGAAGAGGTAAACAGAAGGCCTTGGAAACCTGACATTCTCAATGTTAAAAATGAAGCAGTGAGAATGCTTCAGGCTATGTGTGAATCATAGGATAGGTCGAGTCTGAGGTCATATCACTTGCTGGTGGTGGAAAAATGCATTTCTCTAACAATAATATCGATTATTCTAATATAAAAATGGTAATAGAAATAGAAAAATAGCAACATTTTCACCAAAGTGTGTCCTGAAGGAGTAATTGCCAAAAAGAATATTTCAGTTCAAGCACAGCTGTTATCCTAAATATTGGAATGACTTTAGAGATGAGTAGAGAAAAAGAAAGAAGTAGGCCAATAAATGAGAAGAGGAAGCCAGGAATAATTGAGGTGACTATAGAAACACGAGAAACATTGTGGTGACAAATATAGATAAACTCCTGGCAAACTATGTTTAGGCCAGACATCTTTCAGGAAAAAGAAATCGAGGCCAAGCCCTTAAAGTGTAGACATCAGAGAAAACCAGCATCCCAAAGATAATGTAAGTCTGCTCAAGAATCTCTAAAAGGTATAGAGAGGTCAGGTAATATACATATATACATTATATATATATTAATGTATATATGTACCCAAGTATAAAACCTACTGAAATTAGTTCTAATTTTGAAATTAGTTTCAATATTAGTTGTAAATTGAGGAATTATTTAAATGATTCCATGCCCTTACTGGAAAGAAAACAACAGTGAGAAAACCTTATAAGGATTAGTGAGATGTGGAATGATGGTTCATCATTTCATGATGCAGAATAAATGGAATTGATTTGGTGTTCAGTGATACTATTGTATGATGAACCATCAATGCTGTTTTGTTCCAAGAAATAGAAATGTAATAGAAATGTGGTATGATTATTTAAAAGCCCAGAAAATTGGGGCTACCTGAATTATTGGCCAAAAAGCCCAATGCAAAAAAAGTACATGGGGATCTGGTGTTGTGATAGTGGGTGCTATTTATATTGACTCCTTTAAAAAATCATAGCACTGATTGTTACTGAGTTTTCTTGTTTATCTTTAATTTATTCTTTTTCTCCTCATAATAGACAATCAATACTATGAGTTCAGAAATCTTACTGGATTATTTATTGCTGCATTTTTTTTTTTCTTTTTTTAATTTTCAAGTTCAGGGGTACATGTACAGGTTTGTTATATAATACAGTTTTTTTTTTAAAGCAGAATTAATGTAAGTTTATTGATTCAAATTATAAGATTTCGTAACAAATTCAGTTAGAAAAATGAGCTATTCTGAAGAATATTAAAATTGGAGAATTTTGGATGACTGTTACAATCCTAAATTGGTTGAAACATCTGTTTGTTTCTCTAATTAGTTTTGGGACTGTAACATGAAGAAAATCCTAAATCATGAGCAGATGCAAATGTTACCAGTTTTTTTTTTCCCATTTTATTTTATTGCATTTTAGGTTTTGGGGTACATGTGAAGAACATGCAAAATTGTTGCATAGGTGCACATGTGTCTGTGTGATTTGCTGCCTTCCTCCCCATCACCTACATCTGGCATTTCTCCCCTTGCTATCTCTCCCCAGCTCCCCACCCCCCACCGTCCCTCCCCTATTTCCCCCCAACTGACCCCAGTGTGTAGTGCTCCCCTCCCTGTGTGGCACATATACACTATGGAATATTATGCAGCCATCAAAAACGATGAGTTTGGGTCCTTTGTAGGGACATGGATGAACCTGGAAACCATCATTCTCAGCAAACTGACAGAAGAGCAGAAGATCAAACACCACATGTTCTCACTCATAGGTGGGTGTTGAACAATGAGAACATATATAATACAGTTTAACAAGTGCAGTTTGTTAAACTTGTGTCATGGGAGTTTGTTATACAGATTATTTAATCACCCAGGTGTTCAGCCTAGTACCCATTAATTATTTTTCCTGATCCTTTCCCTCCTCCTACCTTCCACCCTCCAAAAGTCTCCAGTGTGTGTTGTTCCCTTTTTGTGTTCATGTGTTTTCATCATTTAGCTCCCACATATAAGTGAGAACATATGGTATTTGGTTTTCTAATCCTGTGTTAGTTTGCTAAGGATAATGGCCTCCAGCGCCATAAAACCACTTTGGGATACCATCTCATGCCAGTTAAAATGGCTATTTCTAAAGAGTCAAAATATAATAAATGCTGTCAAGGCTGTGGAGAGAAAGTAACACTTATGTTGATGGGAGTGTAACTTATTTCAGCAATTGTGGAAGACAGTGTGGTAATTTCTCCAAGACCCAAAGACACTGTTGCATCTTTCTCAGTTGGAACACTGGACATATTATATGCTCAATTACTATTTGAACATTGGTATGTTGAATGAATAGATAGATGAATAAAATCACGTTGCCAGGGAAATGTGATAGTTTTGTCTTTCATGAGTTCTGTTTAAAGGGAATGTTCTCTTACAGGAGAAACAAGGAAAAAATGTGAGGGGCAAAGGCAATGCCAACCAATGATATTTAAAACTTTAAACTAGTTCAAAGGACAAAAGTGATAAACCTTTAGGAAAACTGAGTGAAACATTAAGTGCTTTAAATGTTGATGTCTTGGACATGAGATCTTAAAGTTGGGTTTTTTTTTTTTTAAAGGTATGTGAATTTCAGGACAGTAGTAGAAAAAAAACTCTGAATATAAAGTGTTTTTCATTGACTTTAGTAAGTACTTAGTTCCAGCTGTTACTTAATATCCTTCTTGTTAAACAAAAATTACCCAGCTAACAGATGCTAAACCATAACCCCATTCTTTCTGCCTCTACTATCTCATTACTAATGCAACTTCAGTTTCCCCGTATTTTCTGAGCATTTGAACAGTGAACAATATTCAGAACAAGGTGAATTTTGAGTTTTATCCCTTGTTAATTCTTTCAGTTTCTTGCTTTCCCTATAATTGTCATTTCAGAGCTGTTCCAGTTGACAGTCTTTAATAAAGGCTTGGGCTGATGGTTTTGGTTGGTTTTTCTTCCTTTACAGAGAAGACATAAGGAAGGTGACTGCTAATCAGGGCCAACTTTATATTTTCAAAGTGTGTCCTCAAAGCAATACCCAACATGCGTTAATAGAACATCCGGAAATCTTTCCTACTGGGTGATTGCATGCAGAAACCTGCTAAAAAATAGAGATAGGAAAAGATCAAATACTTTAAGCAGTGTTTTTGTTCCTGAAACTGTCCCAAACTGTGTTTTCAATTTAACTCATGTTGTTTTTACTAGGGACACCCCTAGTACCTGAAAAGGGAAAAGGAATATTGAAAAATTTATAGCCAGAATGGGTTTTTACTCATCATATATTGAATCTGAACTATGTGCAGGCTCCCAGCTTTCTCTAACTAATGACTTGATCATCTTAATTTTTCCATAGACATAAAATCATATCCAGACCGATCTGTGGGTCATCTTAAAGGAATCATTTTTAAGAATGTTTTCTGAGAATCCCTAACAGAGACATTGTTCTCATACTTTTTAGGGGGAAATACTGAAAAAATTCAGTTTCCTGTACTCTGAATTGCACAGCACCACCTTCAGCTGCATGTTCAAGACTCTCTAGAATACTTTTATTGAATAAAATTTCTGCAATTATGTAAATGTTCCAGATCTGTGCTGTTCAACCTGGTAGTAAGAATTCATGTGTTGCTGAAGATTTGAATTTTTACTTTTGCCTTCTGTAATATTTAAAAATATTTGAATAGACAAACATGCATAGTATAGTCTGTTTATTATTATCATCAAACAACATATTAAAAATGAAAAACCTCAGACCTATAGTATCAAAATCTACATTTTAACAACATCTTCATGTGACCCATATTCACATTAATATTTTAGAAGCACTGGTCACAACAATGAATGTCAAGCTTAATTTAGCATGTGTCAGAATCACATGAAAGCTCATTGAAATAGATATTGCTGGTGTTCTCCCCAAGCTTTTTAATTCTGAAGTTATGGATTATAGCCTAAGTTCCTAGACAATGTTGACTCTGCTGTTTTGGAGACCACATTTTGTTAAACACTAGAGCATTGGTTTCTCTGAAACCAATAAGAGGGTCAGTGCAGGGTTGTTTGGCATGCAGCACTTGAAGAGCTTCTTAAAAGTACAGATTCTTAGTTTTTAAACTTGTAGATTCAGTTTCATTAGGTTTGTAATGGAATTTGAGAATCTGTATTTCTGATAAGATTTTCATGTTTAAGTAATGTACAAGTAGATTTGGGAATAATTGTCGTAAGATTCTCTTTGAGGAATGGCATTTTTCAGTGATGAATTTTACAAGTGCTTGCTATCAAATAATGTGTAAGGATCGCTCCAATATTAAAAAGTCACTAATTTAAATATGTACAATCTAGAGTGGCTATCTTGTATACATATTTTAAATTCTATGAATAATAACTACTTGAATTACTCAACGGTCTAAAACAGACATGAATTATTGCTTAGAAAATATCAATTCTGCTGCATCACTAAGATAATTAAAGCATACAGTATCACAAGTTAAGTACAGACCCTGAACTTATATTTCCTCTTTACTACTGTGATGGTTAATATTGAGTATCAACTTAATTGGATTGAAGGATGCAAAATATTGATCCTGGGAGTGTCTGTGAGGATGTTGCCAAAGAAGATTAACATTTGAGTCAGTGGGCTTAGAGAGGCAGACTCACCCTTAATCTGGGTAGGTACCATCTAATCAGCTGCCAGCTCTGCCAGGATATAAAGCAGACAGAAAAACACAACAGGTAGACTGGCTTAACCTTCCCGCTTACATCTTTCTCCAGTGCTGGATGCTTCCTGCCCTTGAACATTGGACTTCAAGTTCTTCAGCTTTGGAACTGAGACTGGCTTCCTTGATCCTCACCTTGCAGACGGCCTGCTGTGGGATCCTGTGATCATGTGAGTTTAATACTCCTTAATAAACACCCCTTTATATATAAATCCATCCTATTAGTTCTGTCCCTCTAGAGAACCCTGACTAATACAATTATTAATTATGTGAATTTAGGAAAGTTAATTAACCTTTTAGTACCTCAGAATTTTCATCTGTAAAATGAGTAACAACATACTTGTTAAGGTTACTGTGATTAAATGAGATAATACCTTTTCAAAGCTTTAACTAGTTGCCATTATTATTATCAACATGATCATTATTACCAACTGATTGGGCCAATTATGTAAATTTCAACAAATTTAAAACAATTGCTATGGTTGATACATACAACAGGTTGTTTTTGAAAAATCAGTTGAGGAATCAAAATATCCCATATCCACTCAATCCAGCATTATTTGATCAAAACTGAGGCATAAAAAAGAAATAGTCAGTGCCCCTTATATAAAAATTAACTCAGGATGGATTAAAGACTTAAATGTAAAACTCAAAACCAGAAAAACCCTAGAAGAAAACCTAAGCAATACCATTCAGGACACAGGCATGGGCAAAGACTTCATGGACTTCATGACTAAAACACCATAAGCAATTGCAACAAAAGCCTAAATTGACAAATGGGATCTAATCAAACTACAGAGCTTCTGCACAGCAAAATAAACTATTATCAGAGTGTATAGGCAACCTACAGAATGGGAGAGAATGTTGCAAGCTACCCATCTGACAAAGGTCTAATATCTAGAATCTAGAAGAAACTTAAACAAATTTGCAAGAAATAAACAAATAACCCCATCAAAATGTGGGTGAAGGATGTGAACAGACAGTTCTCAAAAGAAGACATTATGTGGTCAAAAAATATATGAAAAAAAGCTCATCATGACTGGTCATTAGAGAAATGCAAATCAAAACCACCATGAGATACCATTTCATGCCATTAAAAAGTCAGGAAACAACAGATGCTGGAGAGGATGTGGATAAACAGGAACACTTTTATACTGTTGGTGGAAGTGTAAATTAGTTCAACTATTGTGGAAGACAGTGTGTTGCCATTTGATCCAGTAATCCCATTACTGGGTATCTACTCAAAGAATTATAAATCATTCTACTATAAAGACACATGCACATGTGTGTTTATTACAGCACTATTTACAATAGCAAAAACTTGGAACCCACCCAAATGCCCATCAATGGTAGACTGGATAGAGAAAATGTGGCACATATATGCTGTGGAATACTATGCAGCCATAAAAAAAGATGTGTTCATGTCCTTTGCTGAGACATGGATAAAGCTGGAAGCCATTATTCTCAGCAAACTAACACAGGAACAGAAAACCAAACACTGTATGTTCTCACTCATAAGTGGGAGTTAAACAATGAGAACACATGGACACAGGGAGGGGAACAACACACACTGGGACCTGTTGGGGTGTGTGGGGCAAGGTGAAAGAGAGCATTAGGACAAATACCTAATGCATGTGGGGCTTAAAACCTAGATGACGGTTGATAGGTACAGCAAACCACCGTGGCATATGTATACCTGTGTAATGAACCTGCATGTTCTGCACATGTACCACAGAACTTAAAGTATAATAAAAGAAGCCCAAACCTCAGCTTCACACCATATATCCATGTAACTAACCTGTACATGTACTCCCTGAATCTAAAATTAAGAAAAATTAAATTAAAAAAAAGAAATATTCAGTGCCCAAATCAAGGGAACAAAGACACCCTGCTGTCTTGCTCCTGTTCACCCTTAGCAGTTTAGTTTGTGGCTTTGTTGGATTATTACTTCTAACTCCTAGCCTAGGAGAAAGGTTTAGTTTGTGCATGCCTACATAGGAAGAGCCATTCAGAGAGGCATAGCATGTTGAAAAATGAACAAACATCACCACATCTCATCCAGGCCACTTGGACTAGCTCAATATTCCATCTGGACCATGATGATGTGAACGACCAGAGTGTTTCGAGTGCCCAGACCTTCCAAACAGAGGAGAAGAAATGTAAAAGTAACCAGATTTTTATTAGCCCATTATCACGTGTTTCAACAAGGAAAAAAAAAATCCTGCTGTAGTTGTGTACTCTGTGGTCTACATTTCTCTTCCAGTGTATGGTGTCCACGTGTTTTCTCCAACTGTTCTTTTACTAGGCATCATCATCTTCAAATCTTGTTTTAAACTTAAATAAATAAGGGGAATCAAAAAAAATTATAAATTATAAATCATTCTACTATAAAGACACATGCACATTTATGTTTATTGCAGCACTATTTACAATAGCAAAGGAACTTAGAAACAATTGGTATATGTCAGAAGCATTCTAGAGAGGTGGTCAGAGAAGTATGTCTGCTTATGAGATGCCACACCCTATTTACAAATTAGTGTCTAGGTTTAATGGGCAACACTACATACCACGATATAGAAGAATTCTCTCAACATGTGTGGAGTTGTATTTTAATTTTTTAAAATTTATCACTGTGATACAGGTTGGCTGTGTCCCCACCCAAATCTCATCTTGAATTGTAGTTCCCATTATCCCCACCTGTCATGGGAGGGACCCAGTTGGAGGTAATTGAATCATGGGGATGGTTTCGCTCATGCTATTGTTGGGATAGTGTGTACATTGTTATGAAATTTGATGGTTTTATAAGGGGGGGCTTCCCCCTTCACTCAGCTCTCATTCTCCTCTCTACTGCCACCTTGTAAAGATTAACGTGTGTGCTTCCCCTTCTACCATTATTGTAAGTTTCCTGAGGCCTCGCCAACCCTGGTGAACTCTAAGTCAATTAAACCTCTTTATAAATTAACCAGCCTTGGGTATGTCTTTAGAGCAGCATGAGAACAGATTGATATGCTCTGTGAACATTTGTTTTCTTCTCTAAAAATGATAATAATATCAATCCTTATATCATAGGCTTGATCTAAGAAATGAAAGAGTCAAACACTATAAATATATTATAATTGCCTGAAATATAAAAATCAATATCATTAATCTCATAATTTATTAGAGTACCATATTCATATTTAAGCCTATTCAGGTATATCAGGCTTCTCCAGTCATTGATTAGTAAAGTTCCTTTTATTTCCCTCTTAACTTGGTGGCACTTTGGAAAGGGTTCTCCAGAAGCTTAGCTCCCTAAAAGCTCAAAAATTAATAGGCACTTGGTATTTTCACCTAAATTTCCATTCTTGATCACATGAATTTTTCATGTAAATCAGAAATGGAAACTTTCCTGTATTCCCTCATTTACAAAGGTAATTTTGTTATCTAAACATAGTAGAAGAGCCTTGAAAGAGGTTGCACATTTTAGGTTGATGGGCACATTGGAGTTTAGACTTGTATAAAAACTGGGTAACAAGAGCGAAACTCCGTCTCAAAAAAAAAAAAAAAAAACTAGTGTTACTATGTAGAATAGGTTTTATCTTCCTAGTGACTGGTATCCTCATTGTTCTTTCTCCTCTTCCTCATTACCATGATCCGTTTCCTTTTGAATATTATAATAAGTTACTTGGAGTTGCAGAGATAGGGGCAGGCAATGAGATTCAACCATCATATACTTAAGTAATAATAGATAGCCTTTGCGGTGTCTCTAGTTGGAAAGGAAGTAGCTAATTCCTGGACTTTCAGGCTTCATAAAAGATAAAAATTGTGGATTAATAATGGCTACTTTAGAGGTGAAAAATGGAAATAGACATGGAGTTGAGTGACTGACGTTAAATGAGGATCCTTGCAGTAAATAACAATTATTTTTGAAAGGAATTATATGGTACATTGTTTGGCATGTTATAAAAATCCTCTTTCACATATCTTTGCTGTATACTAAATTCTACAATATCTGAAAGTTCTCAGACTGAAAGTGAAGTAGTCTTACTACATCTGGGATTTTCCAGACAGCAGGAAGATATTATGCACTAAATAGCTGTCAAAGTTCATTTCTTGATTTTAGTGAATTTCGGCAGAAATAACACACTCTATGGAGCTTCTCTTAATAAACTCTAGGCAAATATGAAATACTATTTATTTGACAATGCATGGAGGTGTACACTTTTTATGTAAAATTATTGATATCAAATATTGACCTATCATATTCTAAGACATTTATGCACACTAACTCTACAGTAATCACCAGAATAAACTAGAATATTTTTTATATCCCAAATGTCAGACCACACCCCAAAGGATTACATTAGATTTTTTTGAGATAGACAGAGGCATTGGTACTTTTTAAAGCTCACTGGGTAATTCCAATATACAACCAACTTTTAACATCACTACCAAGCATTTTATCATTGTCCATGGTATCCAAATAAACTGTCAGTTTTCTTGTTTTGAACAATTTCTAGGAAATAAAATAAACATGTCTCTTATTTGAACCTCATAGCCATAGCCATGTTAGGTGAAAATAAAATTGTCCTTTATTTAGTTGCACCAGGAAACTGATTTGAGAAACTGTCATTATGAAGTTGCACATTTTATTTTTTGTGCCTTTTATCCCCACATTAAAATAACCCAGACTGAAATCTATGATGTATAGAATCACTGTGAGCTAAAAGACTTCTGATTCAAACTATTAAGATATTTGTATGTTAATTTGCATTCTGATTCTTAATAAAACTCTTCTTATATATTTGAATTCTGAATCAATCCTATTTAACATTCCTTTACATTTTTAGGGGAGCCATTTTGTTGTTTACAATTCACTTTAATAGAGAAATATAATCTACTTAATGCTTCCATAGCATTGATGGTTAGAAATACAAGGAACATCAACATATCAAGTATTTATGATGCATCTGGAAGAAGCAGCCAGTATCTGAAAATTACTTCTCAATTGCTATTTTTGCACAACATAATGGGCTGGAATTTTAGTGAAATGGAGTTATTATTTTAGTTTCACTAAATATAAGCCAAGTATGTATGTATTTATTCATGCACGCTTGTGCGTGTCTGTTTATCTAAATTTTGCTGCCTTGTAGTGAATTTTACTAAATCATAACTATGAGGTCCTTCCTTAATTACACATAAACCATCACTTGTATTTCATCTCATCCCCCTCAGGCATTTTGGTTCTCAATCTTGGTGGTACACTGAAATCACCTGAAGAGCTTTAAGAACTACTGATGCCTGGATCCCACCCCCAGAGATTCACACTTAACTGTTCTGCAGCTCAGTGTGAACATTAGGATTTTTTAATGTTCCAAGGTGCCTATACTGGAGCACCAAAGTTGAGAACAACAGAACTAGGTTAAAGAATACTTCTTTAACTATTAAAGTATCACACAAATTGAAGTTTCTAGTATGTGAACTTTTAAATTTTTACACCTAAAGTACTTTTTTAAACGCACTCTTTGTTAAGAGTCCATATATTGGTGGATTTTTCTGGAAAAAAAAAAAGGTCTAATTTTTTTCTTTTAGAAAATCAATTAAATGAACTAGGTGCTTTTTAAAAACAAGGTAGAAATGGTAGTATTTTCTATACTGATAATATATAAGCATTTATACATGCATATATGTATACATATATATTATATGTGTGTCTAGATATATATTTACATACACACCCAGAAGATATATGCATATATATGGATATGCACATACGTTTTTATGTAGGTGTATATATATGTATATGTGTGTACAGGTATTTTATTGCCAATACACATACAATAGTTCCCTTATATGGTTTGGTTCTGTGTCCCCACCCAAATTTCATCTTAAGTTGTACTACCATAATTCCCATGTGTAGTGGGAGGGACCTGGTGGTAAATAATTTGAATCATGGGGGCAGTTTCCCTCATGCTGTTCTCATGGTAGTGAATAAGTCTCACGAGATCTGATGGATTTGTAAGGGTATTCCACTTTTACATCTTCCTCATTTTTCTATCGCCACTGCCATGTAAGATGTGCCTTTCATACTCTATTAGGATTCTGAGACTTTCCCAGCCACATGGAAATACAAGTCCAATGGAACCTCTTTT
Organism: Sapajus apella; assembly: GCF_009761245.1. Taxonomy (NCBI): domain Eukaryota; kingdom Metazoa; phylum Chordata; class Mammalia; order Primates; family Cebidae; genus Sapajus; species Sapajus apella. The sequence goes on from NW_022436990.1 coordinate 1,967,744, forward strand.
CAGTTTCAGGTATGTCTTTATCAGCAGTGTGAAAATGAACTAATACAGTAAATTGGTACCAATAGAGTGGAGTGTTGCTGAAAAGATACCTGAAAATGTGGAAGTGACTTTGGAACTGGGTAAAAGGCAGAGGTTGGAACACTTTGGAGGGCTCAGAAGAAGACAGAAAAAATGCAGGAAATTTGGAACCTCCTAGAGACTTTTTGCATGACCTTGACAAAAAATGCTGATAGTGATATGAACAATAAGGTCTAATCTGAGGTGGTGGTCTCAGATGGAGATTAGGAACGTGTTAGGAACTGGAGCAAAGGTGACTCTTGTTATGTTTCAACAGTAAGCATTTTGCCCCTGCCCTAGAGATATGTGGAATTTTGAACTTGAGAAAGATGATTTAGGGTATCTGGCAGAAGAAATATCTAATCAGCAAAGCATTCAAAAGGTGACTTGGTGCTGTAAAAAGCATTCTGTTTTAAAAGGGAAATGGAGCATAAAAGTTCAGCAAATTTGCAGCCTGACAATGCAGTAGAAAAGAAAAGGAGAAATTTTTTGAGGAGAAATTTAAGCAGGCTGCAGAAATTTCTGTAAGCAGCAAGGAGCCTAATGTTAATCCCCGAGACCATGGGGAAAATGTCTCCAGGCCATGTCAGAGACCTTCACAGCAGTCCCTTCTATCACAGGCCAAGAGACCCAGGAGGAAAAAGTGGTTTCATTGGCCAGGCCCATAAACCAGGGTCCCCATGCTGTGTGTAGCCTTGGTTCCCATGTCCCAGCCACTCCAGCTGTGGCTGAAAGAGGAAAATTTAGAGCTCAAGCTGTGGTTTTAGAGAGTGGAAACCCCAAGCCTTGGCTGTTTCCATGTGGTGTTGAGCCTGTAGGTACACAGAAGTCAAGAATTGAGGTTTGAGAACCTCCACCTAGATTTCAGAAGATGTATGGAAACATCTGGATGCCCAGGCAAAAGTTTACTGCAGGGGCAGGGCGATTATGGAGAACCTCTGCTAGGGCTGTGCGGGACGGAAATAGGGGGTCAGAGCCCCCACACAGAGTCCCTACTGGGGCACCGCCTAGTGGAGCTAGTCCTTTATATACTATATATTATATTTTATATTCACATAAACCGTCACTGTATTTCATCTCATCACCCTCAGGCATTTTGGTTCTCAATCTTGGTGGTGCACTGAAATCACCTGAAGAGCTTTAACAAATGTGTGTGTGTGTGTGTGTGTGTGTGTGTGTGTGTGTGTGTGTGTATATGCATGTCTTTTATATAGAATATATGTGTATATATATATATACACACACATATATAGTATATAAATGTATATATGTATACATACACACACATATATATACACATATATACATATATACATGTTGCATAAGAATCAAAATTCATATTATGACTATGAATAACAAATTAATTCAGAAATATTTATTAAACTCCTTTATAATCATCTTAAATATATATATACATATATGTATCTTTAGATTTAGATTGTCTATCTCTAGTATGAGTGATGGTCAAAATTATATTCTTATCTTTATTGTACATTGAAATTGGATCTTGTAGTCTTTTACTTTCAGGTATTGTATTTTTATATTTTAGTGTTCTATTCATTTTTCTAATCTTTGATGCCAACATTTATGGCCTCCTCTTTTTTGCATGATTTTATTTCTTTTTTTTGTATTTATATATAGTTATTACACATTCTGTACTTAAATATTCCAGAATGTTTAATAACTGTATATAAATTATATATATATAACTAATATATATAAAATTGTACTAAATCTGTTGTTTTATGTTTATGCTCATTAATTAAAGTTTATTTATTGTATGTTTTTGGTAAATTTTTATTTTATTGACGTAAGCTCTGTTGTATAGAAGTCCTAAATTGTGGATGATATATTCAAGAGAGAATGCTGCTTACTTCTACTGGAAGAAAGTGGATACTCCTAACCTGGAAACAGTTATCACTCATGGAGGACTCCTAGTTTAATGTTTGTAGGTGGAGGGATGTAGTCTCAGTATTTTAGTGAGTCATTGTCAATCCCATTGTTTTCCTTATTAATCATTATACTTTAATGGATTTGCCATTTCTCCCTTGCCATACTTATTAGTAATCCTAATAATTAATGAATAAGGAAGAGTAGCTTTAGTCAGTGGCCTTTTCCCTGTCAATATGGAATAATACTTTATCAATTCTTTTGGTCTATTATTCAGTTAAAGAAAAGTATAATGTTAAAAAATGAACGGCATAAGGAGTTAAAGAAGTGTTCATATATTATTCCTACTTTTAATATCTGACTCAAAAATTGAACAGAATATTGAAGGAAAAAGACTCAAAATAACTATTGCTTTTATCAGGCTTAGTGATGTCATGTTTGGTTACTTTTAGTTTATTTGAGTATAAGTAGAAATCTTAATAGCATAAACCTTTGGTTTAAAGTTTCTGAAAGAAAATCAATCACTAGAGCATTTTAAAATCCTTGTCTGTAACATTTATCAAATACATATTAAAATTTAAGAAAAAAAGAAGCATTTCTTTTCAGACTTGTGTTTTTGGGAGTTAGTATAATACTTTTACTATTGTGTTAAATGATGTTGAATGAATTAGTTGTTGAAACATTTATCTGCTAGAGGCATCAAAGGTTATTTATATATTCATGCATTTAAAAATTATCAAAGTTAATTTTTTTAATGAGAGCCATGGTTCTTGGTGTTGAATAAAAAAATGACATCAAGAAAGTAGGAAGTATAAAAAGCAGACAAAAATCTCTGCTCTCAGAGAGCTCCCAGTTGAGAAGCAAAGTGTCTGAGAAAGATTAAACTTAATTAACAATAGTTTTTCAAAAACTTTTTTTAATCTGTAAAATTTAAATATAGGCTTTATTATTGTTCATTAGGACTGGCATAAAATGGTTTTGGTGGTCTTCAAGTTTGGCTTTATATCATTAGGCAAATTACCGTGTTTTTCTTTCTTTAACTTACTGCATCTAAAAATAAAGTATTAAACAAAATAATTTCAAAGAATCTGCAACATTTTATGGTAAATTATTCTTGAGATGATTTAATGAAAATATAGTTATGACTTGACATAATTGTGCAAATAAATATTGAAATTATTTTTTGAAATTTCAATTTTATTTGGTCAAATAGCCTTGACATAACAAAACTTGTTAGTCAGGGAATACAATATTTAGTCATTCCATGAAACAGTAAAGAGATCATCTTCAAGTCCAGGGCGTATGAAATGTTGATCATAATTAAATTTTAGGTATTTTAAGTCCCCTTTTCAATTGTCAAAAATGAGTTATCTCCAAGATATAAAACAGTTAATTTAGCATAAAAAACAATTTTCTCTTGTTTCTATATAGGTTTAATTCCTTTTTCAAAATTTCTCCTTCAAAATATTCATGGGGATGGTTATTATAATCAGCAACTGAGTTATTTTCTCCTTTATATATCACAGATCTCTTTAAAATTATATGTATCAATTCAACAAGCTTGTAATTTTATCTCAAGTATATGCTCTCTGCTTTTAGTGAAACATAATGCTACTCAAAAGCTACCTCTATTTTATTTTCTGTTCCTAGTGTTACTCTTCTGTTACTGAGAAATTTTTTCTTACATTGAATATTCAACTGCAAGCACGTAGCTTATTTCACTTCAGCTCATTCTTTCTGGAAATTAATTAGAGATTTTCATACAGGTATTCTGTACTCAGGTACAAGATCAGTTATTCAGTTCTTTGTGAATAATCTATTGCTTTCTATAAGCTCTTGTTACATTTTACAGACATTTTTTCATGTTTTACATTGTAAGTGTGAAATGCAACCTTTCTCCTGAAACAGTTTGTCTTTTTCTGCACTGTGACATGATTAAGAAAAGCTTACTTTTTGTGTTTATAAGATACTTACAGGAAAGTGCTAAATTGTTACATGCATGTATTTACATTTGAATAAATTTTTCCTTTAATAAGTGACTGCTTTTTTATTATTCTATCTAACAATTTTTGGGAAAGTAGAAAATGTATAGAATGTGACATTAGGCTATTTCTTTACTTAGAAATAAGATACTTTGCACTACGGTATTAATCACCAATACTGTGATATGCTAAGCTACTGATTTCCCTCACCAAATGTATTGTAATTTTATTAGTATAATTTATGGTATTTAATAACATGATAAACTGGTCTATCTCTTCTAGATCTTTAGCATGCGGCACTGAGTTAATCTCATCAGGAGTAGAGATGCTTTGGGGAATATTGTTACTACAGTTATCCTCAGAATACTTTAGGCTTCAAGTTTTGCTAGTGTTACCTTGTGTTTAGTGTGATGCTTGGTGAGACAGAGGATTCCTCTCATTGTGCACACTTCTCTTGGTTTTGAGGCTTTCCACTTTTACTTCAGGGAATATTTTTCCTATTGTCTTAGCTCTTGTTTAGCTGTAAACTCTTTGTGAGTGGGGAAGTTCTCCTTGTTCTGATTCAGCCTCAGCTTAAGCAGGTACTATGTCTCTGGATTGTCAGGGGTGAGATCTACCTTCATAGAGCAGAGCCTAGACTGTCTAGAGGTAGTGCCTCCCTACCGGCATTTTGATTTCAGCCCACTTAAATGGATTTCAGATTTGTGGCCCGAAAAACTGTGAGAGAATGCATTGCTTTTCTTTTAAGTCATCATATTGTGCTAATTGTTACAGCAGCCTAGGAATCTAATACTCATGTAAGCACATCATCTTGTCCTGCCTTTTCTTGGAAGCACCTCTCTTTTCTTATATTTAACATTAGCTGGTTTGTCCCAAGGAAACTTTATTAAAAGAGGCAGTGGGCTGGCTTTGGCTAGTAGGCAGTAGTTTGCTAAGCCCTGGTATACATCATTCCAGACCTACAATTATGTATGTACATAATTATTTACTTACATATGAACATGTTGCACAGAAATATATATGGAACATTTGTGTATTATTCTGATATTTGGTATGTTATTTTAATAATACATGTTAGCAGCATAGACAAAATGCAGCAGCAGCATGAAAGAGATCTATGGTAAAGTGAGAAAGAAGATCTTGTCCCCCTTTTGGTTCTGTACTCTGTTAAATTGTTATCTGTCATTTTTAGCTGTACTTGAATGACTAAATTAGTTTTTAGTGAAGGTGCTATTTTAGTCTGTACTCAGAAGTCCCCTTTCCTGCAATTTATATGGAATTCTATGAATTTAGGGCAGAAAATAAAGTTGCTGTGACATATTCTGTCTCTCTGCTTAAATATATGATGCCTGACTTCCCCTCACCTTGATATATAGAACATATGTAGGAAAATTACACATAATTTCTTCCCACATTTAGGAGCTTCTTGGCTTCAGATATCTATATAATTCTAATAATCCTTCCCCCTAGCTTAGCAGGCACATTAAACTGTGAAACCTGGCATAAGCAGGACTAAATAAATAATAATGACTATTTAATTTAGTATGTTTGTGTTTTGCACATTTATGCAACCCTAGTTTCTCAAATTATTTTTATTGGATTTACTTGGAAATTTACGTATATAAATCTCTTGCATAACACTTTCTTAACTTTTTATTTGAAGCTTAGGTATTAGTCAGATTTTAAGAACCATGCCAAATTTGTGTGAAGAAATTTTGCTTGGGGAATATCTCAGTGATCCCTATAATATCATTATTAGCTGTGTTGTTGCTTTAATTTTGTTATTTTTTCCATGTCATATGATATTATCTTCAATTTTTGATAGATCTTTTTGGGTTCATTTTTATAATATATTGAGATTGTCTAATTTTCTTTGCCAAAATAATAATGTAAATTTTATTTTTAAACTATAATTCTAAAACATACTTGCAATAATGATATAACCTTTACAATCATCACTACTAACTTTCAAATGTGTTTATGAATTTGACTTGCAGCTTTAACTTGGTTGTTGACATATTTATTCACTGAGTGATGTTTGTGTGGGGTTGTGCATTTATTGCTCATGTTTAGAACCGGGACTATTCTGGCATCATGGGTTGGATTAGAAAGATTGTATTCTTTTTAATTTATAATTTGAAAGCTTGCAATAATTTAAGAAAATTATTTCTTCTAAGACAATGAATTAATTTTTCTGACAATATTTGTGAGAAATTTTCAGCTCAAGTTATACCCTGTTGGGAAAGTTTTTCTCAAAGCTTAGCACTCAGTGCTCTTGATTTCCTGAAGCAATTGCTTTATGTTCCCTTCCTTCTAAAACCCATATTTATCATAAACATTCAAAGAGTGTTTAACCAAGACCCAGTGAACACAACAGTAAATTCAAAATCTATTGTCCATCCCCTTCTACAATAATGACACAGGTCATTTATTATTTAATAATAATTACCATGTCTATGGTATGTTTTCCATATATTATTTTACTGTATTTCCATTTAGCCTAATGTTAAAACTGCATAACTAAGTTATTCTTGTCTAGAAAATATTCAACTAAAATTTCAGATTCCAAGTTACTGCACTATTTATCTGTTTATCTATCTAGTAGTCATTTTTGTATTTATCCAACCATCCCTCCATCTGATTTTCAATGCCTTACCTGGTCCCATAATTTTGAGAACAGGGGCTAGAGGCTGTTACTTTGCATTATAATATCTAGCAGAATTTGCAGCACATATCAAGGCATAGTAAATGTTTGCTGTTGAGAATGAAAAGAATCTATGTTTATAGAAATATGTTTATTGAAACTGTACATCACTTAAATTATGTAAACTTCTTGGAAACCAAGCAGTGGAACATCTGTTCTGATGTGGGGCTTATCTAGCATAGTTTCTTTATGTTTTCAGTTGAAAACTTTCTAAATTATAGGCAACTTTCTTGTGAGAGTGAAAGCTATTGTTATAAAAAACACTGTTTATTCATGTTCTTAGAACTCATGTTTAAGCAATATATAACAAGGCATATTTGGCAGCTGCAAAGAAACAAATTTAAATATCTCCCAATAATAATGCTTAGTAATAAGCACAAAGGAGAAATACATTTTATCACGTGATTATCCATGCTGAGTGATTAAACTGAACCAGCTGTGATAAAAAGGACTTATCATTTATAACTCAAGCTCAGCAGTCTCTCTTCAAAGTGTGTCTTCAATTAAAAAATACTTATAAGGCTAATGTAAAGGAAATTTTTTCCATAGATTCTATAAATTGCTGGCTATGGTAACTAGTAATCAGCAGCACTTTAACAAAATATTAAAACAATGGCCTATAAATTATTTAAGGCAAAATTAAGTGACATACATTTTGAGAACATGGTTCTTGAGAGGCATTAGGTCTACCAAGTTTATTAAAATAAAATGGCTCTTTAAGTTAGTATAGTATATTAATCCCTTTTCATGCTGCTGATAAAGACATAACTGAGACTGGGAAGAAAATAAAGTTTAACTGGACTTACAGTTCCGCATGGCTGGGAGGCATCAGAATCAATGACATGAGGCGGAAGTCATGTCTTACATGGTGGTAGCAAGAGAAACATGAGGAAGAAGCAACAATGGAAACTCCTGATAAACCCATCAGATCTTATAATGTGATAACCTAACTTCTGCTAACTTAACTGACTCCACCTTAGCTGCAAACCTAACAAGTTTTCTCTAGCCTCCCCCTCCCTGCCTCAGCCCCCTCAGGTGCATTACTGGGTCACCCTGCACTCAAAGCTTTGAACTGTTAAGAGTGGTTCACACTGTTCACAGTACCTGTAACCATTGTAACCGAATCTTGCTTGGCAAGTCTACCTGCTATTGTGAATACCCTTCTTGGAAATTGATTGTATGGAAAGTTCCTCCTGCTATCCTCCTTGATGACTGGATGGAAATACCCTTAGCAACCAATAATCCTGGGACACTCCTGCCCCCTGCTTACCAGCTTCCTTTTCTAACTTGCTTGTTCTGTTTCTGTAAAATTCCCCTTCAGCTAGGCTCTCCCTCCCCTACCTAAATCAAGGTATAAAGGGAAATCAAACCCCTTCCTTGGGGCAGAGAGAATTTTGAGTGTTAGCCATCTCTCAGTTGCTGGCAAATAAAGGACTCTTAATTTGAAACTCAGAGAGTGGAGCTTTCCTTCTAACTCACTTGGTTATAACAGTATGACTTATTCACTGTCAATAGAATAGAATGGGAAAGACTGACCCCCATGATTAAATTACCTAATCCTTGGTAGCTCCCACAACACGTGGGAATTCTGGGAGATACCGTTCAAGATGAGATTTGGATGGGATACAGCCAAACCATATCATTTAACCCCTGGCCCCTGCAAATCTCAGGTGGTCACATTTTAAAACCAATCATGCCTTCCCAACAGCCTCCCAAAGTCTTAACTCATTTTGGTGTTAACCCAAAAGTCCACAGTCCAAAGTCTCATCTAAGACAGGGCAAGTCCCTCCACCTTTGAGCCCGTAAAATCAAAAGCAATCTAGTTACTTCCTAGATAGAATGTGGGAACAAGTATTGGGTAAATACACCTATTCCAAATGGGAGAAATTGGCCAAAATGAAGGGATTACGGGGCCCATGAAAGCCCGAAATCCAGCTGGGCAGTCAAATATGAAAGCTCCAAAATGATGTCCTTTGACTCCAGATCATGCTGATGCAAGAGGTGGCTTCTCATGGTCTTGGGCAGTTCCACCCCAGTGGCTTTGCAGGGTACAGCTGCCCTCCCGGATGCTTTCATGGGCTGGCATTGAGTGTCTGTGGCTTTTCCAGGTGTATATTGCTAGCTGTCTGTGGATCTATCGTTCTCGGGTCTGGAGGATGATAGCTCTCTTCTCACAGCTCCACTAGGTAGTGCTACAGCAGGGACTGTATGTGGGGACTCCAACCCCACATTTCCCTCCTGCACTGCCCTAGCAGAGGTTCTCCATGAGGGTCCTGCCCTTGAAGCAAACTATTGCCTAGGCATTCAGTCATTTCCATACATCTTCTAAAATCTAGGCAGAGATTTACAAACCTCAGTTCTTGACTTCTGTGTACCCACAGGCTCCATACCACATGGAAGCTGCCAAGGCTTGGGGCTTGCATCTTCTGAAGCCACTTTCAGCCGTGTCTAGAGTGGCTGGGACATAGGGCACTAAGTCCCTACACTGTACACAGCATGGGGACTCTGGGCCCTGCTCACAAAACCACTTTTCCTCCTGGGCCTCTGGGCCTGTGATAGGAGGACTACTATGAAAGTCTCTGACCTGGCCTGGAGACATTTTCCCCATGGTCTTGGGGATTAACATTAGGCTCCTTACTACTTATGCAAATTTCTGCTGCTGGCTTGAATTGCCAACCAGAAAATGGGTTTTTCTTTTCTATTGCATAGTCAGGCTGCAAGTTTTTCAAACTTTTATGCTCTGCTCCGCTTATAAAACTGAATGCCTTTAACAGCACCAAAGACACCTCTTAAATGGTTTGCTAGTTAGAAATTTCTTCTGCCAGTTACTTTAAATCATCTCTCTCAAGTTCGATGTTCCACAGATCTCTAGGGCAGGGGCAAAATGCTAACAGTCTCTTTGCTAAAACATAACAAGAGTCACCTTTGCTCCAGTTTGCAACAGTTCCTCATTTCCATCTGAGACCACCTCAGCCTGGATTTTATTGTCCATATTGCCGTCAGAATTTTGATCAAAGCCCTTCTTTTCCACATTTTCTTGTCTTTTTCTGAGCCCTTTAAACGTTCCAATCTCTGCCTATTCCCCAGTTCCAATGCTGCTTCCACATTTTTGGGTATTTTTCAGCAACATCCCTCTCTACTGGTACTCATTTACTGTATTAGTTCATTTTTATGCTGTTGATAAATACATATTCAAGACTGGGAAGAAAAAAGGGTTTAATTGGACTTAACAGTTCCACATTTTGTGGGAGGCCTCAGAATCATGGTGGAAGGCAAAAGGCACTTCTTACATGGCTTTGGCAAGAGAAAAATGAGGGAGAAGCAAAAGCCGAAATCCCTGATAAACCCATCAGATCTTGTGAGACTTATTCACTATCACAAGAGTAGCACTTGAAAAACCAGCTCCCATGATTCAATTACCTCCCCCTGCCCTGGGTCCTTCCCAGAATGTGTGGGAATTCTGGGAGGTACAATTTAAGTTGAAATTTAGATGGGGATACAGCCAAACCATATTAAATAATATCAGCAAAAGTAAAAGAATAATTATTTTCTTGGTAGGTTGGTTTTATAAATATTAACTTGGTTTTTAGAAAAGGCAATTCTATTATTTAACAAATTACTATTAATCAATTACCTTTAAAAAGAGATAAAATGTTGTAATCATTATACAGGGGAACATTATAGTAGTTCGTAGCACAGACTCTGAAATCTCAGCTCCCCCACCAAAGATGTGTTTTTTTTGGAGACTACTTACTTAGCATCCCATGCCTTGGTTTCCCTACCTGTAAAACAAACATTATAATAGAAATAGTCTCATCAGGGTTGTTATGAGTATTAAGTGAGTTAATATTTTTGAAGCAGTAGAAAAGGTGTCTGGCACAGAGAAAATTATATGCATTTTAAAATCATTCATATATAATCACTTTCCAAGCTAAGTATACTGTAAAAATAAAACACAAACATTTAAGTACATTTTCTATTATTAATTTTTCCATTTTTAAAATTATATTATAAAAAAGGGGATAGAAAATACAAAGCGATTTCAGGTAATATAAATCATCCATGATTCTCTGCTATAGATAATAACTACATAACATTTTTTGTGTTAATTTCTACTTTTTTCTATACATACTTTATTATATATTTGATATAGTATGTGAAATACAACTTTGAATCCTTTTTCTTTCTTACTTAATTCTAAATCAAAGGCATTTATTTTTAAATATGTTTTATCTCTTGAAAACACATTCATTTCATTATAAGGATATACAATTATTTGTTTGACTATATTTTGATACAAACATGTTTTTTAATTCTATAACATATATAATAAAAGCCTGTATCTTATTTATTTCACACATCAGATTAGAGTAGATTATGAGTGAAATGAAGAGTTATATTGTCTTGCCTCAATGTCTTAGCCATATTGTACTTTTGGTGGGTTCCCATTTACTGTTCATATGGTATATATATGTCTATATCAAAATATCTCATGTATCATATGCACCTAATATATACCTACAAAAATTAAAATTAAAAAATGTGAAATACCAAGAATCATTGAATATGAGAAGGAAGCTTCTAAACTTGGAAAGTGCTTCCTTAATTTTGCTTGGTTCTTGGGCAAATTGAAGTCCAAAACTAAACTTGTTTTCATTGATAATCTTTGTAGTAATTTGAAAACAAATGATACTATGTATATGAACAGAAAGAAGATTTTGTTATAACCATGATAAATGACTATTTTGTAACTGACTAGTCAACTTCAATTGTTGAATGTGAAAGTAGTTTCTAAAAGAATTGGCAACAACATTTTCAGTGCCTTTCTTTTATTCAATGAAAGTGAAATATCTGTTTGTGTTACAAAAATAAATTCCCACTAAAGCCATAAAAGATGTAGGAAAAATATCAAGCAAATTAGTACGAACATTAAGAACATTTTTACAGCCTGAAAAAAATTGTAATAAAATACTAGAGTTATTTTAAGTAATTATAAGACTTTAATATCAAGGATGGATCATCCACCTGGACACTGTGACTGTTGACAACAATACTTACCCAACACCGGAAGTGCTGGATGCCCCAAATGAGCCATTATTCCAAGCCATTCAAGTCATATAATTTCTGGTTGACATCTGTGCTAGGATCTTACACTGTTTGCATTGCTTGTAAATGTACCACACTGAAGTTAAGAATTGATTATGATCTTGAGAAAGTCTATGAGATAGTCTCCAATTCTTAAAATCTGTAGATATGACATCTATGTAATGATACCATCAGGTTTATTTTTGTGGAATACTTCTTAGGTTATAGTCCATGTGATGCTTGGCTATTCATGGTATGACATAAACTCCAGCTATAGGTAGCATTAAGGCAAGGTATAGGGCTGCTGGGTAGGGCAAGATCCAAAGATCTTTTCAAGGAGACAAGCAAATGTAATGCTTTTCTGTCACACTTGTGTAAATGAATTATAAGGAAAAAATATATATGTTAAAATCTGGTCAGTTTAAAATTTTTAATTTCTCATATCGTCATTTTACAAATTTATTTCCCAGGATTAAAATAAGTAAATTATTTTGAAGAGAAAAGGATTACTTTTATTTAAGTGATGGGTTATTAAATGGAGATTTCATGTTGAATAGCCGTTGTTGTAGTAAAGAGTCAAAGAGTATAAAATTAAAAATATATACACTTTTAATTCTATCAATTTTAAAAGATATTAGGCTTAACTGGAGATTGCTGTTTTATGTAAATTTGTAGACATAATGAGATGCATAACTTAAAAAGTTATTGCTTCAATGTATAAGCCTATTTGGGTCGAGCTAATCTAGGTCACCACATATGATCTGTGTAATTTAAGTGGGTGAGATGCCACGTGTATATCCCAAAAAAGCATGACTCTGTGCAATATGTAATACAACATTTCCATCCTTGAATGTGATAACCCTAAAACTAGTTTTAGCTATAAGTAATACCAAAAGATTCTTAAAGGCATGGTAAAAATGTTCTTGTCATTTGGGGAATTTCTACCCTAGAAGCTACAACGTCTCTACTGATATTATAATTTTATGCTCTTTCAATCATTTTAATCAACTAACATAACTGATTGCAACAGGAGTATGTTAACCTTTGGCTACAATAAGATGTGATAGACACCATACTTTCATTGAAGAACATATTATCTGAAAGAATTAACCACTTTAATAAGGTGATTAATGCAATGAGAATTTTATGAGCATAGGACACAGTGAGTTTAGGGGTTTTTGCCTGACACAGTGAGTTTAGGGGTTTTTCAGGAGGCCTTAATTTCTGAGATAAATATCAAAGGATGATACAGAAAAACAAAGGAATGAAGGGAATTTCAAGAAAGAAAAGCAACACTTTTTGTAAAGTTATGGCACTACAGCGCATTTGGTGGTGCTTGGTGGTGCTTGAATACAGATCCTGTGTTTAATTGTTAAAGAGGAGAAAAGTGATAAAGGACATTGAAGAAAAAGCACAGAATCTGTGCTCCATCCTCAATATAAGTAAGCAATGAAAAGTTTTAGTAGGTAAGAGTTTCATTCTAGCCCAACAAATAAATTTATAAAGAGCAAGCCTGGAAAGAGGGAGCAGTGGGAAATTATGCAATAATCCAGGTAGGAGAAGATGAAGGCCCAACTGCTAATATGAGGAAAACGGAGTAGAAAGTTGGTTTAAAAATATTTGAGAGGTAAAATTGACAAGGATTTCTGTTTGATAGATTGCAAATGTTTTACAGGGTAGACACAACTCAACAAAATGTGAACAACAGCATTTAAAGAATGTGAAAATAATCTAGTCAGACAGTACAAACTGAAGTGTTTTTAAGTAAGTGGGTCTCAAACTTGGATGCACAAAATAGTCACCCGGGGAAAATGAAAATATTGAGGTTTAGTTCCCTCTCAAGACCAATTATATAAGAATCCCTGGTGATAGGATTCAGGCATCTGTGTTTTTAAAAAGCTTCCCTAGTGGTTCTGATGTTCACACAGTATTGAACATTGCTGTCTAAATCTTTCTCCAGATGTGATTTTGACTTATAAAACAAGAGAAGAATAAATAGAAAATAAAAATAGCATTAAGAACAAGCTTGTATCCTGTAATTATTACAGGCAGAATATAAAGATCTAATCATACTTTATATCATGATAATCCTATGAGGTAAATATTATTATTGACGTTGTATAATTAGAGAAAAAAGAATTGTAGGGTGTCTAAGTAAAATTCACCAAGTAATTCAGAGATTAGGTAACACAGGCTAGACTTAAACCAGAATCTGTCTAATTTCACCTTACATGTACTAACGTTTAAAATTGCTTTTTCAGTGTATCCTAAGCCATATAATTGCTGTATGTTACAATTTATTTTAAATATATTAAAATTATTTATTCTTGGCTGGGCATGGTGGCTCATGTCTGTAATCACAGCACTTTGGGAGGCCGAGGCAGGTTGATCACCTGATGTCAGGAGTTCGAGACTAGCCTGGGCAAAATGGAGAAACCATGTCTCTACTAAAAATACAAACATTAGCCTAGCATGGTGGTGCGTGCCTGTAATCCCAGATACTCAGGAGGCTGAGAAGGATAATCGCTTAAACCCAGGAGGCAGATGTTGCAGTAAGTGGAGATTGTACCACTGCACTCCAGCCTGAGAGACAGAACAAGACTCCATCTCAATAAATACGTAAAAAGCATACATTCTTGAAGTGCTCTTTCTTTCTTCCTGTAAAATTTTGGAAATTCTACCAAAATATTTAATACTCTTTCTAGGATATTTACAGTAAATAGAAAAGTAACTTCGGGGGAGACAAATGTTTAGCTGATAAGGGGGTTTGTGAAAGAAAATGCCAGTTCATAGAATAGCTTCAGACACTTTAAAAATATAGGTAAGTTAAAAGAACATAGAAACTGCTCTGTCAAAGTCAACTAGAATTAACTTCGCCATTGGCTTGGCACATTTTATACCATATTTCCAAAAGATGTGTGAAAGCTTTGTGAAAGAAGTAATTTTTTTTCATTTTGTTCACCGAATTTATTATAATCAAGGAAAAAAACATGTATGAAATGTCTTGTACTGAACATTCTGCATCAAATTTTCCTCAGCAGAGTTCATATTAACAAAACTCGGTTTTTTAACTCCCCCAATTTCAAGGAAATGCTTTTGTAGTATACAGCTGAAAAAATCCTTGCTATTTGTTGACTTCTCTGCTTCAGAAATATTGATTATATTTTGTGGAATATCCTTGTCTTCCATATGTATTACTTTATTTATAACTGATTAATTAGTCATTTTTGATCTCTATTCACTGTGATTTTCAAAGCCCTATTTGAAATAATTCAGTTTTCTATACTGTTGCAATTATCTGTACTGTTAATTTGAATTTATTTTTTAAGTATTTGATGATATTGTCTTGATTCTTTATATGTTAAGTTTGGAATTTTACTTTTCATATTATTTTTTAATCAATCATTTTATGTTAAGAAATTATGCTTTTTATTTCATTGACTTACAAACATTTCTTATGTTCCTCAGTTTATTTTTCTTATTGTGGTAGCTTTTACGTGTATCTTTTGTTTCTTTCTTCTTTTATTTTATATTGCAGTATTTTGAACATTTTCATTTTATATCTTTTTATCTTATTCATGCATGCATATTTCAGTTCATACATAATCTTTCATAAAATTTTGGTTCTCTTTTTATGCTATCTCAAGCTAGTTTGACTTTCCTGTCAATAAACTGCGAGGTCAAGGAATTTTGTATTTTATGACATTTTTATAGCTAAAGAAAAGGTAATATGAGAGGAGTTTGCTTAGTGAGGATGCCTGTAGGTTTTGTTAGACTACCTGGATGCTGCTCTGTTTTCTTACTGGGTTAATTTAAAAAATATGCTTATAATGGTAGGCTCTAAAAAAATTGTTACATACCATATCCTTAGCATTTAGATTATTCTGTCAAGACTTTGTGTCCTTTTTAGAGTCAGTATTCCTGATCTCACAGAAGTCAACTTCAATAGTTCAAACGCATATAGGCCTCCATCTAACTGGTTCATCTTAAGATGTTGGCATGTTTCTGAAACTTCACAGATTTAGTCGTCTCTACAGTGTGGATTTTGAAGAGTTGATACACATAGAGGTGAAGTCTTTCTCTGGCTCTGTGTGCCAATGCAACATCATTTATTTGTTTCTTTGAAGAGTTGATACACATAGAGGTGAAGTCTTTCTCTGGCTCTGTGTGCCAATGCAACATCATTTATTTGTTTCTTTGATCCTCTTTTTTAAAAGTTAAGTATATTATCTTTCTCCCCATCCTCCATTTTTTTTTAAATTTGGTAGATGTTGATATAGTCCTTTTTCATTTCTGTTTAGTCTTTCTTGAAGTGTTTCATGTTGCATTGATAAACTTCTATAAGATGCTTCTACTTTTGAATTTCTTTTCTTTGAGACATGAACACGTATACCTAGTTTTTAGAGAAAAAAGTTTGTTGAGACTGAGTTTGAAACTGTTGAGGCCTATAGGGGCTATAAAAATACTGCCGGAGCAGAAGTTTTAAATAATAAACATAAATCATAGAGCTGACTTCATACTAGAAGTGGATTTAAGTAAATTCCAAGAGGTGGTGAGAAATATGAGGGAATTTATGCTTGTTCACTTCATTTATAAAATAATATAAAAAATTTAGTGAGGAGAAAAAATTGGATTATAGTAAGTGGTAAGATGAAGGAAAAAAAAAAAAAAACTATGAGAAATAGTACAAACTACTGTTACCAGAAACTTGTGTTTGTAGCTTTTGTCTTTCCTTTACACACTTATACAGAGTATACAAACTTTTTAACTTTTTTGTTTGTTTCTTTGTTTTGTTTTTATTTTTGTTTTGTCCATCTTTCACTTTTGTTCTATTCCTTATTAGCATGCTCAATGCAATCTGGGTGTTCAGACAGTTGATGCCCTCCCTGCAAGCTGAGGTAATCTCAGTTGGTATTGAGGTATTACACCATAAACTCAATTACTCAACTGAGTGGAGAAGAAGCATTAGTGCAGTTCAGAAAAAATAATTTGTTTCCTTTTGGCATGTGATTATAATGTTGCACAATAAAATAGTTACTTTTCAGAGACAGATTTTCCTAGATGAGTATTAAAACTTCTTGTTACTGAGGCGCAGGTTCAATAATGAAATGGGAGAATAAAAATAAATTTTATTTTGCTTATAATTATTCTAAAAATAAAACAGTATATTTTCCCCTAAAATACATATCCAGGAAACATTAAAATCCAGATAAATTAACTTTACATATTAGAAAATATAGTATTCAAAACGTAAAACAAAGATTTTTTAACATAAGACATAGCAAAAGATGAGTTTGACTTTGGGGAGTTTAAAAAATTTATCTTTTTCATAAGAGGCAAAATTACAGCAATGACTTGCTTTTGGTGTTAATGTGTATGGAAAACAAGAATCACATTTATTTCAACTGTGTATGTCCAGAATTCAGAAGACTGAAAAATAATCAAATGCATTTATTTATTTTCCCTTACTGTTGTCTGAATTCCTGCTTTATAGTTTTGCGATGGTTAAAGTTATGATTAAGAAGAGAGAGGCATCATTAATTGGTCTAGTGCCTCTGCAGAATTTTTTTAATACTCTGCTGTAGGTCTTTGCACCTAGATTTGTAACAGACTGATTTCCACAAGAGTGAAATATGTTGTCTAAGTTTTTGTTCTAGCATCTGGATAAAGCTTCAAGGCATTTAATGTGATCTGAAAGCCATTCATCCAATGAAACCCCCTGTTGTGACAAACAATGGAATAGAGAGCTGTTTCTTAAGCTTGAGGCACATATGTAAGCTACTTCTCCTAAATTTTATTTGTGTACAACTTGAATCATTCATTTAAAAATATTTTGTCAGTTTAAATTAATCCCTTTTATAAGATATGAGTGGAATATGCTTTAAAAACACTGTATTGCACAAGCTTTGTGTGCACACACAATGAAACAACAACACATTTTTGTATCTGTATAGACACTATAGAAAAATATACTTCTGAAATCTGTTTAGTTGGGCAGTGAGAATAGATTGATTATTTGTGGTTGAGATTATTTTGCACAGTGCCAGGGACTATCAGTACTTAGCTTCTTTGTCCTAATACCGTGTGGATCAGTGTCATGAAAAAGCAAGTAACTGAAACAAACTTGCTGAAAATCACAAGTGAAGCGCTTTACAATTAACATATGGAAGAAATACTATCTTTTAGTGTATTTGAGTATTATTTTACCATATTTTTGACATACAGGCTTATAGTCTGTGCTTTATGATGAAGTATTTTACAAGTGAATGATCCATATGTAGGTTCTATGAAAAAAGTTGTAGAAAATTATTTCAGAGAAAAAAACAAGAGAAGATCATGAGAGCTTCCAATTATATGCTACAAAGTTTGATCATTTGTTCTGATAAATGGAGATTTACTAAGTTTGTAAACAGAAGAGGCACTATATGTTTAAATTTACATTTCTGACAGCTCTTTCAAGTGTTATTGTTGAGGATGAATATATGTAGTGAGTCTGGAGATAAAGAAACTAAGATATTAATGTAACAATGCAAGTGAAACATTCGGAATTATGGGCAAAAGAAGCTCTAATCAAAGGAAGGTTAAAAATATATAAATTAAATGGATTTATTAACCATTAATTGAATGACAGAGGTACATAGAATAACTCCTGTGATTTTGGTCTAAGTATTAGAAGAATGCTATTACTACTCACCCAGGTGAAAGACAGGAACGTACCTTTGGAATATCCTATAGAGATATTTAGTAGCAGTTTATATCTATCTAAAACATAAAAGACAAAGTGTAAACTAGCTCTAGAACCATTCACCTATGGGTACTAATATACATTGTTGTCTAAAGGGCATATAGAGTAAGAAGAAAAAAACTAGATATGAGCTCCACTGATAAAAGAATCACAAATAAGAAATAGAACTAAATTTATAAAGATAATATAATTATTTCTCCCTCCAAGTGTATATGTTCATTTCTATTTAATTTTTATTGTCTTAGTGAATTCCAAGATACTAGTCTTCCTTTTTGCCCTCTGGTAAGGACCACATTGTTTGCCCTTTGCTTCCTTTCATCCTGTAAATATGCTTTCTTGGGAGCCTATTCAAAATTTTGATAAGAAAGGATACTTTTCTGAATGTACTAGTTATTATTTTCTCTGATGGTTTATTTCTCCTGTTTATATGATGAGATGAATGCCGTATGGAGCCTTTTTCAGTGCTGAGGTTAGCAAAAAGTGATAAACAACATCATATATGCTAAATTATGTTGCTATAAAAAATAATAATCAAATCTCAGTGACTCAAAGAAAAATGCTAATTTCCTCTTTATGTTATAAATGCTGTTACTCTGGCCCACATCATCATTACAGCAGAAGCTTCTGGTGGCTCTCACACATCATTTATGTTCACTTTTATTGCTCATAGCAAGTCTCATAGTTAAGCTTGATGGCAATGAGTCAGATATACAGAATCCTTCCACAGGGAGAGTGGCAGCAAACATTTTAAGCAGTGCAATCTGCCACACATACTCTGTGCTTATTTATAATCAGATTATTTAAAGGTACTTCAACCACATCTCCTTTTCTACCTGTTTTGTTCTTCTCTGGAGGGAGGTGAGGGTGTTGTTATTTCTCTCCTCTCTAACTAAAACTCTATAATAGCCTAATATACTGGTATTTTTTTTTTTTACCTGTAATATACAAGTAAAGTTTAGAGGCCTTGCCTGGTAGACACAATAAACACAGAATCATACCACAAAGTTATTAGTCTGGATTTCAGCAGTGGTTTATTTTGTTTAAGTCTGCCTCCAAGAAGGAATGTAATTCCTAAGCTGGGGTTTTCCTAATATTTTAAAAGATCATTGTTACAATGCTGGTTCAAGTTTTCCACCACTTGGCTTTTCTGTAGACAGATTTACTTTATATATTTTTAGATAGATAGATAGATAGATAGATAGATAGATAGATAGATAGATAAATTAATTGATCAATAGATCAATAGAAAGAGAGAGAGAGAGAAAGAGAGAGAGAGAGAGAGAGAGAGAGGGTGCCTTGAAGCTCTTGATAGGTTTAGCATTAATGATTCATTATTGCCTTTGATTATTTATCTCATACACCATACCTGAGTATAAACATCCTTTCTACTTCATAATCTCCTCTTGAAGATTAGAACCATGCCAGTGTTCAGTTTTTTGTCCTCTCTTATTAAAGAAGATGGAATATCATTTGTCAGTCTATACTATTCTGTTGTACTATGAAAATTGTAATATCACACTTAAAATTATGCCTATTTCTTAAGATAGGTTTTAACTTAATTGAAATATATTTTAAACATAACATCAACATATCTTTCACTGCTTCAATATAATATATAATTGAGCAGTGTCCATCTATGTATTTCATTAACTTAAATCCAGTTATGTCTTTTTAAACTAATTCAGACTTTTCTACTGACAACTGCATTTTCCCTTCCTGTGTGGCTTTCCCATTCCTTCTTGGAACTCACTATAAACTGCTTGCTTTTTTGCCTTGTATTATTTAATTCCTAACTGGTTACCCTTACCTTTTTCTAAACCGATTTCAAACAAATTGATTTCCTACTTAACTAAGTAGAAGTTCCATCAACCTTTCAGCATTGAAATGGTTTTCTACGTACATTTAACCTCTTTTCCCTTCAGTATTGCAAGTCAAAGTCTTCATATTTCTCTCTAAAGCCTTTATTCTGTTCCTTGATCTCAGCCCTCCTGACTTGGCCTATCCAATCTTCTTATTCACGTCAGGTATCTCTCATAGTTCCCGCTTTTAATGACTTTATAATTATGCAAAAACTACTATTTTTGATGATTTTTTACTTTACATTCATCCCCACTTCTTACCATTCACTACGAGATCTCAATAAATAGTAGTCAAATAATCAAAATTGGGCACTGACAGTAAAAAATATGGGTTTGACAATTACCAGTATTGTCTTTTAATTTGGAAGATATCATGTTAACATATACTGTATGCAAGAATAACAAATGCAAATGTTTTTTATATCCTATTCATATAAACATCATAAAAGCTATAAACAACATGGCTCTCAAAAATATGTGTATTAGTATTAAATGAATTTATTTAAAAAATAATCCATTTCACTTTGACAATGATATATTGCTGTGCAAGGAAAAGAAGTTTAAACACAATGATTCCATATATTCTCTAATAATTCAAGAAATTATGAATACTATAAAAATACATGTTCTTTCAAATCAAGAACATCTAATATTCTAGCTTCAACAGGCAGGAATTTTATAGGGCAACTTATTTCATTTCACATTTAATATTTATAACTCAGCATTATAATTATAAAATATTATATTTTATAATTATAAAATTTTATAATTATATTTTATGATTATAATTATAAAATATAATTATAAAGTAGTTCATTATTGTAAATGAATTATTTCAATATTTACAAAAATAAAATATTAAGAACATTAAGTCAATGTATAGTACATAACTAAACTCCATGTTGTATCCAAATTCAATGAAAATATCAATATCTAAACATTAATGGGATTCCAGATAGGCTACTGAGTACATAACATATTTCACATTACTAGATAGAAAGGAATATGCTAGATGGTTGAAGAGAGCTGCTTTATGTTTATAGGAGCATTGTTATAACTTTGAACAGGGAATAAAGAAATGTTACTTTTTCACTCAGCAATTATTATTGAGTTGTTATAAA
This sequence comes from Sapajus apella, assembly GCF_009761245.1. NCBI lineage: Eukaryota > Metazoa > Chordata > Mammalia > Primates > Cebidae > Sapajus > Sapajus apella. The sequence continues at coordinate 1,989,187 of NW_022436990.1, forward strand.
GTGCCAGGTATTAAGTGTAAAAAATAATATCAATTTGTGTAATGCTAGCCAGTGTGAGATAAAGCCCATATCCCCATAGTGGTAATTTAGGAAGACGCCTATTTCCAGCATTTGAGTTACCATGGTCATAGGCATCAAGCCAGGAGAAAGAAAAATGGCATAGAGGATGGCAAATGGAACCTTTGTTTGGAAAAGCCCTTAAAGTGTATAAATACACCTAATTATAAGAAAGGCTGAGAAATGACATATAATTGTGTGCCCATGAAGTAGAAAAAGTAGGCTTAATGAATGATTAGCCCATTTCTGCCACAATGACGAATAAGACCTAGAACCTTAAATTTAAGGCATTTACAATCTGTTTGATAAGTTGGCTGATAAATAGATATTATACAGAGTGATGAGAACTTTAATAAATATATGTAGATGGAAACTATACAACAGAATATATTCAATTTTTTTTGTTGAAAGAGTCGGTAGGAGTGGAATGCATTTGAAAAAATTTATAGGGAAGATGATTCTTGGACTGAATCTTGATAAACAATAGATTTTCACTAGTTAGGTGGGGCCAGGGGGAAAGAAATTTCAAATACATAAGAAATTAAGAAAAAAGCACTGAAGCATGAAACTTTACATAATGATACATGTAATTGTTTGTATATTTGGAATAATATGCAAGACAGCTTTATGCCTTAGATTATTTTTGGTCTGCAAATAATATTGCTGTTTTTGCCTGCTTTAGGGATACATTTATTTGACATACTTATTTGTCATCTTTTATTTTTGACTATTCTGAGTTCTTTGTTTTAAATAAATCACTTGCAAACAGCATATAGTTTGGATTTATTGTTTAAATTAACCTCAAGAGTTTGTCTCTTATGAAATTGAATTAATTACTATAACTTAAATATTTGGAAATATACTACCTTGTTTTGTATTTGTACAGTCTTATAATTTACTCTTTTATGTTTCATGTGAACTAAGTTGAATATTCTTTTATGTCTGATAGTTATTTTAAAAGTGGTGGTTATCTATAAAAAGTCAAATACATTTATGTTTATATAATATATATTTTCATAAATAACCTATCAAAGGATGAAACAAAACTATGTCATTGTACATTTTGCTATATGACACAAATAGTTTGGCATCATTTTATTTTGGAACCTAGAACTTAGGATTCATAAATTAAAATGAGACTAATAATTAGGTATTTTGAAATAACATCACTTTTACCACAAACATAATTTTTTAAAAGAGTATTTTTGATTTTTACTTTTTAATTTAAATGCATAATAATCTTCACACAATTTGTTTTACTTATCTCTACAATATTACTTTATTTGATATTAATTTCAAACCATGATACATCAATTTTACTGTTCTCTATCCTTTACTTTTCCATTTTTTAATATTATATTTTGGAAAATAAATAACATTTAAATCGATGCTTTAGATATACAAACGTAAAAATAAAAGTTTAAGGTCCTGCCCTCATTCTGAAAATTTGAAGAATAGTTTTGCAAATCTAATTTACTTACCCTAGGTTGTTAGATTTTTCTTCAGTTGCCGACAGCTTATGTTCAATGTCTTCTCCAAAATTTGTATCTAATTTTATTCAATAAAATTACTTTCTTTATCTGAATTATCACCTTCTTTTATTGATAGCCATATTACATTTTATAAACATAGAGCATAGAAAATCAGATGGCATTGCATGACCTATTGTAGGAAGAATCCCGTAATTGCAGGTATGAATTCTGTTAAAGGAAATTTTATTAGTCATTACACAAAGGTTTATTTTTATAAATCCTGCTGTTGTCTGAGATTTCATACATGATGTTAAATGGTATTGTTGAATGACTATATTATGCTATTGCCATTTGTTTTTTTGAACTAAATTTTGTCTCTTGGACAGTCAGTCCAGCGTTTCTTCTGGAAACATTTCTTTGAAGAAATGTTGGACTACATGTCAATAAACTCTTGTCATTTTTGTGAATAAAACTGTAAGTAAAACTGTGATCTGTTCTGTCTCTGGTAAGCTTCCAAGATGAATGATTCAGAGATACCTCTAGAATCAAACACTCCTCAGTGAACATCCTCTTTGAAGATATTCAAAATGGAGATATTCTTTCAAATATAAAATGACCTTAGTTAGCCAGATTGAAAAAAAATGAATGTTTTGAAAATCAAAATTATGCAGCAATATTTTCTGAATTAGGATGAAGTTTTACAACTCAAACATTAAATATTGTATTCTATTTCAATGCACAGTTGGACAGATTCCAATAGCAAAGAATGTCATTTTCAGTAGTAGCAAGAAGATACTTACACATGTTAATCTCCCAAAGCAAAGGTTTCTTATTTTCTCAGCTCATCGACAGAATGTGTATTTAAACTCCCATGCCTCTGAGTCTCATGCTGTGACGTTTTTCTCAAAACTGTCAAGAAGAGCCATCTTGTGAGAAACAAAAGTTAGTTGCTTGATATTTGTGTTAACTTTCCATAAAGTCACAGTTTCTGCAAACAGCTTTTTGCATGTATCATAATTATCTGTTAACATTCACACTTTGAAGTGCTCATTTCTACTAGCTGAAACAGAGGTAGGGTTTTAACATTTTTTTGTATTATAGAAAAAGAAAGATATGTTATCAATTTTTGTGTTAAGAATGTTAAGTTTTATGTTAAGAAGAAACAGAACACTTGTTTTCTTATTAAGGGTCCTTGATTACATATGTAAGTCAAGCTTTATTTCTATTTTATTTTATTTTTATATTTTGCTGTTGTCCCACTATTTCAAGGAGGCTTGACAACTAAATGCAGTTTTTATTAGTCAAATTTGGATCAGACTATAATAACTGATATGATATATTGTTACCATGTACCCATAACACACAAAAGAAGTTGCCACTCTGGAGAGAAGAAAACCAAATGTTGCAGGTGTTCTGTTTGTTGCCAAAGCTTTAATTATCGGATACATTTTACAACTAGTAAAGATATCACTGTCTTCCACAATCGAAGTGAGGTATAGAGCAAATACCCTGCAGATAAGACTAAAAGATGATTAATAATATCTATTAACTCTGAGAAAAAAACTTGTCCCTGTAACATCTTGCGACTCCAAAAGTACAAATTCACAGTGGCCACTTGGCAGACTGATTACTGGTGTTATAAAACTCAAATCCATGACTATATTATCATGTCAATGTAAACCTGTGTATTTGTGCCTTTTATGAGCATGAAAATTCATTCTGTGATGATATTTGCAATTAATATGACCCACTGATATGCAGTTTCCCTTTGAGTGAAATGTTTCATAAGTAAATTTATTCTTGGTACTTACATGTATATCATTATCATCTTGTTAATGATAAAGAATATACTGATGTTCCAATTTCTTAAAAATCAATAAATGTCTGGTACGGTGGCAATATATTGTCCTCATTTCTTAAGGCAATGCATTTGTGTTACCTGGTTTATTTAATCTAATGTAAAGAAAACTCCTAGGTTCTTTTTTTATTGCCTTGATGATTTCGATAGTTTCATGCGAATGAGCTGAAACCTATCTGGAGCTTCTTTATTTATCATAAACATATAAATACCCCTTATAGGTAAGAACAAAGAAGACATGTTGTTTATGTGCAATACAAAAGTCTTTATGTAAATGCCATCTATACACTACCACAGTTAAATTTCGACCTCAGAGGAAAAAGTGTACAAAAGCAGATGATTTTTAAGGTAAGCTGGAATACAGTCACAAACAGTAGTGATGCTGCAATATGAGTATACGGTCTTATATAGATGTGCCTTTGTTATAGAGACACAGAAGACATATCCGGATATTAGTCTTATGTGGCAGAACATTGACAACTCATAGAAGCCTCAGTTATCCCCTCTGATTCATATGATAGTATCAACTATAGACCTTTCAATTATAATCTGCACGAAACATCATTATCTCAATGTTCTGGTCCCTGTAGCATAAAGAACCGCACAGGGGTTCTCATCTGGCAATACATTTTCTCAGACACAGTTACTTCAATATTAGTTTCAATTTGATTAATCAGTTTGATTCCTGAAGAATGTTATTAGGGTTTAATCTTTTATTTGAGGAAAGATACTCATCAGTAGCATCTTTTCTAAAACCTTGTACAGCTGTCATTTTTTCTTTATTTGCTCACAATAACTTATTTAGTTATAGAATCCTTAAGATGTTACACTTTTCATGCTAAATATTGTAAATACTGATGATACTGTTGAATATTTTCTAGAATGTGATGATGTAGATTAAAAACTTTGAAATGATTATAATTCGCTTTTTTATTATACTCTTTGGGACTAGATGCAAGATTATTTTGTTTAGATTTGAAATAACAATTATTCAGTATGAAAAGTTTGTCTTCCATTTTTCCTGTGATTATCAAATCTCTTTAATCTGTTTTTTTCTTCAGAAAACTTCCTTTCAAAACTTGAATAATTTATACATAACCTAATCTCTCATTATTTCTAATATTTTTACCACTCTTTATTTTTCTTTGAATTCTTAGAAATGTTTTACATTTCGTATTGAAAAAATTTTCAGTGATTCAGTTTTCATTTGCCATTTTATCAAAGGAGAATTTTTTATAAATGAATACTATGTTAATTTTATATCTTCATGCTAAACTCTTGTGTGTGATATTCATTGCATATTGCAAGGCATTTTAGAAAAAAGACAGTGAGCTTGTCTATCAAGTTGCTTCTGTGATTTCTGAAATAATATGCAGTAAAAAACTTTGGAAGTTATAATTAAAATAAATTTTGTGATTGCCTTATTAAGTTGGTAGTATTGCTTTCAATAGACATTTTGGCAAAATGTACTTTCATATCCATTGTCTTATGTAGCTGCAAATTATGGTATTCTTTAATATGGATCAAGAATAAATATACTTGTAAGGTCAGTGTATGCTTAGTAATGGAAATAGTTCTAATTCCCTAAGAGACATTTCAGGATGTGTCCTAAATTGCCCTTTGAATCTTAAGTGAGCTCTTTTTAAAAAATTGTTAAGAAATAGTCTTTCCCCAACTTCATCCATATCCAAAATAATGAAGTTGGATCCCCAATCCACACAATACAAAAAAAAATAATAATTCCAAATAGATTATGGAGCAAAGCATTGCTAAAACTATAAAACTCTACCAAGAAACTGAAAAGATAACTCAGAATGAACTATAATATTTTCAGATAAAATATCTAACAATAGACCTATATTCAGGGCATATAATTAATCATAAAACCTAACAATAAAAAGACAAATAACTCAATTTAAAAATGATAAAACAAGATTTGAGTAGATGTTCTCCCAAAGACTTGCAAAAGGGACACAAAAAGGTGCTCAACATCATTAATCATTACTTAAATGTAAGTTAAATCACATTGAGGTCCCACTTTATATTCAATAGGATGGCTGCTGAAAAGACAGATAATATAAAGAGTGCATTCACAATTTGGAGAAGTTGAAACCCTATATATTATAAAATGGTGCAGCCACTTTGGGAAAAAATGTTGATGGTTTTAAAACTTTTTTTTTCCCCTCCCAACTCTTAATTTAGTTTTGGTTGGGTACATGTGCAAGTGTTACATGAGTAAATTACGTGTCATGGGGTTTGGTGTACAGATTATTTCATCACCGAGGTAATCAGCATTGTACCCAATAGATGTTTTTTCTATCCTGACCCTCCTCCAACCCTCTACCCCAAGTAGGCCTCAGTGTCTATTATTTCCTTCTCTGTGTCCATGTGTACTCGGTGTTAAGCTCCCACTTACAAGTGAGAATGTTCAGTATTTGGTTTTCTGTTCTAGCATTCATTCACTTAGGATAATAAGTGCAACCATGTTGCAACCATGTTGCTGCAAAGGACATGATGTTATTCCTTTTTATGGCAGTGCAGTATTACATGGTATATATGGACAACATTTTCTTTAGTCAGTCTACTGTTTACAGACATCTAGGTTGATTCCATGGCTTTGCTATTGTGCATATTGCTGCAATGAACATATGCATTTATGTGTCTTTATGATAGAATGACATATTCCTTTGGTATATATCCAGAAATGCAGTTGCTGGGTCTATTGGTAATTTCAAGTTCTTTGAGAAATCTCCAAACTGCTCTCCACAGTAGCTGCACTAATTTACATTCCTACCAGCAGTGTATAAGCATTTCTTTTTCTCCATAACCTTGCCAGTTTCTATTATTTTTTGACTTTTAATGATAGCCATTATGACTGGCATAAGATAGCATCTCATGTTTTGATTTGCATTACTCTAATGATTAGTAACGTTAAACATTTTTTCAAGTGCTTGTTGGCTGCATACATGTTTTCATTTGAACAGTGTCCATTCATGTCCGTTGTCCATATTTCAATGGGGTTGTTTTTTGCTTGTCAAGTTCCTTATAGATTCTGGATATCAGACCTTTGTCAGATTCATAGTTTACAAATATTTTCTCACCTATTCCGTAGGGTGTCTGTTTACTCTGTTAATGGTTTATTTTGCTGGACAGAAGTGCTTTAGTTTAAATAGGTCCCAGTTGTCAATTTTGTTTGTGATGCAATTGCTTCTGACATCCTCATCATGAAATCTCTTCTAGGGCCTATGTCTGGAATGGTATTTCTTAGGTTTTCTTCTAGTATTTTTATAATTTTAGGCTTTAAATTTAAGTCTCAATTCCATCTTCAGTTATTTTTTGCACATAGTGAAAAGAAGTAATCTGGTATCAATCTCCTGTATATGGCTAGCCAGTTTTCCTAGCATCATTATTTAATAGGGAGTCCTTTCATTGTTAATTGTTGTTGTTGACTTTTTTGGAGATCAGATGGTTGTAGGAGTTTGGCTTTATCTCTGGATTCTCTACTTTGCTCCCTTGGTTTATGTGTCTGTTTTTGTAATATAACCATGTTGCTTTGCTTACTGTAACCTGGCTGTATAGTTTGAAGTCAGGTAGTGTTATGACACCAACTTTGTCCTTTTTGCTTAGGATTGCTTTGGCTATTCAGACTCCTTTTTAGTTTCAAATGAATTTTAGAATATATTTTTTTCCAATTGTGCGAAAAATGTCATTGGTAGTTTGATAGAAATAGCATTAAATCTATAAATTGCTTTGGGCAATATGGTCATTTTAGCAATATTGATCTTTCTGATCCATGAGCATGATATTTTTTTCCATTTGCATATGTTCTCTCTGATTTCTTTCAATAACATTTGGTAATTTTCATTGTAGAGATCCTTCAGCTGAATTGCTAGCCGTACTCCTAGGTATTTTGTTTATTCTGTGGCTATTGTGAATGCAATTGCATTCTTTATTGGGCTCTTAGCTTGTATATTATTGGTATATAGACATGATACTGATTTTTACATTGATTTTGTATCCTGAAAATTTGCTGAAGTTGTTTATTAAAGGAGATTTGGGGCAGAAACTATGGGTCTTTCTAGGTATAGAATCATATGATCTGCAAAGATAGGTAGACTTTAGATAGGTAGATAGAGTGGTCTTTAAGTCATTGAAGAATTGCTGCATTGTCTTCCAAAATGTTTAAATTAAGTTGCACTCCTACAAACAGTACATAAGCATTCCTTTTTCTCCACAATCTAGCTAGTATCTGTTGTTTTTTGACTTTTTAATAACATTCTGAGTAGTGTGAGGTGATATCTCATTATGGTTTTGATTTGCATTTCTCTAATGATAAGTGATGTTGAGCTTTTCTTCATATGATGTTGGCTGCATATATGTTTTATCTGGGAAAGAGTCTGTTTATGTCCTTTGCCCAATTTCTTTTAAATATGTATTTTATTGTATTTTACATTTTGGGGTATATGTGAAGAACATGCAAGATTGTTGCATAGGTACATACATGGCAATGTGGTTAGCTGCATTCCTCCCCATCACCTATATCTGGCATTTCTCCCCATGTTATTCCTCCCCAACTCCCAACCCCCCACTGTTCCTCCCCTAGTTCTCCCCCACAGACACCAGTGTGTGATGCTCTCCTCACTGTGTCCATGTGTTCTTATGTTCAACACCTGCCTAGGAGTGAGAACATGCGGTGTTTGAATTTCTGTTCTTGTATCAGTTTGCTGAGAATGATAGTGTGCAGGTTCATCCATGTCCCTCCAAAGGACATGAGCTCATCATTTTTTATGGCTGCATATTGTTCCCTGGTGTGTATGTGCTACATTTTCCCTGTCCAGTCTATCATCAATGGGCATTTGGGTTGGTTTCAAGTCTTTGCTATTGTAAACTGTGCTGCAATGAACATTGGTGTGCATGTGTCCTTATAATAGAATGATTTACAATCCTTTGGATATATACCCAGTAATGGGATTGCTGGGTCAAATGGAACTTCTATTTCTAGGTCCTTGAGGAATCACCACACTGTCTTCCACAATGGTTGAACTAATTTACACTCCCACCAACAGTGTAAAAGTGTTCCTATTTCTCCACATCCTCTCCAGCATCTGTTGTCTCCAGATTTCTTAATGTTCACCATTCTAACTGGTGTGAGATGCTATCTCAATGTACTTGTGATTTGCATTTCTCTAATGACCAGTGATAATGAGCATTTTTTCATATGTTTGTTGGCCTCATATATGTCTTCTTTTTAAAAGTGTCTGTTCATATCCTTCACCTACTTTTGAATGGGCTTGTTTGTTTTTTTCTTGTAAATCTGTTTTAATTCTTTGTAGATTCTGGATATTAGCCCTTTGTCAGATGGGTAGATTGCAAAAATTTTTTCCCATTCTGTTGGTTGCTGATTCACTCTAATGACTGTTTCTTTTGCTGTGCAGAAGCTGTGGAGTTTGATTAGGTCCCATTTGTCTATTTTGGCTTTTGTTGCCAATGCTTTTGGTGTTTTAGCCATGAAGTCCTTGCCTATGCCTATGTCCTGAATGGTTTTGCCTAGATTTTCTTCTGGGTTTTTTATGGTGTTAGGTCTTATGTTTACATCTTTAATCCATCTGGAGTTAATTTTAGTGTAAGGTGTCAGGAAGGGGTCCAGTTTCTACTTTCTGCATATGACTAGCCAGTTTTCCCAGCACATTTATTAAACAGGGAATCCTTTCCCCATTGCTTGTTTTTGTGAGCTTTGTCAAAGATCAGATGGTTGTAGATGTGTGGCGTTGCCTCCGAGGCCTCTGTTTTGTTCCATTGGTCTATATCTCTGTTTTGGACCAGTACCATGCTATTTTGATTACTGTAGCCTTGTAGTATAGTTTGAAGTCAGGTAGTATGATGCCTCCAGTTTTGTTCTTTTTGCTTAGAATTGACTTGGCTATGTGGGCTCTCTTTTGATTCCATATGAAGTTTGAGGTGATTTTTTCCAGCTCTGTGAAGGTTTTGGTAGCTTGATGGGGATAGCGTTGAACCTGTAAATTACTTTGAGCAGTATGTCCATTTTCACAATATTGATTCTTCCTGACCATGAGCATGGAATGTTTCTCCATCTGTTTGTGTCCTCTCATATTTCATTGAGCAGTGGTTTGTAGTTCTCCTTGAAGAGGTCCTTTACAGTCTTTGTTAGTTGTATTCCTAGGTATTTTATTCTCTTTGTAGCAATTGTGAATGGCAGTTCGTTCTTGATTTGGCTCTCTTTAAGTCTGATATTGGTGTATAGGAATGCTTGTGATTTTTGCACATTGATTTTGTACCCTGAGACTTTGCTGAAGTTGCTTATCAGTTTCAGAAGATTTTGGGCTGAGAAAATGGGGTCTTCTAAATATAGGATCACGTCATCTGCAAATAGAGACAATTTGACTTCCTGCTTTCCTAATTAAATACCCTTTATTTCTTTTTCTTGCCTGATTGGTCTGGCTAGAACTTCCAATACTATATTGAATAGGATTGATGAGAGAGGGCATCCTTGTCTAGTGCTAGATTTCAAAGGGAATGCTTCCAGTTTTTGCCCATTCAGTATAATATTGGCTGTTGGTTTGTCGTAAATAACTTTTATTATTTTGAGATTCGTTCCATCAATACCTAGTTTATTGAGAGTTTTTAGTATAAAGAGCTGTTGAATTTTTCAAAGGCCTTCTCTGCATCAATTGAGATAATTATCTGGCTTTTGTCTTTGGTTCTTTTTATGTGGTGAATTACATTTGTAGACTTGCATATGTTGAACCAACCTTGCATCCCTGGGATGAAGCATACTTGATCATGGTGGATAAGCTTTTTGATGTGCTGTTGCAATTGGTTTGCCAGTATTTTATTGAAGGTTTTTGCATCTATGTTCATCATGGATATTGGCCTGAAGTTTTCTTTTCATGTTGAGTCTCTGCCAGGTTTTGGTATCAGGATGATGTTGGTCTCATAAAATCATTTGGGAAGGATTCCATCCTTTTAGATAGTTTGGAATAGTTTCAGAAGGAGTGGTACCAGCTCCTCTTTGTATGTCTGGTAGAATTTGGCTGTGAACCCATTTGGACTTGGGCTTTTTTTGGTTTGTAGGCTGTTTATTGCTGCCTCGACTTCAGCTCTTGTTATTGGTCTACATAGGGTTTCGACTTCTTCCTGGTTTAGGCTTGGGAGGATGCAAGTGTCCAGGAATTTATCCATTTCCTCCAGTTTTACTAGTTTATGTGCATAGAGTTGTCTGTAATAATCTCTGATGGTGGTTTGTATTTCTGTGGAATCTGTGGTGATATCCCCTTTATCGTTTTTTATTGCATCTGTTTGATTCTTCTCTCTTTTCTTTTTTATTGATCTGGCTAGTGGTCTATTTTGTTGATGTTTTCAAAAAACCAGCTCCTGGATTTATCAATTTTTTGAAGGGTTTTTTGTGTCTTTATCTCCTTCAGTTTTGCTCTGATCTTAGTTATTTCTTGTCTCCTGCTAGGTTTAGAGTTTTTTTGATCTTGCTCCTCTAGCTCTTTCAATTTTGATGATAGGGTGTCGATTTTAGATCTTTCCTTGCTTCTCATGTGGGCATTTATTGCTATATATTTTCCTCTAGACACTGCTTTAAATGTGTCCCAGAGATTCTTATATGCTGTGCCTTCATTCTCGTTTCGAAGAACATCTTTATATCTGCCTTCATTTCATTGTTTATCCAGTCAACATTCAAGATCCAGTTGTTCAGTTTCCATGAAGCTGTGCGGTTCTGAGTTAGCTTCTGAATTTTGAGTTCTATCTTGATTGCACTGTGGTCTGAGAGACTGTTTGTTATGATTTCTGTTATTTTGCATTTGCTGAGGAGTGATTTACTTCCAATTATGTGGTCAATTTTAGAGTAGGTGTGATGTGGTACTGAGAAGAATGTATATTCTGTGGATTTGGGGTGGAGAGTTCTGTAAATGTCTATTAGGTTTGCATGTTCCAGGTCTAAGTTCAAGTCCTGGATATCCTTGTTAATTTTCTGTCCATTGATCTATCTAATATTGATAGTGGAGTGTTAAACTCTCCCACTCTTATTGTGTGGGAGTCTAAGTCTCTTTGTAAGCCGTTAAGAACTTGCTTTATGTATCTGGGTGCTTCTGTATTGGGTGCGTATATATTGAGGATCATTAGCTCTTCTTGTTGCATTGATCCTTTTACCATTATGTAATGTCCTTCTTTGTCTCTTTTTATCTTTGTTGGTTTAAAGTCTACTTTATCAGAGACTAGGATGGCAATTCCTGCTTTTTTTTTTTTTTCCTCTCCATTTGCTTGGTAAATCTTCTTCCATCCCCTTATTTTGAAACTGTGTGTATCCTTTCATGTGAGATGGGTTTCCTGGATACAGCACACTGACGGGTTTTGGCTTTTTATCCAATTTGCCAGTCTATGTCTTTTGATTGGGGCATTTAGCCCATTTATATTTAGGGTTAATATTATGTGTGAATTTGATTCTGCCATTTTGATGCTAGCTGGTTGTTTTGCCTGTTGATGCAGTTTTTTCATTATGTCTATGCTCTTTACCATTTGGTACATTTTTGGAGTGGCTAGTACTGGTTGTTCCTTTTCTTGTTTAGTGCTTCTTTCAGGAGTTCTTATAAAGCAGGCCTGGTGGTGATGTAATCTTTGAGTAATTGCTTGTTCGTAAAGGATTTTATTTCTCCTTTGCTTATGAAACTTAGTTTGGCTGGATATGAAATTCTAGGTCGAAAGTTCTTTTCTTTAAGGATGTTGAATATTGGCCCCCACTCTCTTTTGGCTTGTAGGGTTCCTGCTGAGAGATACACTGTGAGTCTGATGGGCTTCCCTTTGTGGGTGACCTGACCATTCTCTCTGGCTGCCCTTAGCATTTTCTCCTTCATTTGAACCCTGGTGAATCTGACTATTATGTGCCTTGGGATTGCTCTTCTTGAGGAATATCTTTGTGATGTTCTCTGTATTTCCTGGACTTGAATATTGGCCTGCGTTGCTAGATTGGGGAAGTTTTCCTGGATAATATCCTGGAGAGTGTTTTGCAGTTTGGATTCATTCTCTCCATTACCTTCAGGTACACCTATCAAATGTAGATTAGGTCTTTTCACATAATCCCATATTTCTTGGAGGCTTTGTTCGTTTCTTTTCCCTCTTTTTTCTCTAATCATGCCTTCTCGTTTTATTGTATTGAGTTGATCTTCGACCTCTGATACCTTTCTTCTGCTTGGTCAATTTGGCTATTGAGGCTTGTGTATGCTTCCTGAAGTTCTTGTGTTGTGTTTTTCAGCTTCATCAATTCATTTATGTTCCTCTCTAAGCTGTTTTTTCTCTTTAGCATTTCATCAAACCTTTTTTCAAGGTTCTTAGTTTCTTTGCATTGGGTTAGAACATGTTCTTTTAGGTCAGAGAAGTTTTTTATTACCCACCTTCTGAAGCCTGTTTCTGTCAATTCATCAGACTAATTCTCCATCCAGCCTTGTTCCCTAGCTGGTGAGAAGTTGTGATCCTTTGTAGGAGGAGAGAAGTTCTGGTTTTGGGTGTTTTCTTCCTTTTTGTGCTGGTTTCTTCCCATCTTTGTGGATTTATTTACCTGTGGTCTTTGTAGTTGGTGACTTTCAGATGGAATTGCTGAGTGGACGTCCTGTTTGTTGATGATGAAGTTATTTCTGTTTCTTACTTTTCCTTCTAACAGTCAGGACCTTCTGCTGTAGGACTGCTGGAAGTCCACTCCAGACCCTGCTTGTCTGGATCTCACCTGCAGCGGCCTCCCCACTCTTGCTGGGAGCTGCAGTCCAGAGCTGCTCCTACTCGGCTATCTTGGATCTTCTCCCTGCAGGTTTCTTTAGAATCTCTGACATGATTGATAAATAAAGCAAATAACTGATTTTTAGGTATTTAGCAGTATTCGTTGCTAAATATTGCCAAATATTCAGTTTCTGCTATGAAGATCAAGGTAAGCTCAGTGCTTTTGCCACATTAGGGCATATTTTAAGCAGCACTCACTCTTTGCCTAGAACTTCCCATCCTATGCATGTCAGTGTTTGCTCTGAGGAACCTCGCCTTTATATTAGTATTGCTAGAAATTGGCCTTCTATGGGCACTTGGCAATCTGTTCTCAATGACTATGGCTAAAATAAGGCTGATTCCTCAAAATTCATCTCCTGAGAGTCAATTTTCTAAATGGTTCCTTCAACTTCGGTAAAATCAATATTCTAAATTCACCAACTTACAGATTTATTAAAATTATCATATTAAATATTTATGTTGCAGATTGGATATATGAAAATCTTAGTCCCTTTGTAAATAATATTATTCTCAGTCTCCTCATTTTATCTTTCTCTATACTATACCATATTCATATCTAGAAGCAGAGAACTGAGGTAAAAACAAAGAGTTCCCCCAAAAGTATATTAAGAGAGCAACAAAACTAAAACTAAAACTTCACAGAAACCTCAAGTAACCGATTGAATGACTGTATTCATTAATATGAATTACTGTATACCTTATAATTAATATGAGTTAAAAAAATGTTACAAACAACTAAAAGTGACAAGTAAATGAATTGAGTTGACTAGTGACAATTCAGGTTTTATGAATTGGCCCTGGCTAGTGGGTTTTGTTACATTAGCTTGATTTGAGAGTGGCTCAACTCTCTAACCTGAACACTCCATTATGTATTTCTGCCTTCTGCTTCTCCTTCAGGTAAGGATCACATCATCCTGAGTGGCAAAAGTCTCTGAGTTAGGAAAGTTCATTGAATTAAACAAAGATCAATTGCAGTGTCACATACCAGTCATGCAATTTATTTATGATACAAACCAAAGCTCAGAAAACTCTGCCCCTTTTAGAATATTTTTCAATTCTTGAAGAAGTTAGTATATTCCTAAGGAGATAATTTTTGACACTGGAATATCCAAAATGTTTATAATTAACTTCGAGAAATATTCTGTATTTTTTTATTTCTAGGTATTATGCAAATATAATTGAAAATTAAAGAAAATAAATATTTTATATTTTAGGATATTTTTAAGATTATAACTTTTCACATGTCATAATATTTGCATCTCTAAGTTTTCTTCATGTTCTTCACTGTTTTATTAAATGCAATTTGTTCTTTTACTAAGTAATGTACAGACAAAAATATATGTTCATATTTTGAACCTAAGGCATGCATTACAGTTTAATGAAAAGGTAAAAATCATCCCCCCAAAAAGATAATAGTTGTTTAAATATTAGTTGACAAATTTGCTATCCAAAATATTAGTTGGCTAATATAGTCTCAAATGAGTAATTTTTGTCATTTGGATTACAACATTTAAGACCATTTGAAAGGCTGTTTCACAGTTATTACTGTTAACCTCTCATTATTTATTATCTCTGTATTTGATAAGTTAACTTTATGAAGGAAAAGATTTAAAAAATTCTTTTTTGCATTGTAGGAGACTTTTGTCTCCAAATGCCAATGAACTTCACAAAAAACACGCTCCTTGATTTCTCATATTAATCATAAAGAAGTTACTTTATTGCCTGACATGTGTGCTCTCAAGTACTACATTATATGAACTAGTAATAAGTAGATATTCTAATGCCAAAGCCCTTCTATCATCACTGAAAAATTGAATTTAAGGAATAATAAAAACATTTCTTTCTTGCTTAATAGGATAGCTAGTAGCCAAATGTGGCTATTAAACCCTTGAAATGGGGCTAGAACATACATTTAAACTGTATGCAATTAAAATTTAATTTTAAATAGCTTTGTATGGCTGGTGGCTACCCTGTTGAATACTTCAATCTTAAACTGTTCTCTGACCAACATCCATATACAGCTAGTGCTCGACTTACGACCACGATTTGTTCCAACAGACCGGTCGTAACATGATTTGGTCGTAAGTTGAGTAGGCTATATACACGCAGAGATGGTAGTGCTGCTGGAAGCTGGTTCGCACTGTCGTACGCCCAGGTGGGCAACGTTTGTGCTGCCGGACGCGGATCAGTCGTGGCTAGCGATTGTGGTCATAAAGTCGAATTGTCGTAAGTTGCATAGGTCGTAAGTCGATCAATACCTGTACCAGATGCATAGGTATGGATATAGATAAATATAGATGTAATAATTAGACCAGGGAAAAGGGAGTACTGGCTAAATATAAAATTTAATATATAAAAGAGAGAGAGCTTTAACATTAATTTATGGATTAAACAAGAAGATAACAACACCTAAGCAGGAGGAGAAAAATGTCATGAGAGTAGTAAGCATTTAATGTAAATATTAAATGCAATTTTAAGAAGAGTTACTGGAATGGAAAAAAAATGCAAATGTAACAATCAATATTCTAAAATATATTTTAAACATCATAAGAACAATATCCTGCATTAGCAGTTATTTTGATTGCTTATTTACTAATTTAGATATATGTATTAATATGTGCACTTATATCGTTTATGCTTAAATATAAACACAGTTAAAATATCAACTCATATTATACAAACACTGATATTGTTACATTTTGGAAGATTGCCCTTTGGGCTCATTTTAATTCAAATCCTTCCAGTGAAAGATCTTAGGACTTCAAAGAAAAAAAGACATGAAAATTATAATTCTAAAATTTGTAGAGGTATGTATGCATTTTATGCCAATGAAATGATTTTAGAAATATGAAAAAATGTAAATTTCAGGCGCAACAATCTTTCCTAAGAATGTAAGAGTAAATAAATCCCATCATTGGATTCAAAAACTCAGAGTAGAATACTATACAGCCATAAAAAGAGTGAGATCATGTCAGATATGAATAGAACTAGAGGCCATTATCCTTAGCAAAATAACACAAGAACAGAAAACCAAATACTACATGTTCTCACTTATAAGTGGGAGCTAAATGTTGAGAACACATGGTCACAAAGAGGGGAACAGCATACACTGTGGCCTTTCTGAGAGTGGAGGATGGGAGGAGGGAGAGGATCAGAAAAATAACTAATGGCTACTGGGTTTAATACCTGGGTGATGAAATAATCTGAACAAACCCCCACGACACAAGCTTTCCTATGTAACACACCTACACATGCATCCCTGAACTTAAAAGTTAAAAAAAAAAAAACCCTCATTGTCTAGTCAAGGAAATATGTATGTAAATAATAAATTTACTAATGTAGAATTGTGAGCGAGATTATAAAGCTATATGTAGGTTTAACTAGTAGTAAAAATGAGGGAGGATTTGTATATTTTATGCATGAGATATGGGAATAGTTTACAGAGAAGAAGGTGTCCAGGTAATTAGGAGTAGAAAAGAAATGCTAGGCAGAAGTTCCAAAAGGAAAACAAACAAACAAAAAGGTAAAGAAATAATAATAATAATAAAACCAGAGTTAATGGAGCTTATGAGCTGGAGCTGGAGAGAATATTGTTGACAAAACTGGAGTAGTATATTTCTCTAAATTTTAAAACATTTAAAAATATTAGTATGTTTCTCTAACTTTTTAAATGTTTAAAAAGTTAGAGAAATATACAGCAAATTGTTAACAGTGATTATCTCTTCAGTATTAAATGAGGGAGTCCTACTCTGTATTGTTTGAACACATAAAATTCATTATGCTTTCAGCTAATATTTATTAAGCACATAAAATGTGCCAAGTCATCCATGTGTCAGGAAGCCTAAGAAACAAGCATATATTTAAACTATAGTACTGTAAATTTTTAAAATAATTTTGATAAGCACTAGCTTATTTTTCAGTTCTCATATGTCAGAACTCAGATGTAGTAAGAGAACTTGAAGGCTTTATTACAGTGAAAATTGTACAACACTGGTATTTTAAATTACCTTTTAAATAAGAAATATCCATAATCAAGAGTAAATATACAAACTGATCTGACTCTTCTACTGAGTATTGACCATTTTAAACCTCAATATCTCAGCATTTAAATTCTGTCTTTTTATAGGACCATGTGAAACACATTCTCCTATCATTATCTAATAGCCCACACAATTTAACTGTTGTTCACTTTGAGCTATAGGCACATAAGATACACATCACATAACAATGCAGGTGCTCTAAATGTAAATATGGAAAGATCCTTAAATGTAAAGTTAACACAGCAAACTATAAATGCTTTTTAATATAACCTTTTTTCAAGGTAATCAGTCCTTTCTATGCCACATGCTATGGCAATAAAAAAAACTTACTGGTATCCCTTGTCTAGAATCTTAAGAAAACAGCAGCTGCTCATCAAGAGCATTTTAGTTTTTACCAGAGCTGCAGCTGTAACTCACATAATTCATGTGGTACATTGGAACTGTCCATCTGGTGGGTACTGAATTTATGGTTGACTAATCATCTGTAATAGAATTCCTGTCTAGCTGTTTGTGCACAATGCTATATTCTAATGACCGCAGAATATTTATCTTGCATGGATTTCAAGGAAAATATTATTCAATTTCCTCTGGAGAAATGCTATAAAATAACATTAGAAAGTAATTTTATTAAAAGTAAAACTCCAGACCTTTGAAAACATTTATCTATCACTTACTAAACTACTAACATGTATTCATGTTAGATTCAAATTTGAATCTCTACAAAATTCTACTGTTCCATAGGTCTTACTAGTGTAACTTTATCTGTTTCACAATGACTATTGGTAACCTTTAACATGTATTTAGTGCTTACTATTGGTCAGGGACGTTTAAGAAAATGTAGATATAATTTATGAAAGTCCAACAAATTTATTAGTTGAGTATTATGATTGCATTGCTTATAATAATTACACTAATTTACACTGGTAATACAATTATACAAATAAATATGGTACTATTATTAATGTTTATGAGGAAATTATAACTTCAAAAGAGTTACAATTATTTGCTCAATCTAATTATTCACTAATTCACTAAGCACATAATTATAGATTCTGTACTCTAGCCACTTTGATAAATACTTGGATAACAACAATGAGCAAGTTTAATTTTGGTCATTTAGCTCTTATTTATTAAAGCAATTAAAATATAATGTGATAGTAGAAGTAGAGATTATTGTTCAAGCACCCAAAAAGAAACTAACTCTTAGTTTTCATTATTAGAACTGGAAATTGTTTTTGCTTAAAGTGTGTCCAATTCTTTTAATTTAGAAACATCTTACTTTGTTGAAGGACACCACCCATTTAGTTTTCTGTCTACATGGTTTGAAAGCAAACACACTTATTTCTCTAATATTAGGAATAAACATGTAAACTATATCTGACCTATTAGAGGATTCTATGCTCTTGTCAGTGATTAGTTCAGTTGTATAAACCAAGTGAAGGCAATAAGACACACTTTTTAGATGCTGTTGACATCAAAATTAAAGCAAAGTTCACTTTTCCTTTGTGCCAGAAACAGAAAAGATACTAAGATGGAGCTGCCATTGTTCTTAATACTAAGAGATCTGTCCAGAATAGCAGTCAACACAGAAGAATGTGGTGAGAAAAAACAATAACAAAGAGGCTATGTCCAGGTAGTATTATGAAAAAATGGAATTAGCTATGCTTTTAACCATCTCTGGCCCTGGATTTTAGTTTTAATAGTAAAAAAAATATTTATTTTCTCTAAACTAGTTTAATCTGGTACTCAGCTCTTGCAACTCTAAATCCTGACGATTACAGATACACAAAGCCAAGGCTCAGAGAATCAGAAAATACGCTGAATCTTACGCATTTGAATCTCTGCCTCAAAATCCTCACCTTGCTGCTTCCTCCAAACGAATCAAGATGTTTTATTGAAAGACCTTCCAGAAATCAATTTACAGTTTTTAACATATCTGACTTTACCTTTTTTTTTTGAGACACTGCCAATTTTTTGTGCGATAATGTTCATTCAGCTTGATCTTATCAATAAGTTTTGTTACTAATTTTTCAGGAGCCAGATTTTGATAAAAGCATAGGGAGAAGTCACTCCAAATAATAATTAGAGAGATGAAGAATTGGAAATTTATATATAATGAAAAATGAAAATAGTAAGGTATAAACAACTTGGCAACATCACAACAAAGATGAACATGCTAATGTTAAAGTTCAGGAAATATATTATTATTAATAAAAATGAATTGTGAAAAAGAAAACACATTAATTAAGCAGATGAAAAAGGAGGGAAGTGGCTAGAAGAAGATAGCACAAGGAAAGCATCACAGGATTTTTGAAACTTCCAGATTTAAGAATATAAAAAAGCCAAAAATACTCATCAAGTCATTTATAACTATGCAGTGCCATATATGTGCTAAGTTTGTTAGGTTCTGGCTAAAGAATGTTAATCAGGATAAATAAAGTTCTTACTCTCATAAAGCTCAGTGTTTATCAGGAAAGCATAAAATTTTGCAATGCATTGCAAATGTTCACGTAATTTAAATTTCATAATTACTGTAACTTAGAATGTGAGATAATGATGGAAAAAAAGTAAGCTGGACAAAATTTTAAATCCTGAAGTGATTTAGGTGGTTGCTCTATGGATCTGATATTACATAAGATAATTCTTGGCAATAAATACAATCAATGACTCAATCAGGAGCAGAAAATACGCCTAGTGACTCCTAGTTTTGTTTCATTCCGCAACACCATTCACAAACATATTAGAATTAATAAGTATTATTCATTCTTATAATAGTCAAAATATGCTAACAATAATTTAAGATCTCAAATATTTCATTTTCTTATTGATAAGCACACAAAATATCTCTGCACTAAATGAACAAAAATGTGAATCAATTTCTCCAGTGTTTTCTTTATCTTCCCTTGCCCCGTGTGTGTGTGTGTGTTTCTCCCTCATCTCTCATGTATATATTCCTCCTTTATATGTCTCTATCTTTTAAAAATTTATTCATCTAGCCTATCTTTAATTAAAAATAATAATTCACATTTCTTTAAGGTATAATGTAATGTATCCATTTAAACTATCCATGGGATTGTGGAACTAGTCGTAGTATTTTAAAAATTGCATTTACTCTTCATTTGATGTTGATTGCCTGGTTATAAAGAGATCTCAGTAGTTGTAATTAATGAAACAATGACTTACAGTTAGGCAAAAGTCTAAAATAAAATTTAGGGAATTGAGCAAACCTACAACCAATAATAATGTCTTATTATAAAATTGAACTAGAACATAACTTTATCCCAATAAACAAAAAGACCTTAGTGCCTTTCAGAAGAGTTATTACCATAGTTAAATTTGTGACAAACCTTCCAAAGTTCATAGTTTATGATACTTTTGAATTAAAACTTATCATTTTAATATTACCATCCTAATGTACTATCTATGAGCATATACTTACCTATTGTAAAATTCTTGTATTACAGGAAAAGTTTCCTAAATTTTATTGATTCGTTTAATTACATTACAGTTAATATAATATTAACAATAATATGAGTCAGGAAGCTTCTGTGGAAAATAAACAAATTCTTTCTGCCTGTTTGCACTCTCATTATCAGCCTCCTTGCAGATTTGTAGTAATCTACAGATAACTACATAATATAAAAAAGTCAAGGTTCTACCCTAGAAGACCTCCTCTTTTCATTTTGTTATCTCTCCTTTAAGTGATGTAATCTAACCAAAGTTTCAAACACTCCCAGCTGCTTAACTATTTAAATCCCTAATCTCAGCCTTTCTGCTAATGTAGTATACCCAGTCTGGTGGAGTGTTACAAGACACCTCACATTTACAAATCTGCAAAATAAAACTAGGAAATTCTCACATTAACATGTTCCTCATCTAAATAACAGCACGACTCATCTTTCTGTACTTCCAGAAATGTAAGGTTTATCAACAATATCTATGTCTCCTGTACCTACTCTATCCAACATGTCTCTAAATTTTGTTTCATTTCCTAAATATATGTCTAATCCAATGTGTTTTATTTCTACTATTATTCCCCTAAACCAAAGCTACCATCAACCCTCACCATTACAATCTCTTGTAGTACCCTTTGAAATGATAATGCCGAATTCTCTTGGTTCTTCAAATTTGACCTCTTCCTTCCAAATTTTACCATAAAAATGTCAATGGTATTTACTACTCTTAGAAAAATAAAGCAGAATCTTTACAGAGTGCTTGCCTGGTCTCCTCAGTTCTTTTCTTTCTATTTTCTTTCTTTCTTTTTTAATTTACTGTAGCAGATTGTACATGTATTCTGTATATCTCCTATGCTATGTGATCTTCTTACAATATGATGTACATTCCTCCCATCCAGATAGTGCCTGTTGGCACTCCACCCAGAGGTGGCATCTATGTTTCCTCCCGTTGCATCTGGTCAGACTTCTGACCATGATGTTCGTTTTTTGGTCACTAAAGTTGATTATATTAAAGTCATAGCCTCTAACACTGCTTGCCCCCACCCCTAGCCAAAATAGTAAGTTAAAACTAATATGTATTTCTGTGGGTGGATGGGAGCGATTACTGTCACTATGAATAAGCTGAAGTATGTAGAGACTGAGATCCCTCTTCTATGTCCTTTTAATTCATTAACCAGGCCCATGCAGAAACTGGATGGATCCTGCAGAATGACTGTCAGCATAAAGGTTAGTAAACTTCCTTCCTCATTTTGAATGGACTGAGGCTTGAAAGAAATGAGATGTTCTGCAATGCAATGGGAAATCTCAGAAGTACCACTCAATGGTCTCTATATTTTATATGAATTTTCTCATGTCTCGCAGCCACATAAAGGACTTTGCTGCCTCCTACAGTTTCTTAGGTTAATACAGACTCCAAGTTCTGGTGTTCTACTACATCCTAGGGTGACTATAGCTAATAACAAGGTACTGTACTTTCAAGATGGCTAGAAAAGAGGAGCTTGAAAATCATCACTAGTACATGCAAATGATAAAGGTTTGTGGTGATGGACATGCTAACTACCCTAATTTAATGATTACACAATAATGTATACATGTATTTGAACATTACACTGTACCCCATAAACATGTAAATTTTACATCTATTATAAACAATTTTTTCAAAGAAATAAAAGTATATATCAGGCTTCATAAAGTTGGTAGGTAAGACCCCACATCAATACACTCAATTGTCTTTCTCAGAATGCGTTTTCTGGGAGGGAAAATAGATCACATATTTTCTTTTCTGCTAGTAATGATTCTTAATTTCTCTGCCACTCTGTTTCTGCGTCTCCTTTTCACCATTTTTGCTTACCTTCCTTCTTCTCTTTCTGTTTTCATCTATGCATACCCCTCACTCTATACTATTTTGGCATAGTAATAAAATTCCACCACTACTTTGAAGAGAAATGTTTTATTGTTGAAAATTTTTTGTGCTGCTGTGTCTATGGAGTAGTCATTCTTTTGTTTCCTTACTTCTCTAATAAATTTGCTTTCACTTTATAAAAAACTAAAATAAATTATTTGGGAAAATTATTTTGTGAATTTTCTGAGCTAATTATTAATTCATATTAAAATTTCACAGTATTTGAGTTATGTATTTTATTTTTTGTAATTTGAAAATACATTTACTTTGTTTCCCATTTTCCACATATTGTGTCCTGCACATATATGTGTATATACAAGTGTTCATGCACAAAAATTAACACACATCTGAATTTGTAAAAAGATACAGAAGAAACTAGGACATTCCATGCATATATTTTATATGCCTTTTTTTGCTAAGATTCTTTTTAATACCAATACATATATAATGTCATCATGGTTTGAATGGGTCTTTACTACTCAATGCTTCAGAAATTTTTGGACATTTAAGTTAGTTTTAATTTATTAATATAATATACACTATGAACAGGTGATATACATAAATGTATCCATTGACATATCTTTGTATACATTATAAGTTATTCATTAAGTATATGTCTATAGTAAATAAATTGACTTGAATTTTAACTGTAGAACTGCCAAGAAAATAAATGAACATAATACAAACGTGAAAATAGTTTTATTTGGTCAAGTTATTAGTGTAACATTCTAACATAGCTTTTCATTGTGTGAAACAAACATAAAAGGTTATCTTAAATTTGCCATGAAGTAGTTGTCATAAACTGAGTGAAGTTGTCATAAACTGAGTGCCTTAACACCCAGATCTGGTTATGTAATTAATTACTATAATATGAGCTGGCTATACAATTAATAACACATGAACAAGACATCAAATTATAATTGATACTATGAAATAGAAGCTATAAAAGCAAAAGACTTGAAGTAACAAGTAGAGGCATGAGAGACAGCAATTCATAATGTCATCCATGTGAGGATAGAATATGTAATCTGTACAATAAATTAGATATGGTTGTAACGCTATTGTGTTAGGATTAAAATTTTGTTGAAAGTTTTTGTTGTACTCCAGAAAAGTACTATTCTAAAGAAAGATAGTCTAGGCAAAATATAAGCTAATGCAAATTTGGTCATAATATGCCAATAACAAATTCAATTTTTAGCAGCAAGCCTTCAGAAGTCAGTGATCTTGTACAATAAATAGCCACAAATTTATTTTGTAGTCATGAGGCATATATCAACTTGATTCAAAGTTCTTACATGAAAAAAAAAAAAGGTGAGGCAGATTCTACTTTTTATTTTACATCCATATGTGTCTTAATTTCTGTTTCACGTCACTCTGAAATACTTCAACAGAAATAAATTCATACTAGCAGCAACTCATTTAGTAATCTCTGAATCTGTACTCTTTTCTGATTTGAAATATAAATGAAGATGGAACACACCCATATGAATAAAACCTGTTAATTCATTTATGGATCAGCAATCCCCAAGCGTATATCACAAATCTGTGTGATATTCCTGGGCCTGCTTTTACATTCAAAACTCAGAATTGGACCAAAGATGTGTATAATTACATGGAGCCAGATGGCTCTCTTGTGATTACACATTTACAGAAGCTTTTACAAGTTGTTTATTCAAACCAAATTTGAAATAATTCGAACTCACATAGGTCTTTCTGATTATTTTTAACTGAAAAACATAGAAAGAAGTACTTTTTTATTTAAAATAAGGCATCCTTGAGCATAGAACCTGTATATTTATAGTTATTACACTTAAATTGCTTTCTGGAAAAATTAGAGTATATAGTTTAGCATAGCGATTATTTCTATTTTTATATTTTATGTTAATAATAAACTTTATTGAATTTGAATCAGCAATACATATTAGTGACTTAGTGGTGAGATACAAAATTCATCAAGCGATTTTTTCTTCTTTTTTAAAACTTTTATTTTAAGTACATGTGCAGGATGTATAGGTTTGTTACATAGGTTAAAATATGTCATGTGGGTTTGTTGTACAGTTTATTTCATTACCAAGATATGACGCCTAGTATGCATTAGTTATTTTTCCTCATCCTCTCCTTCCTCCCACTCTGTACCCTCCAATTGGTCCCAGTACATGTTGTTGCTCTCTAAATATCCATGTGTTCTCAATATTTAGCACCCACTTATAAGTGAGAGCATGCAGAACATGGTTTTCTGTTCCTGCATTAGTTTGCTAAGGATAATGGCTGCCAACTCCATGTCCCTGCAAAGAATATGATCTCATTCTTTCTTATGGCCCTATGGAATTTCATGTTGTATATGTACCCCACTTTCTTTATCCAGTGCACCACTGGTGGCTATTTAAATTGATTCCATATCTTTGTTATTGTGACTAGTGCTGCAATTAACATATACATGCATATGTCTTTCTAATACAATGATTTATATTCCTTTGGGTATATACCCAGTTATGGGATTGCTAAGTTGAATGGTATTTTTGTCTTTAGGTCTGCGACAGATCGCTACACTGTCTTCCACAATGGTTGAACTAATTTACACACCCACCAACTGTATATAAGCATTACTTTTTCTCCACAACCTCACCAGCATGTCATTTTTGGACTTTTTGTTAATACCCATTTTGACTGGTATGAGATATCTCATTGTAGTTTTGATTTGCATTTCCCTAATGATAAGTGATGTTGAGCTTTATTTTTTTTTCATATGATTGTTAGACACCTGTATGTCTTCTTTTGAGAAGTGTCTGTTTATGTCCTTTGCCCACTTTTTAATGGGTTTTTTTTTTTTCTTGTAAATCTGTTTAAGTTATTTATAGATGCTGGATATTAGACTTCTGTCAGATTCATAGTTTGAAAAAATTTTCTTCCATTCTGCATGTTGGCTGTTTACTCTGTTGATAGTTTATTTTGCTGTGCAGAAGCTTTTTAGTTTAATTAGATCCCATTTATCTATTTTTGCCTTTCTTGCAATTGCTTTTGGCATCTTCATCATGAATTCGTTGCTCATGCCTATGTCCTGAATTGTATTGACTAGGTTGTCTTCCAAGGTTTTTATAGTTTTGGGTTCTACATTTAAGTCTTTAGTCCATCTGGAGTTAATTTTTATACATGGTATAAAGAAGGAGTCCATTTTCAATTTTATGCATATGGCTAGCCAGTTATCCTAACACCATTTATTGAATAGGAAACCTTTTCCCCATTGTTTATTTTTGTCAGGCTTGTTGAAGATCAGATAGTTGTAGATGTCAGGTCTTATTTCTGGGTTTTCTACTCTTTTCCATTGGTTGATTTTTATTGATGAATAAATTGCTAAGTACTTATGAGTTTGTACTATGCAATTAAACTGCAGTGTTAATCTTTAAGTATTGTGAAACTTTACAGCTTTCTGAATTTGTGAATAAATATATAAAACCCATTTATTCTTAGGTCAACATATATAATTTATGGTTAAATGTCAATTAATCATGTTAATGAATTAATTTAAGTATTTTTCTGCTATTGGAATATATAATTAAAATTAAAATGTAATCATTTGTATTTCATTTGAGAATGTATCTTGTTTGGTGGAATTTGGGCATTAAATTTTATTTTTCAAATTGTAATTGATTATGCTAATATTTTATTCATGTTGTATTAATCTTATTCAATTGCATATATAGCAAAAATGTTTCTTTAACTTTGATGTTGCCAGGCAGCAGGAGGAAGTGACCTGAAATTATAAAATTTACACATGTAGTGTATATTTCTAAAAATTTATTGTCATTGACTCTCCTTTAAAAACTGCCATTAAAAACTACCCAGACATCAGATTATATATGCATATTTTTTAGATCATGCCATTTAGGTTTTCATTTATAACAATTTGTATATCAGGTTTCATACTGACATACAGGAAACATGACTGAAAGATATGTTGGTGTAAATATTAAATTATATTTTATTTAACAATTTTTGTGATCTGAAAACCATATTATCTATTGGTTTTACTTTTGAAAGTGAGAAAATATTGACTTTGTGAAAATAGAAGGGAAATATGAAGATTTATATTAATTTTAGTGGTAATAATTGATTACCCTTATGTTTTCTTTATGCCCTGCACTTTCAACTTTTACTTAATATCCAATGCAAATTCAACTCACAGGCTCTATTTAGGAATTGAGTCATTTGGCTTCTTAGGTAAGAACCACCATTAAAGTGTTACCCATTGGTAATACAGCATATAGAGTAACTTGGTTTCATAATTATCATTAGTTTACACTAAGTGCAATATAAGTAAGAATGTTGTAATATACTCAATCTCAATCATTAATGATTATCTATATATATCTCTTAAAAATTACCTTCTTTACTCCATATTTTGGCTCTATTTTCAGTTTCCACCTGGCAGTTCTCTTAAGTTCCCCCTGTACCAGTCTACTGTGGCATCTGTCAGTGTTGCTGACTTGTATATCTATAGCATGCCTGTGCCTCCTTTGGGAATAATGCCCACTGTAATTGATAAAGTAAGTTGGTTCCTACATTACTGTTTTGCGTGTCTTCTCAATTATCATTTTTGTGCTTAACCGTACACTTTTGAAGATGTCATTCAATTGTCAGCAAGTGTCCACAAATTATTCAAACTTTTCATAGTTCACCCTCGATTAACTTAAACCCTTCTTTCTCCTGAGATCACCACTTTGCCTGTAGCACTCTCAAGTAAATATAGTTGATTACTCCACCACACGCAGCTATGTTGCAGAAGTTAGAAATGTGCCACAGTACCACTTCTAAAATCTTTTGTGTTCACTCATACTTAAAAAGCACATGTTCAAGTTTTGTGGCAAACAAATTGATAGTTTTTTTTTTTTTTAAGGTTATTATTACCTCTCTACCTTTATGTTATTTGAAATTTGATCAAATTATTCAGGTCCTCATAAACTGTGGTAGACAAAATTTCAAAAATAGACACCAAATATGACCCACCAAAACCCTACAACCCAAAAGTATGATATGATTCCCATGTTATGTGGCACGCTTAACATTAGAAAAGGGAGATTATCTGGTCGGTTTAATCTTGTCTGAGGAGACCTTAAAAGCAGAGAGTTTTATTTGGCTATCAAAAGAAACAGAAGCAAGATATTTGAAGCACTAGTGGGATTCAGTGAACTTTTTTTAGTTTTGAACGTAGAGCTATTTACTAGGAGATGCAGATGGCTTTTAGGAGTTGACAGTGGCCCCAGCTGACGGCCAGCAAGGAAATAGAGGTTTAACTTCTACAGGTGATAATGAACTAAATTCAGCCAACAGTCTGACAGAGATTGGAAGCAGATTCTTTCCCAGAGACCCTATATAAAACAGTTCAGCTTGGCCAACACCTTAATTTCAACAGTGTGAGACCCCAAGCAGAAAGTTCTTTTGAGCTCGCATAGTCCCTTGACCTACAGAAATGTGTGGTAGCAATTCATTTTTAACAGTGGCTAAGTTTGCAGTAATTTGTTACTCAGCAGTATTAAACTAACATCATCAATATATAGGATATTCGTACTCTTGAACATAACCTATCCAAAATCCATCTGTATATTCATTTAGACTGCTTCAAGTAAAATGACCTTCAGTTTCATTCCACTGGCCTTGGATAATATACTTCCAAACTATAATTACTATTGTGATAACTACAATGAAATATGCTGATATTTTAATACTACGATAACAGCTACCTTTTCTACATACCACTTTCCTATTTCCACAATAATTCATCTTTGACTTCATTTAGAGCTACTTTTAAAACTCCTATTCTTTGTATCAGCCAATTCAGGACTCGATTCTCCCTAATTCAACCTATATTATTTTACCAGCACTTGAGCAAGCATGACAAATAAGGTAATTTTTCCTTGTTTTCTATTCTTTATATTGCAATTTCCAAGAAAATATAAAAACCTGAAAAAGGTAACTTTCATATTTTTGCAATCATTCAAAAACTGTTAAAGAATTTTTTTTTATATATAAATTCAAATGGACACCTTCAGAAGATAGCATCTAATCCTTAGGAGGGAGAGTGAAAACAGAGCCCATTAATCTTGAAATAGCTCAATTTGTGCCCCTCCCCCACCGCCTGTCTGTCTCCCTCCTAATAATCTTTCTCACCTCCCTCTCCCTGCCATTCTCTCTTCTTCCTCATTTCCCATGCTCACCTCATTGCTAACTAGAGAAGAAGGTAAAATTTGCACCAATTTCCCATTTTATTCCTCTAATTGTTCTCTCTCATTTCTGTACGTATTTCCCCACTTCCATCATCCCCACACTCCTTACCACATATGAAAAGAAAGAATAAGACCTTTCATGATTTTGAATCCCAATCATTTTGCTCCTTCTTTATGCAGTCTAACTTCTAAATATAGAGTAAGAGATGTCTTCTTGCAATGCTTCTTACTGGATCTTCCTACGTTAGGGTGGATACTGAGTTCCCTTTCTTATTCCTCCACTTTTATTGTACCAGGGATGAGAACAGAATTATTAACACCTTGAGAATGGAAAAGAAGACACATAAAATAAATATTCTTCCACAGAAAAAATGGATACTTTATCTACTCCACACTAGGTATATTTTTAACAGAAAAGGGCAGGTAAGTTCTTAAACATGCATGTGCTTTTACTATCCTCTTATGAATTCTAACACTGGCAGTAGTGGTAGTTAGATAGATCATAGCAAAAGCTGACAGTAGGACCTTTTCCTTCTCTTTTAAAATCCTGATATGAGACACACGCCAAAATTAGTGGCAGTGGTAAAGCAGTGTGTCTAGATGTGGCTAGGGAGAAGAGCCTAAGGCAGTATTCCTGGCAACCTACATGTTGGATGTGATGTGGAAGGGCCCCAGAAATTCTTCCATGCCCCAATGAGGGATACAAATGGTAGCTGGTAGTCTAACTGACTTGAATGCTGCAGATGCATTAGCTTGCCAGTTAGGGCAATATATTAATAATAGCTGCTTTGTAGTAAAACGTCTTTGTTCACTGAATGTGTTAAAGTGATGTGACTGATCCTGGATTTACTATGAAGTTCATGAAGTGGCAGCTTAAGACCCCTAATTGTATGAGGTCCTTCAAAAACTCTACAACTAGCCTTGTATTCAAAATTATTTTATTATGTTTGAAAATAATCTAAATTATGCAGGTATATAGTCTCAAACCCTGGATCCACCCTTGGGTCCAGGGACTCAATGTGAATTTTGGCCACATCCTGGAGGAGAAAGGGATCCAAAGTTTCTGAAGTTTAGAAAGGGATCTAAAGTTTTGCTAGATAGAACCACTATGGCCAAGTCAAGAAAACATACCATAACTACTTCTGGACCATTCTATCAGACACCAGAATAACACAGAAATGAGACCACAAAACATCACAGAAATAACAACTTGAACATAGCATTCGTATAGTAGATAAAACCCAACAGTAATATCAGGAGTTCCTGTTGATATTACTGTTATATATTAACAAGACCAACCAAAATGATATATATAAACGAGACTGGAATGTTATATATTAGCAAGACTAACCAAAACTTAGAAACTTAGTGGATACCCAACAGCATAGCAACAACCCAAAATCTCCTGCTTTAAAGTCAGCCTAATACCAGAAGTCTTTCCCCTTCCAAACATTATGATAACTATAAAATTGCCCTTATACACAGATATAATCTCTCCAGAAAGAGAGTAAACACTCTTGATAATGGAGCTGGCATTTGAATTAACTAAAAATAAAATTACAATAAAATAAATATTGTGACGAAGGAGTTCCATCTTAGATCATTTCAGACTAGGCCCAAATTAAAAAGTGAATTATACTAACTATAAAAGTAAATGGAAAACAAGCTTCTTTTTTGAAAAATGACCATGACTGCACATAATCAAATTTCCTGCTTGTAGTCAGGGCTTCAAATGATTTGGAAATCTATTAGTAGGGCAGAAAAAAAAATCAACTAAGAGAAACTTTCAAGCCTGTGAAGATACAGGCAAGTCTGAGGTCCCAAACAACTCAAATGGTAATTGTTGACCATTTTGGCATTTGACTTTTCTATGGCTGCTACCACAAACTTAGTGGCTTAAGAAAAACCCACAAAATTATAACCTTACATTTTTAAGTTGAAAATACCCTTTTTTTTTTGAGTTGGAGTCTTGCTCTGCTGCCCAAGCTGGAGTGCAATGGCACAATCTTGGCTCCCTGCAACCTCTGCCTCCTGGTTCAAACGATTCTCCTGCCTCAGCTTCCAGAATAGCTGGGATTACAGGCACCTGCCACCATGCTCAGCTACTTTTTTAAAAAACCTTTTTTTTTAGTAGAAATGGGGTTTCACTATGTTGGTCAGGCTGATCTCAAACTCCTGACCTCAGATGATCCACTTGCCTTGGCCTCACGATGTGCTGGGATTACAGGCATGAGCCACCACACCCAACCCACACCTTTTTTTAAAAAAACTTTGATCTAGCACCTCTAAGCATTCCAACTTTAACCATGGTATGATATTTATCTTTTTACTCTAGGATTACATATCTTCCTCTGAGCCTCCTAGTGCTACAGGAAAAACACCCTACTTTGCTTGTCCTAGAGGCAATGCCTTAGGCCCCTGGCAAAAATTTCATAGTAAGTCTTTGGCATCTTAAATATGTTTTTGTAGCTTTACTTTCACTAAGGTAGAAGTTAATCTTCATTTTATCATAAATACCTTGCCAATTTTTAAGCTCTCTCTTTTATTGCCTCTGCCTTGATTAAATTCTCTCTTTGTATCTTGTTTTCTGTTATTATATTAGATCTCTTTTTTAGTCAACTCTGTGGGACAGCTATCTTTCATTCTGCTGTTGCTCTATTCATTTTATCTCTGTTCAGAGAATATCTGTGTGAAACAACCTGTTTTTCTGTTAAATACACACAAGGAGCATTCATGTGGATTCGGCAAAAGTTTCTGTCTACTGGAAAAGGGTTGCATGTAGCTCACATGCATTTGGGGAGTGGATTATTCATCACAGTTCTTGGAACATGAGGATTTTTAATAAATTATGAGTCTATGTCTCACCTTTTTAATTTCATGGGCTGACTTTTGCATCAATACAAATTCACAAGTTATAAAGAACCTTCTCTGTTAGTGGCATCACTGAATCACTCACCTCAACTCCCATAGTCATACATATTATATTTGAAAAAAATGTGTTTTTCTTACTATGAACATTTAAATTTTAAAGGGGTATTTTTTAAGCATGAATAGAATAATCTGTACTTTTAAGAAACACCGTAACTACTACTTTACAGATCACAGATCCTTATTCACTGCTAATAAAAGTCTGCAGTAACCTTTCAATAGAATGATGATGACACATATGTGGATCCACTCAGATAATACTTTCCCAGGAAATAAGACTCTGGAGCCTTAAGCAAAAGGAAAGAACAGAAACTTTTTGTCCTTCAACTTTTTCTTTTACTGGAAACTAGACAAGGAGAAACTCAGAGAGGGCGTCAAGAAAAGGGAATACGAGGTCTCAAATTACTAAAGCATGACAGAAAGTAATAAGCGGTAAATACCAGCCCATCAAATACAGCTAAATGTTATGACTATATCATATTTATTTCTTATGAATTTTATCCTTTAGCCTCTCCACATCCTGTTTAGCAATTTGTTGTTTTGATAAGGGACTCTACTTTGAGTAGATGTTTTATGTAATTAACTAAATTCTTCTGCAGTGACTCCATAGCAGGTATCAGCCTATGTTATTGGGAATACAAATAGGCCATAGTCCTGACTCTTAGAGATGTGCCCCGTGTAGGAAAAGGCAATATCATAGGTGCTATGACCAGTGTGTTTTCTAGTATAGAAGTGTGCATGCAGATTCAAATTTTATACTACAGATTATTTTCTGGAGGAGGTGATATTTGGAATGAGTTTTTAAAAGTCGTCATAATATTTTAATTTAACAAATACCTTGTGTGTATAGTATAAGTGAATCACCAAATATTATTACTCTAGCCTGAATATATTCCACCCACACTGGTCTGGTTACCTTATCTCGTTGTTTGTGCTATAATAAGGCATCATTGCACCTTGGTGGAACCTGCTGCCAGTATTAATGAGTGGGACATAGAGTAGCTAATTTCAGAGCCTATGCTTCATCAGTATAATTTAATCTCAATTCTCAAATTCTGAACTTGTTTCCTTTATTCAGAGAATGTGGTTTGGTTTGGCATACATGGATTATAGCCTGGCAGGTTATCTTTTCTGTTATTCTTAAAGAGATTCAACCAACATTCATATCAGGCCACCTTTGGTAATAGTTCAGATGTTCCCATCTTAGACCAGGTATGCCTAGAGATCAATGGTGAAGAAATGACAAATCATGATTTCCTGTTTCTGGTAAAATTCCCAGTGTAGAAAAGAGAATTAACTGGTTTGCATATTAAAGCATTAATAAATTCCAAATATATTAGATTAGCAACATCTTTATCTGCTAATCTTCTAACAACAAAGCAGTGCTTCTCAACTAAGATTACCCCACACCACCACCACCCAAAACAGACACAACTCGGGCACACCTGGCAATGTCTGAAGATAATTTTAGTTGTCACAACTGGGGATAATGTGAGACTATCATCCAGGGGCTAGAGATACCAGAGATAATGCTCAGCATCCTATAATGCACCCCACAGCCCCTCACAGCAAAGACTTATCCAGTCCAAACCTTCAATAGTGTTGCAGTTGAGCACACCTGAAAAAAAGTAACAAAGTTTTTCTTGTGTTTTGAAAAACCAGCCATAGCACTTTCTCTTGCTCCTGTAACATTATTAGCATAAGACAAAAACTACATTTACAAGCTATAACACATTTAGAATTTGTAAGATGAAGAGGGAAATGTACACTTGAAGATAGTACCTTCAGTGTGAATTTTTAAATTTATGATGAGAGATAAAGCACATCTTAAAGATTCTAACTTTTCCATTAAACCAAAGTTTTTTTTTTTGCTACGTAGTCCATAATACCATGAGACTTTTGGCTAGCTGCTTAATAATGAAATGAGAGTACCTTGCAATACTACTTTATAAACACATCCATTCCAGTTCAGATTGTGTAGATAACATGCAATATATGGCACACTCAGGCACAAATACTTTTTACTGTGTTAGCTCTTTTTACAGGGTATTCTATATACATGTAATATGTCTTTGATGGGTACCAAAAAGCACAAATAAAATAGTCATTTGAGTTTTATCTTGTACAGTAAAAATCATTTTCATGATTATTTAATTTGAGACTTATCAAAGAGACACTGCATCAGAGACTTAAAAATGTCAAAAAAGACTTATTCAAGATTATTATAACAGGGGCCAAAACCATTACAAGAGGAGAGAGAGATTGAATTCAGTTCATCTGAAACAAACAGTGGAAGGATTTTTAAATACTGAGATGTACTAATGGAAAAGTACTGAAGGATGTTAGTCAGGAGGTTGGTCAATGTGATTAGTCCATCCGTATTTGTTAACTGTGTGTTATTTAAGTTAG
The DNA here is from genome assembly GCF_009761245.1 of Sapajus apella. Lineage (NCBI taxonomy): Eukaryota > Metazoa > Chordata > Mammalia > Primates > Cebidae > Sapajus > Sapajus apella. The sequence goes on from NW_022436990.1 coordinate 2,023,325, forward strand.
GATCTTACCCTTCCACAGAAACTGAGAGGTTGGGGTGATAGCTTCTTCAATTATTACCTTTCAAAGGGATGGCTCCATGGTGCATGAGAAAGACATTTCTGGGTCGTAAAATATTTAAACCTCAAACAGGAAGATAATTTAGAATTGCAAGTTTTCTAAAGTATTGCTAAAATAAACGAGAGATCAGGAACATATAGTCAGAAAGAAACTAGCCTAAAAGTTTCATCAAGCTAAAGGGAATAATTTGGTCAGACTATAGGAAAACAAAATTACTAGTTAGGAAGGGTTGAATTAACAACATGAAATATAAATATATTTTGTACTATATTAATTATATTAATAATCCTAGTAATTATTGTAAATAATCTATTCAAAATTATATAAAGAATATCTCTACTATAAATACACAACACCTATTTCTGAATGTTTAAAAGGGTTAAAGAATTTGAAGTAAATATGCAGTTTTCTTAAAGGAAAAGATGCCTATCAAGTGAAACATTGTCTTTGATGAAAGATGAAGTGAATCTTAATTGGAAAACCTACATTTTTCATTATCTGCATTTGAGTAACAAAATTATTTACATTCTGACTTTCTATTGAGTTGTGCTAATTTTACTGACTCTTTTCCATGTTCTTGTGCTTTTTTTATTCTCACCTCTTGTAAAATGAAGTGTTTTCCAGTGTGGTAGTCAGAATTTTCAGATGGTCTCCAAAATTCCAATGCCCCCATGTACTAATACTGTACATTTCCCTCCCCTTGATATTGTATAGGACCTGTGCATATAATAAGATACTCACTACCTTGATTAGGTTATATCATAACAAAAATGATGGAAGTCTATCTTGTGATTACATTTATTTTGACCCCAGACCACACGTTGATGGACTAAAGAAAGATCTTGCTGCTATTTTTGAAGAAGTTAGCTGCCACCTTGTGGGAGGGCCCATAGTATCTCAAGATGGCTTATAGAGTTGGGAGCCACCTGTGCAAAAACCACAAAGAAAACTGGGACCTTAGTCCTACAAGCACAATAAACTAAATTCTGCTAATGACTAGTGAGCTTGGAAGAGAGCACTAAGCTCCCAGTGAGATCAACCCTTGGCTAACATAGTAATTTCAATCTAAAGAGACCCTGAAAGAAGAAACCAATAACCTGTGTCCTGACACTGTGGAATAATAAATTTATGTTGTTTTAAGCTATAAAATGTGTGATGATTTTTATGCAGTAATAGAAAACTAATACACCTAGTAATCTTTTCTACTGCATAATGATATTTTAGTATCTGTATACTATATATCAACATTCAGATTTTAGACATCAGCATCTTTATCAGCTGTTTTTCTAACAGGAGTTGTTTTCTCCAGTGAGGCCCACATAATATTCCCTACAGTCATTATTATGCAAGGAGGACTTTTTTTTCTGTTTTCTACATAATAAGCATTTCTGTCTCTGCGTCTCTTGCCCAGATGATTCTGTTCAGCATTCTAGCCATACTAGTGAGGTAACAGGAGTCTTATAAATGTGTTTCTCTGACAGGAATAACTTTCCCATTATGGACCAAGCTAAAAGTGGATTTTTTACCCTTTGGAACTAAACATGAATCCTATTATAATTCATATGAAATACTATTAAATGTTCAATCAGGCAGTTTATTAACTCAGGATTTTTCTCTATATATAAGCTAGAAAATACCTTATGCTAAGGTCATGAGTAAAAATAATATATGTTTCTTAAGAAAGAAAATGCTTTAGTATGATGTCACAGTTTCATACTTCATAATAGAAAAAATATATTCTGGGTTGTTAAAATCCTTCCTTTTTATCAAAATGAGAACAAGAAAGTGAGAGTGAGACTTTTTTCTTTTGGGTAGATAAAATTCCACTTGCCTGCAATTATGTGTGTTGCACTGTAATTTCTGGGAAAATAAGTATAGTTACAAAAATAAGATTGATTTGAAAATGCATCAAGATAGTCTTATCTGATATTCAGAACCACTTACTGAGTAATGCTAAATTTGGTACTTAAAATGAAAAGAAATGCCATCTCCTTAGCTTTGTGACTTGCTCATTTATTCCACCTCCTAATCTTTTATGTTTATACTAATAGAATTAATGTCTGAGACACTGAATGAATCAACTTTGTCAAATTGAGATTTGTCCTCAATGTTTTAATGATATAATACAGCTCTTTCCAGAGAAGCTATTTCTGTACCCAATAGAGCTATGTATTTTCACTGCTAGACAACATCAAAATATAGAATATTTAAAATGATCCTTTTACCACTGCTTTTTCTTCAATTACACTTAGGGTGAAAATGAATAAACACAAGTATTCAGGTCCATATACACATGTAAGACACACAGAGACATGAATAAGCACATAAATAAAAACATAAATATATTCGCACACATGAGATTTATAATGTGTGGATAAATACAGACACATATAGAATGCCTTTAAAACTAAAAGTAACACCATTTATATAGACTTCAAATTATTCATGTTCAAAGATAGGACATTCATTCCTATAAGGAAACACAGTGTGAGATAGTGGAAATTGACGTAAACTAGAAATAATTGGATTAGATTTCTTTCATTTTTGTCACTAGCTTGCTATATGATTTGGAGTAACTATTTAACTTGTCTTGGGTGATTATCTAATTTATTTGGGTTCTAAATGTCCCCAACTATGAAATAAGAAGATTAGATAAGACTGATATATTCCTAATAGTTCCTGTGGAACACACATTCTCCTCGAGTTGGTAATAATGTTCTCTAAGGGAAGAAAAAAGTGTTCTCTGGTTAAATAAGTTTAGAAATGCTGAGTTAAACAAAGTAAAAGAGCTTTCTTTAGTGCAAGATAGCTTAAAGTCTTTAAGATGCTAATGTGCACTGCAACTCTTAAGAGGAAAATTTTACTATTCAATGATTTTCCAACTCATTTTAGCAACTTATTTCAACACATTATTTTTGCATAAACTTAAATAAAGTGCAGGGTGGTCTGTGTTTTCTGGGACATAATTTTGGAAAGACTGTTCTGGAATTCTTATTAGTAAATTGTAAAAGACATATGCCATAAAATAATTATAATACAAATATATGGCCTATGCAATGAATGACTTCTTGTGTGTAAAATAAATGAAATATTGTTTATTCAGAGAATATTTTAATGTTCTTAAATGTAAGAGATGTCTGCCATCATTACTATAATTTACTTTTAGTCTGCTTTAATGTATCTCTTTACATTGAAGCAGGACTTTTAAGCCTTTAACATTTCTCAGCTAATGTAAGATTCTCTGAAATTTCTGAGTTCTTCAAATAATCATTTTATCAGCTTTAGCTGTACACTTTAACTCTCAACTATGTATCTATCTACATCTCTATATTACTAGTATAGTTCAATTTATGAGCATAATTGAGCACAATAATTTTTAGTGATTACTTGATTACTGTTTATTCTAACAGACTCATTAGCTGGAACATTATATGATTCTTCCAAAATTCGCCTTTTACTATATACCCAATGACTTAAGAAATTCTTAAGTTAACTAATACAGCAAAATTAAATAAGAAACATTTATAACAATCTATTTTTTAAACAATTAATAGACTTTATTTTAGAGCAAGTTCTAGGTTTACAGAAAAATTAGGTAGAAAGTACAGACTTCTTTTCCCCTATCTTCAGTTTCCACTTTTATTAGCATCTTGCACTGGTGTGCTATGTTCGTTATATTTGAGAAAGCAATATTAACACATTATTAAAGTTCATTATTTACATTAAAGTTCATTCTTTGTGTTGTACAGTTATGTTGGTTTTGCCAAATGCATAACACCATGTATTCACCATTATACTAACTTTACCATTCAAATCAACAGTTGGTTATTTTTAAAATTTAAGAAAAGTCATGTCAGTACTCTATTCATAACACTTCAATCTCTTTCTTCTTTTTATTAGAATAAAAATTAAAAGAGATACTTTCAATTTAATAAGACAATTAGAATCAGATTAAAAGTATAGAAAAATGTATACCATAAAAATAGTAACAAAAAAAGATCTGGAATATCTCTTAAAATATACTGTTTTATCTTTTCTTTTGTTTTTTTTTTTGAGATGAAGGAAAGAAAGAAATCTGTTCCCTTTCTTTCCTATGTCACATGAAGTAGTGAAATAAAATCATCATCATCCCAGCACTCAGACTAGAAACAGGGAAGTAATAAAGTTTGCTTTTAGTTATTTTAAATACATATATAATGAAAATTTTCTAGTATATTTTGAGAAAATAATAAAAACAGTATATCACCTTCAAAAAAATATACTGTTTTAAAATGCTTGTTGAAATTTAAGAGGTACGAGTGCAATTTTGTGACATGGATATGTTGTATAGTGGTGAAGTTTTGTTTTTTAGTGTAATCATCAACCTAATAGTGTACATTGTGCAACTCATCAACCTAATAGTGTGCACTTTCATCATCAACCTAATAGTGTGCACTTCCGCCCTCCCACCCTTTGAAGTTTGTAGTGACTATTATTATATACTCTATGTCCATATGCACACATTATTTAGCTTCCCTTTACAAATAAGAACATGCAGTATTTGATTTTCTGTTTCTGAGTTGCTTCACCTAAGATTATGATCCCCAGTACCATATATGTTGCTGTAAAATATACAATTTAATTCTTTATTTATAGTTGAATAGTGTATTATTGTATATGCATATTTAACACATTTTCTCCATCCTAACATTAGTTAATGAATAATTAGATAGATTCCATGACTTTGCTATTGTTAATAGTGCTGTGACACATGTATGAGGACAGGCAACTTTGTTGTATAATGATTTGTTTTACTTTGGGTATATACCAGCAAAAGGATTACTGGATCAAATGGTAGTTCTATTTTTAGTTCTTTGAGAAATATCCATACTATTTAATAGAAAAAGTTATTTGGGCATTTTATAATGTGTGTGTGTGTGTGTGTGTGTGTGTGTGTGTGTGTGTGTGTGTATACCCAACAACGAAGTTTCAAAACACATGAAGCAAACATTCACATAATTGAAAGGAGAAATAGACAATTCAACAATGATGATTGGAAAGCTTTAATACCCTTTTAATGAGTAGAACCACAAGGCAATATATCAACAAGGAAATATATTTGAAGAACACAATAAAACAAGTTACACTTAAGAAACACTTGTATAACACTCAATATGGATATATACTTATCAAGTGCATGCAAAACATTCTCAAAGACTGACAATATTCTAGGTAATAAGTTTTAACAAATGTGAGCAAATTAAACTCATATGAAATATATTCTATGACCACAAAAGAATTAAATTTGTAGCCAATTAAGAAGAAAATTTGGATAATTCACACAGTTTTGAAAGTGAACAACATACTTCTATGTATCCAATGGTCAAAGAAGAAAAAACAAGGCAAATTAGAATGTACTTAGACATAAAAATAAAAACACAACACACTGAAACTTATTAGATGCATCTAAAGAACGACTTACAGAAAATGTATAATGGTACATTCCTAAATTTAAAATAATGTTTAATCAATAGTCTATTTTTCATCTTAAGTAAAGAAAAAACCATAGCTAGCAAACTCAAAGCATGCAGAAGGAAAAAAGTACTAAAAATTAGAAAGGAAATAAAAGGAATACAGAATAGAAAACCAGTAGAGAAAAGCAACAATATCAAAATTAAGTTTTTTAAATGATCAACAAAATTGATAGATCAACAAAGGTGGCAAATCTATAGTTAGCCTGATTAATTTAAAACATCACAGGTATTCAAAAACTTTAAAAAAATGCATTACTCACAATATTATAAAAATAAAAACATAAAAAGTATTCTAGAGAACAATATGGAAACTTTGTCAAATTAGGTAAAATTGAAAGAGAAGGGAACGCTTGCTAATTTATTCTCTGAAATCACCCATACAATGACAAATAAATGTGTAAAGCCTTTACAAGAAAAGAAAACCACAGATCAAAATCATTTATGAATTAAATGCAAAATTCCTCAATAAAACACTTCCAAACAAAATTTAGCAATTCAGAGAGGATTATGGACCGTGAACAAGTGAAATTTATCCTAATAATGCAAGATTGGTTTACCATTCAAAAATCAATCAATTCTAATGATTGTTTCTTTTGCTGTGCAGAAATTCTTAAGTTTAATTAGATCCCATTTGTCTGTTTTGGCTTTTGTTGCCATTGCTTTTGGTGTTTTAGTCATGAAGTTCTTGCCTATGCCTATGTCCTGAATGGTACTGCCTACATTTTCTTCTAGGGTTTTTATGGTGTTAGGTCTTATGTTTACATCTTTAATCCATCTGGAGTTAATTTTTGTTTAAGGTGTAAGGAAGGGGTCCAGTTTCAGCTTTCTGCATATGGCTAGCCAGTTTTCGCAACATCATTGACTAAACAGGGAATTGTTTCCCCATTGCTTATTTTTGTCATGTTTGTCAAAGGACAGATGGTTGTAGATCTGTGGTGTTACTTCTGAGGCCTCTTTTTTGTTCCACTGGTCCATATCTGTTTTGGTACCAGTACCATGCTTTTTTGATTACTGAAGCCTTGTAGAATAGTTTGAAGTCAGGTAGTGTGATGATTCCAGCTTTGTTCTTTTTGCTTAGAATTGTCTTGGCTATGCAGGCTCTTTTTTGGTTCCATATGAAGTTTAAGGCAGTTTTTTCCAGTTCTGTAAACAAGATCAATGGTAGCTTGATGGGGATAGCATTGAATCTATAAATTACTTTGGGCAGTATGGTCATTTTCATGATATTGATTATTTCTAACCATGAGCGAACCGGCAACCAACAGAATGGGAAAAATATTTTTCAAGCTACTCATCTGACAAAGGACAATATCCAGAATCTACAGAGAACTTGAACAGATTTATAAAAAACAAAAACAAAAACAAAAAAATACAAAACCCTATCAAAAACTGGCTGAAGGATATGAACAGACACTTTTCCAAAGAAGATATTTATGCAGCCAAGAAACATATGAAAAAAAGCTCATCAGCACTAGTCATTAGAGAAATGCAAATCAAAACCACATTGAGATACCATCTCACGCCAGTTAGATTGACGATCATTAAAAAATCTTGAGACAACAGATGCTGGAGAGGATATGGAGAAATAGGTACAATTTTACACCATTGGTGGGAGTGTAAATTAGTTCAACCATTGTGGAAGACAGTGTGGCAATTCCTCAAGGATCTAGATATAGAAATTCCATTTGACCCAGCAATCCCTTTACTGGATATGTACCCAAAGGATTATAAATCATTCTATTATGAAGACACATGCACATGTATGTTCATTATGGCACTGTTTACAGTAACAAAGACTTGTAACCAACCCAAATGCTCATCATTGATAGACTGGATAAAGAAAATGTGGCACATAAACACCATGGAATACTATGCAGCCACAAAAAAGGTCAGTTCTTGTCCTTTGCAGGGACATGGATAAAGCTGGAAAGCATTATTTTTAGCAAACTGACACAAGAATAGAGAACCAAACAGCACAAGTTCTCACTGATAAGTGGGTGTTAAACAATGAGAACACGTGGACCCAGGGAGGGAAACATCACACACTGGGGCCTATTTGATGGTGGTGGGTGGGCTAGGAGAGGAATAGCAGCGGGTAGGGAGTTTGGGGAGGGATAACATTAGGAGTAATACCTAATATACGTGATAGGGGGATGGATGCAGCAAACCACCATGGCTTGTGTATACCTATATAACAATCCTGCACAGGCTGCACATGTATCCCAGAACTTAAAGTATAATTTAAAAAATAAGTCAATTCAATATACTATATTATTAATAGCATGAAGGAAAAACTCACATAATCATCTAAATAGACACCAAAAAGGAATTAGAAAAAGTCCAGCACCTTTAATAGTAATAATGTTCAAAAAATTAGAAATGAAAGGGAACTTTCTCAGCCTGAGTGCATCTCCTGAACACTCACAGCTAACATCATATGAATGCTAAAATAATGAATATTTTCATACTATGATCAGGAAAAAGATAAAGATGTTCTTGCCACTTATATTCCAAATTGTACTGGAGGTTCTAGGAAGGGTAATTAGGCAAAAAGTAAGTAAGTAAGTAAGTAAATGGTATTCATACTGGTAATGAAGAAGTAAAATTATATTTATTGGCTGAACATGATGGCTCATGCCTGTAATCCCACCACTTTGGGAGGCTGAGGCAGGTGTATCACTTACATGGTGAAACCCCATCTCTAATAAAAGTACACAAATTAGCCGGGCATGGTGGTGAGTGCTTCTATTCCCAGCTACTCCAGAGGCTCAAGCAGGAGAATCACTTGAACCTAGGAGGCTGAAGTTGCAATGAGCCGAGATGGTGCCACTGCACTCTAGCCTGGGTAACAGAGCAAGACTCCATCTCAAAATAGATACATATATTTTTTCAGATAACATGATTTTGTACATAGAAAATCCCAAGGAATAAACTAAAACTGTTAGAATAGACAATTTTAGCAATATTTAGGATACATATCAATGTACAAAATCATCTATATTTCTATGCACTAGCATAAAGAATTCACATTTTAAGTTAAGAAAAGCAATTTTTTTCACAATGGTATAAATAAAGATAAAATGTTTGGAATAAATTTAACGAAAGAAGTCAAGTTTATTTGCTTATATAACAATGATTGTTCAAAAATTTAAGAAACTATAAATAAATGGAAAAAATCTATATCAATGGGTTAAAATACTCAATATTGTTACAATGATATTAATGATAAATAGCATTACTCCCTAAACTGATATAGAAATTTAATGAAATTCTTATCATAATTCTACCCACTTTTTTTCTGACAGAATTTGACGAACTGATTCTAAAACTCATACATTTGAATATTTAACAAACTTGAACATTCAACCCTCTTAAACATTCAGCCCAGAACAGCCAAAACAATCTTGACAAAGAACAATGTTAGAAAACTCCAATGTTTCCATTTTTAAATTACACTAGAAGGTTGGCATAATATATGAATCTAAATTATGCCAGTTAAATATAAAGGTTATTTTAAGCAAAAATCACTTAAAAACAGCAGATGTAAGAGGAGCATTCTAATTTTCCCCTTTCCCCCTGAACAGAGGATATTAAAGACTACCATGTCAAAGATGCCTTCTCTGTACCTGGAGCACAAAAGAAAAAACATTATTCAACAGAGTCATAGCCAAGAGAATTTTGTAGAAACACATTTTGTTAAAATACTTCTTATCTTCCTTTACCTCTCCACATAATTTAGTTACTTTTCCACGATCACCTCTCTTTATTCAACATAGTATGAAAGCATTAAGGCTTTTCTACTTACTTGGGCCTTTATTTCTTCATGAGGAAATGAGGGCTCCTGTGTCATGTAAAACTTTAAATTTATATAAAGCATATATAATGTGCTTTATGTAACATATGTTTTATATATTTACATTATGTTTTCTCTATAATTTATATATGTATTATGAAAGTGTATATATATATACACACATACTTATTTCTGTTAATATATGTATGTCAATTTAGTTTTAATTTTTCAGATTCAGACATAAACTCTGAAGGTATAGGTAAAATTTTGCCTTCCTTACACTGTACATCTAATTAATCAAGATAATATGGTACTGGCATAAATATAGTTATATTAATCACTGAAGTAGAATTGAGATTTCAATAATAAATCCATATATTTATAATCATTTGACATTCAATAATAGTGCCAAGGCAATTGAGCTGGAGAAAGAATAATGCCTTAACAAATAGTGCTGAGTCAACTGTATGTCACATGCAAAAAACCAGTGTTTGAATCCTACCTCACACTATACACAAAAATCAATTCAAAATCCAATATAAATCCAAATTTAAGGGTTAAAAACATCAGATTATTATTTAAAAACATAGAAGTATATATTTGTACCATGAGCTAGGCAATTGTTTTTAGATAAGACATCGAAAGAAAAAGTGATAAAAGTAAATAGATTTGACTTTATCAAAATAAAAAATAACAAAAAAATTAGCACTGCAAATTATGTCAGTGCTAACATCAACAGAGTGCAAGTGAAAATACAATAGAATAAAAAAAATTACAAATCATATATTGAATTAGAGACTTGTATCCAGAATATATAAAGAACACTTTAAACATCTAATTAAAAGTGTGCAATAAATTGAATAGAAGTAACAAGTTTACAACATGGATGCACCATTAAACATTATATTAAGTGAATCAATACAGTCACAAAATATAACACATTATTCCATTTATATAAAATATATGAAATAGGCAAATCCATAGAGACAGTACATAGATCAGAGATTTCCTAAAACTAGTGGTAGGTTAATGGGGAAGATGTTAATGGGTATAGAGCCTCTTCTTAAGGTAAATAAAACATAATAAAATTATTCCATGGGACTATTTCATAACTTGGAAAATATACAATAAATAAATTCCACTGAATTGTGTACTTTAAAGATGTTAAATTTATGGTAAGAGGATTATATCTGAAAAGAATAGAAAAAAAAAAAATACCAGAGTTTTAACTGCCAGTACCTTATGACTCCATTTCCCCTTACTTTTGTTTTTTTCTCATTTTTCTCAAGTACACAAAGACTACAACTAACACAAGCATTTTGTGTTTCTAATTTGATAGTCTATTCCTTAGATATCTTCATTGCTTGCTCTTCTAATCCTTCACATTTTACCATTTCATTGAGGCCATCATGTACACACTGCTTTCAATTAAGAAAATGCACACTGGTCAATCTTCCCCACCTCCGCCTTGTTTTTTTATTCATAGCATTTAACATCTGACGTACTATAGATAACTTGCATTCCCTTTTCTCTACAACCTTGCCAACATCTGTTATTTTTTGGCTTTCTTATAGTAGCCATTCTGACTGTTGTGAAATGACATCTCCTTGTGGTATTGATTTGCATTCCTCTGAATATTAGTGATCATGAGCCTATGAGTTTTTTTTTTTTTTCATATGTTGGCTGCTTGTATGTGTCTGTTTTTGAGAAGTGTCTGTTCATGTCCTTTGCCCACTTGTTAACTGAATTATATATTTTTTCTTGTTGATTTAATTTCCTCACAGATTTTGGATACTAGTCTTTTGTTGGATGCATAGTTTTTAAACATTTTCTCCCATTCTATAGGTTGTGTGTTCACTCTGTTGATAGTGTATTTTGCTGTAGGAAAGTTATTTAGTTGCATATGTCTCATTTGTCAATTTTTGTTTGTCTTGCATTTACTTTTGAGGTTTTAGTCATAGTTTATTTGCCTAGGCAATGTTCAAATATTTTTTCTAGATTTTACTTAAGGATTTTTATGTTTTATCTCTTACATTTAAGTCTTTAATGCATCTTGAGTTAATTTTTGTATACAGTAAAAAGATGTGTCCTGTTACAATATTCTGCATATGGCTAGCCAATTTTCCTAACACCGTTTATTTAATAGGGTGTCATTTTCCCATTGCTTGTTATTGTCAAGATCATATGCTTACAGGTGTGCAACTTTATTTCTGGGACTTGTATTCCGCTCCAGTGACCTATATGTTTATTTTTGTACCACTACTATGCAGTTATGATTATTATAGCCTCACATTATAAAGTAAGGTAATATGATTCCTCTGGCTTGTTCTTTTTGCTAAGGATTGCTTTGGGCTCCATTCCATAGCCATATGAATTTTAGAATTTTTTTTTAATCCTGTAAAAATGACGTTGATAATTTGATAGAAGTTGCATTGAAATGTAAATTGTTTTGAGTAGTATTATCATTTTAATGATGTTGGTTCTTCTAATCCATGAGCATGGAATATTTTTCAATTTGTGTCATCTCTACTTTCTTTCATCAATGTTTTGTAGTTCTCTTTATGGAGATTGATACAGTTTGGCTGTGTCTTTACGCTAATCTCTTCTTGAATTGTAATTCTTATAATCCCCATATGTTATGGGAGGGACCTGGTGGGAGGAAATCACATTATGGGGACAGTTTCCCCCAGGCTATTTTTGTGATCGTAAGTTCTCACAAGATCTGATGGTTTTATAAGGGGATTCCCCTTAGCTCAGTTCTCCTTCTTCTCCCTCCTGGAATCTGTGATTTAATAATGACACTATGACAGAACAAAAAGTGAAAGGGAGAAAATATCTTTTGTCAGATTCCAGAGAAATTTTATAGGATATTGAAACTAGTGGAAAAAATTAATAAAGATAAAACAAGCATATTACCATCTTTTATAAACTGTGGCAACTGAGATTTAAAAAACTAGTTCATAAGAAAAATAAATCTTTCATGAAAGTAATCTAGCAAATAAATGAAGAAGAAATAGCAGAACTAGAATACTGCTCTTTTGAAACACCTAATCATTTAATGTATCTGTACCATATTATAAATACATGGTAATAACATGAAAACAGAGAAACAATCTGATATTATGGGCCTGCAAATAGAAGTGTCCATCTTGTAAGGGTCTCAAGAGAAAAAAACAGAACCTACATATGGACAAGACTTTATTTTTAATTACCAATTTACAAGAAATACAGAGCATAGAAAAACATGTTAAATCATACCAATAGTTATGTAATCAACAGGAATAGGAATCATACAATTTGCAATCAGTAAGATACACATATGGAAAACTGTACCAGAGAAATATTACATTTTCCTTAATGAAAACAAAGAAGTAGGAATTAGTAAAGTTTTAATAACATTTTTTTTAATTTGAATAGAGAGAAAATGGAAAAAAAATCAATCAATCTTAAAGAATAAAAATATAGACAACATTTTTTTAGTGGTGTATGATTTTATTGTTTTTTAAAATATATATGCTCAAAAAAAGTTTACTTGGAAATTTTCACTAGAAGAAACAAAAAACATGAAAGAACACCAGCATAAATACATAATGCATACTTAAATTCTTTTGAGATTCATTGAATATTAATGAAAGATGCCTCACATAAATACTAATGTGTATGTAAAAGGGATATACCTCTATCTCCAGAAGGAAAATGTTTTAAAAATGCTGTATAAGAAATTAATACAAAAATTTCCAGTCTTAGACAAACTTACTTATCTAAAAATATGAACTCACGAGGAAATAGACTATTAAAATGTCCACTTGTCTACATTATTTTCCAGCACAGGATATTTTTAGTTTTTAAATCTCTGAAAATATGATAGGTGAAAATTAACATTTCACATTAATGTATATTTCCTTTACCACACAGAGAGGGGATATCTTTATATATATTTATCATCAGATCTTATTCAATCTTTTATTAATTGCCTATATTTCTTATTTGTTAGGTGTAATTTGCAGTAGCTCCTTATAGATTAATACTATTAACATTTACTACAAGCATAACCAATCTTTTGTGCCTAGTTCTCATTTCTCTTGTTAGAGGATTTACAAAGATAGGAACTCTTCACTTATTTATTCAAAAAGATTTATTTTATTTCTTTATGTTTTGTCTATTCTTTTTATGGAATTAACACACCATGTTAAAAATACTCTAAGTTTTAATATTGAACAACTCACTTAGTACAATTCAATTATTTAAATGTTCTTTTTGGTTAAACAGTGAATGTCTTCATGGTCTAGATTGCTAGTGTTCAGAAGAGGTTCATGGTTACATAAGGCTCAAAGGGATTACTTTGATGGCTTTGCAAGGAGAAGCGTATAAATAATTCTTATCATTTCTTTCTTTGTACTGGTTCCTTTGGCTACTCATAGGATAATTCTTATAGTATTATGCTGGTGAAGTTGGATGAAGAGGAATGGGGTGTTCTAGAAATCAGAGAAAGTCTGTGCATCCCAGAGATGCAATGCGGGGGTCTTACTCAAAGGTAGAGATTGGCAAATTTGATATTGGTTGGCTGATTCAAATTCCTTTTGGGTATGCAACAGATATTATCACTGTTTTATTTTTAAGTAATTGATGAACAGAACTTTAAGTTAAATCAAATATGCAGACGGACTAAGAGAAAATGAAATATGCTGTATAAAATTACCCAAGCTAACTCAGAAACCTTCCGTCATAGCAACAAATACAGAATGACAGCCAAAATGGTCAGTCTTTGTTTAGAAACTGTTTATTTCAAACTTTGTTCAATAAACTATGCAGGATATGAACCAATATGACTAGGTAATGTTATCAATAATATTTACATAAACTTATGAAAGAAGTGTGCAATAACTTTTTTTACTCTTTGTGGTATATGTCACAAACATAACGAAGATCAGCATGAACATGAGTGACATATCAGTCTATTACAAATAATTAAAATCATGTTGACACACTTCTTATTTAAAATCTAGACCTCCAGGTAAAACTACTGTAATGATTAATACTGAGTGTCAACTTGATTGGATTGAAGGATATGAAGTGTTGGTCCTGGGTGTGTCCATGAGGGTGTTGACAAAGGAGATTAAAATTTAAGTGAGTGGGCAGGGAAATGCAGACCCAACCTTAATCTGGGTGAGTGCAATCCAGTTAGCTGCCAGTATAGCTAGAATAAAAAGTAGGCAGAAAAATGTCAAAAGAGAGACTGCTCTAGTCTCCCAGCGTACATCTTTCTCCCATGCTAAATGCTCCCTGCCCTCCAACATCAGACCCCTTGTTCTTCAGTTTGGAACTCAGACTGGCTCTCCTTGTTCCTTAGCCTGCTGACAGCCTATTGTAGGAACTTGTGATCATGTGAGTTAATACTTAATAAACTCTCTCTCTCTCTTTCTCGCTGTCTCTCTCTCTCTCTCTCTATATATATATATATATGTGTGTGTGTGTGTGTGTGTGTGTGTGTATGTATATATATATATATATGTGTATATATGTGTGTGTGTATATATATGTATGTATAATATATTCCATTATTTCTTTCCCTCTAGAGAACCCTGACTAATACAACTACCCAAAACTTTCCCTCCTACTTGTTTCTTTCAGAAATAATATATATTTTTTGTTTAGCTATACATGGATACCTATGACTCTAATTAGTTCTCTGAAATTGACAAAAGATCTTTAAAACTAGTGGAATAAGACAAAAAATGTAAGTGTGTATTTGTGTCTGTATGTTATGTGGATATATGAGTGTGTATATGTGCATTCATGTCTATGTGTGTATAGCAATATACATGCTTTTGCTTGCATATGGATGCATGTGTATGAGTGTACATATTACCTCAGAACTTGTGTCAATTTTGCTGCTTTCAGTAGACATTGTAAAGGGACAGAAGCATCTACTTGCCATAATCTCTACTCAAGAGAATCTGAGGCTATGTGTACAGTTGGTAAAAAGCGAAGTATTTTAGAGCTACAAACAAAGATTGATCTTTATTTGATATTTAAACCTCAATGGGAATGATATTCTTTCAACAGTGGCAGATGGATAATGATTTTTTCACATGAAATTCTTAGTTCACTACTGCCTTGGTATTCATAGGAGTTAGGTCCCAGAATCTCCAGTGGATAAAGAATATTTTTGGATGCTCAAGTTCCTAATAAAACATGGCCTAGTTTTTTCATATAAACTACACACATCTTTCTATGCTTTAAGTCATCTTTAGATTACAATATCTAATACAATATAAATGTTATGCAAACAGTTGTTATATTGTTTAGGGACTAATGACAGGAAAAAAGTTTGCACGTATTCAGTATAGACACAATATATTTCCCAAATATTTTTTATCTACATTTAGATAAAAAATGGATGGGACACCCACTGACAAAGGGCTGACCCTATAAGAAAACAGTCTCACAATAATCATTTAGTAGATAACCACTATAAAATAATAAGAAAATCACTTTTAAAATATTTTTGAGGAAGGGCCTCTTTCTGTCATCCAGGTTGGAGTGCAGTAATGCAATCAGCACACTGCAGCCTCCACCTCCTGGGCTCATGGGATCCTCCCACTTCAGCCTTCCACATATCTGAGAGTACAGGTGTAAGCTAACTTGCCCAGCTATTTAAAAAAAATTTTTTAGAGACAGAGTCTCACTATGTTGTTCAGGATGACCTTGAATTTCTGGCCTCAAGTGATCTATCTGCAGCAGTCTCCCAAAATGCTGGGATTACATGTGAGCCATCACGCCTGGCTGATAAATAAATTATTTTATTCATAAATCATATTATCAATTTATATTAATAGGCATTTTAATGTTTGACTAAAATTTTTAAAAGAATGATTGTTCTGATACTGAACCACTAATATCACACACAGAGCTTAATTTTTACTTGTGTGTGTGTCTTACTATAATATGGGAATAAGTAGCATAATAAAAAATCTGTCACATTGAGTTGATGTTCACTTTACTGTAGATTTTTTCCATTGTAACATCTTTAGGTTTCTCTAATTTTCCTATTGTAAAAATAATCAACTTTATCTGTAGTTCAATCAAAATAATATTAATACAAATTTTGATTTTTACTTCTACTTACAAAGCTTAGAAATTTTTCTAATACTTCTTTTAGAAATGTGGTTAAGTTCTGCTGTTTATCTGATGATAGCTACAGATGGCAGGGCTCAAAATGATCTGAAAATAATTTAATGTATGAATTTACCCTAATTTGGGCGAATATTCTTGAACTATTAAAAGAAGTATATGTTTTTTGTTGCATAATTATTAATAGCATTCAGTGTAGGGAAAACACACAATATGAACATCATCTAAAATATTCTCTGCCTGTTATACATTATAACTCATATTATAAAGCTTTTAAAGATATTTTAATGGCATGTCACAAATTCTACACTCATGTTTCAAGTATGCAAGCGTTATATAAGAGAAGAGGAGGGACAAGATTGGTAAAAGGTTATATAAGTGTTAAACTTCAGAAATTAAGTTGTGGGTATCTCCAAGTAATATGGTTTAACTCTGTCCCCATTCAAATCTCAACTTCAGTTGTATCTCCCAGAATTCCCACGTGTTGTGGGAGGGACCCAGCAAGGAGGTAATTGAACCATCAGGCTGGTCTTTCTCCATTCTATTCTCATGATAATGTATGTCTCACGAGATCTGATGGGTTTTTCCGGAGCTTTCGCTTTGCTTCTTCCTCATTCTCTCTTGCTGCAGCCACGTAAAGAGTGCCTTTTGGCTGGGCGTGGTGGCTCACACCTGTAATCCCAGCACTTTGGGAGGCCAAGACAGGCTAATCACGAGGTCAAGAGATGGAGACCAGCCTAGCCAACATGGTGCAACCCAGTCTCTACTAAAAACGCAAAAATTAGCCCGTGGTTGCATGCACCTGTAGTCCCAGCTACTCGGGAGGCTGAGGTGGGAGAACTACTTGAACCGGGGAGGCGCAGGTTGCACTGATCTGAGATAACACCATTGCACTCCAGCCCAGGTGACCATCTAAAAGAAAAAGTGCCTTTTGCCTTACGCCATAATTATGAGACCTCCCCAGTCATGTGGAACTGTAAGTCAAATTAAACAGCCTTTTCTTCCCAGTCTCCGATATGTCTTTATCAGTAGCATGTAACTGGATTAATACACCAAGTGTATAGAAGTTGATCTCTTCTGTCACGTTGGTTTTTGTGACAGTGTAAGTACAGATTCATATGCTTCTGAACTAGGTGAAAGAGACTTTGAATATATGCTCTTGCACAGATGTGAGGAACTGTTAACATTTAGCGTTAAAAACCCATTAGCCTAAGTTTAATATAAACTACAAATGCTCTACAGTGTTTCCTGCTCTATATCAGAAGTAAGAGTCCCAATGCAAGGTCCTCTAACAGTAAACAGCTCTGATAAAATTCTTCTTGCAACAGTGAACAGCGCTGACAGGAATGTAGTCCAGAATGCAAATCAAACAGAAACTTAGGTAAAAATCTGCCATTGCAACATGTATGCATGTTACACTTCCAGCTTGAGGAATAGATAGCAGCCATGCAAGGAAGAATGTGGCTCTTGACACCTGGCTACAACCAACCCAACACTCTGTATTGTTGTCTTGAAACTAAGGGCCAAACAGAGTGTTACAAACCCAGTAAGAAAATGTTAACAAAGATGATCCACCAAATAATAACTAGTATTTCTCTGCATTTCCTTGTTAGTATCTTTGAAACTACTATTTACATTCTCTTCTACTAATAACTATGTGATAGATTGGATCTACTTTGGAATGTCTTGGTTCAAACAGAATCTGAAGACTAGCAATTCTCACAAATGAAATATTTCTCTGATTATCATAGCACATCTTGGAAATTCTACATGAAATCACATCCATGATGTCTTTGAATAGTTTATTTGATTCTCCTGTTTGAGACATCTTAGTTAAGAAGAAAAAATATGTGTGGAACTTTCATTCCACACATGGTTTTTCACTTTTGTATTTATGAGGCAGATGACTTGCGTTCATACAACAGTTATTTAACGTCCACTATGAGCTCAACACTACGTGGGAATAAGGCTTATTATTTTAATGATATAGTCCCAATCTTTGGAAAATTACTTTTTAATGAAATCAACAGTGGGTTGCAACATAATGTGTCAAGTGTAGAAGGTTGTAGATCATAGAGAAGAAAAGATTTTTTGATATGCTTGAGTAGAGGAGGCTTAAGGACCCAATGGTTGTCAAGGAAAATTTGTAAATAATGTTTTGCGTAACTGGAGCTTCAATGATAATGGCGGACAGTAATTATAGGCTGATGACACGCCCAATCTTTTGTTAGCCATCTTCTCATGTCATATAAATGACATTAATAAAATTTCAGTTTTTACTTCTGATTCAATATTATTTCCACTATTAGCACTACACTGTATGTTTTCTATTAAAATTTATTTTAAAAACAGTCAACACATTTTCTCAGCAATTCACAAACTTCTCAAAAAAGTGTTAGAAGTGTGGTTTATTTAGTTTGTCATGTTATCTTTTAAATTCTTTGTACATTTTTATGTAATTTTCATAAAGAAAGTTTTGTATATTTGTTGTGTTTTAATTAGTTTACATTACTGAAGCAAAACATAGGCTATGAAAAATTGAGATTTTGTGTATCCACAATTTACAACAGTATATTTGACTGAGCTTTATTTGAAAAGGAAAATTTTAAGCAGAAGATGGAATTCGTTAAGAAAAGGCAATGTGTTTATTTTCACTTAAAATATTAGAAATATATAAAAGGTTAATGACATATTACTTGATGTTAATTATATTTATTATAATCATATAAATATATGTGATTTTCTTGCAAAATAGTCATATAATTTCTCATTTTAATTATCATTGATATTTCAGATTCAATGTGCATTTAATATCAAGTAATGCCATTAAATTGACACAATAGTTATTAAAGAAATTGTATCATATGTGAAATTGTAATCATACAAGATAAACTTTTAAAATATAGATTTTTGGTCAAAATATTTTAAGCTTATTTCATTGGCCTACAAATAATTATTTAATGATCATGTACACAGTGTAATCCGTTTTTAGTGAACTGAGGATGATACAAACATACAAAACACCAATTTTTAAGTACTGATCTTGTTTTAACTTATTCATTATATTTCTGTGAGATGCTTGGAAATACACTTCCTGTGCAAATACATATGTATATATGAAAGAAAGATTGGACTAATCTGCAGGTATGAGTGAGCTCTGGAGTGCAGAGATGAAGAAGAAATTGGAGTTGGACCTTCATTTATCAACACACACCAAGCACCTAAAATATTATAGGCACTGTGTTGATAGGTTTACGTGGTTTCATAAGATATCACTCAACCTGTAGGGAGACTGATACAGGCTACCAAGCACCTTGAAAAGTAGGAAGAATTTTATCAAGACTGACACAAAGAAAATGGTTAAAAATATGTTAGGTAAAAGTTACCGCTGAAATAAGGGCACAAAGGCCCCAAAATTTCTAAATTTTTATTATCTAACTGACAATCTTGCAGATGCTGAAGGCTGCAAGGCTTGAACCTTATCATTCAATATCTTCAGCCTTAGGAAGCCTTATTACAATTTCTAATGTAGAGGATAGTGGTTTTATGTATATTTATAATAATTCACCCTGTAGTGCCATGCTTTTAAGCCTCTGCAAAGGCCTTTTTAATTTTTCTTAATGAATTGAGACAATTTGAACTAAATTAAAGATACTCACTTTGCATTCCATAAAAGTTGAATTGCCTGAGTCATATTTTATTTTCTTATTTGTTTCGCTTCTTGGAAACTGTTCCTCATTTTCCTCACTACAGTTCTTTGCAATCACTGTGTGTCCTTTACTAGAGTGTCATATTTTTTTTCTGAGCAACTGAAGGAGAGATTCACGGAATAACCTTGTGCACTAATAATTCTGAAATTAGATTAAAATAAATGAGAAATTAGTAATTTTAAAAATATGTTTAAAAAATTAAAATTGTTCATCCATGAGCCATCAGAGTATTCTTCTATAACTACTGGAAAGATTTTATACTTTACCTATCTTTTGGCATGTATATTTTAGAATTAATTTGCATTCAGCAAAAGCTAGGGATTTTACAGATGACTGATGCCTGTGAAAATGAGATTTCTCCCCTGAACTTGCTTTAATTAGAATGCTCTAAGTAAAGGAACATTTTAATGTGCAATTTCCATATTTGGTTATGGCTGGCTTTCTAGAAAAAAAGAAAAGTTGCTTTAGTTTGCATATCAAAGAGCTCTGGTGCACAGGTTCTGTACTGTTTGTACATTGTCTGTTTAACACTCCAGATAATTTTTTAATGAATAGTGTTGCATAAATGGTGCCCAAAGTGAAGACGAAGACCTTAGTATTACATCCCTTTTCCTGTTTTTGTTTTCTGAATTTTAATATTAAATAAAGCATTTTCGTACTTACATTGGTAATGATACCAAGGAACTTTAAGTTGAATGTAATCTAGGTTTGTAGACAAGAAAAACTGCACTTGAAATAACAGTCTTTTTCTTTTTTTATAGGTATGAGATCTCTGATAAGCAGCATGATCTCTTATGCATAGTGACATAGAATTATTTTTTTCTCCATAGGAAATTTGTCCTATAGTTTCAGGTCACAGGATTGTTCATAGGCAGTTTGATCAAGGATGTCTAAACAAATCATGAATTTCATTCATAAGCTGTATTCACATTTAATCCTCTTAATATATTATTAGTATATATTTAATAATGTGTAAATTTTTTCGGCTAAAATCTATTTTCACTCTCTCCCCATCACAGTTAGATAGTTCATCCATGAATCCTAACACTATGAGCATCAGTTTCTTTTTTTAATCATTTCTGTGATTAGAAAGACATTTCCATGAAATATCCTTTTTGGAAAAGAAATGTCCTTTTAGTTCTTATGAAAACTATACAAGCTATAAGTTGGATATTTTAATTGTTCTCACTATAAAATTAGAAAAATTAGTCTATATTTTGATATTTATTAAATATTCTTTGTATATTTTAATTTGTTCTTTTAAAATTTGTAAAGATGAAAGCAAAAATATTATAATGAAACAGTGTTTAAAGTGATTTTATGTTACTTTAAAGGAGAATTGTCTAATTTTAATGAAATTTTACTTTTAATATTACCAATGTACTTAACTAAATCATTAAGGTTTTGTGAATTTGTGGAATACATTTCAAAAAAAAATTGCAATATAACATTAAATTTATTTTTTCTCAATTTTCTGACAGATTTAGGGAGTACAAATGTAGCTTTGTTACATGGATATATTGCATATTCTGAAGTCTGGACATTTAGTGTACCCATCACCCGAATAGGGTGAACATTATACTCAAAAAGATTTTTTCGACCCAAACCTTCCTCAAACCCTCCCAGCTTTTGGAATCTCCAATGCCTATTACTCTACTCTGTCCATGTGTACCCATTATTTAGCTACCACTTGTAAGTGAAAACATGCAGTATTTAACGTTGTTTTTCTGAGCTATTTCATTTAGTATAATGGCACCCAGTTCCAGCTATGTCACTGTAAAAGACATAATTTTCTTCTTTGTGGCTGAGTAATATTGCGTTGTGTGTGTATATGTATACCATAGTTTTGTTATTTAGTCATCCATTGCAGAAAACATAGGATGATTTCATGACTTTGCTATTATTAATAGTGCCCCCATAAACATATGAGTATAAATTTCTATTTTATGTAATTATTTCTTTTCCTTTGAATAGATACCCAGTAGTAAGATTGCTAGATAGAATGGTAGTTTTATATTTAGTTCTTTGATAAATCTTCATATTGTTTTCCATAGAAGTTTACATTTGCATTTCCACCAACAGGGTATAAGCTTTCCCTTTTCTCCTCATCTTCAACAACATCTGTTGTTTTTTGACTTTTTAACAATAGCTATTCTGACTTGTATAATATGGTGTCTCATTGTGGTTTTCATTTTCATTTCTCTGATAATTACTGTTGCTATGACTTTTAATGTTTATTGGCTGCAAATCAAAATATATTCATTTTAATGCTTTATGTTGTATAAAATTACTCTAAAACATTTTTACCTAATAATTTTCTTTCCTCTTTCTACTGAAGACTAGATGGAAACAGCATAAGTGATAGTTTACTACTTGCTGTCTGTAGTATCATTCTATCAAAATTACCTCTTTTCAGCATGATTTTTTATTTTAAAAATATCTGTTAATCTTAGAAAAGAAGCTAACTTTGAAGGTATTTTAAAAATAAGTAAAAAGAAGTAAGCCTCTATCTTATAAAGCATTATAAAATATTACTTAAAATACTCTTCATTTAGCTAACTAATATTAGAGGATATAAATTTTCCCTGCAGGTTAACAATAGGACATCAGGTAGAGTCAGAAAATCAACTGAAAATTACATGTCATAATATAAATTCTAGTATACTTTATTAAAAAGAAATGCAAATAAAACACTTCATTTTCTTCACAAGATCTGTTAAGTGGTACAAGAGAAAGATTTACTTTCACTCTGGGCAATTTTGTAGAACATGTCACTGAGTCGAAAGCCCTATGACATGAAAAATATCTTTTAATTGTTCAACACCCACCTATGAGTGGAGAACGTACGATGTTTGATCTTCTGCTCTTCTGTCAGTTTGCTGAGAATGATGGTTTCCAGGTTCATCCATGTCCCTACAAAGGAGCCAAACTTATCATTTTTGATGGCTGCATAATATTCCATGGTGTATATGTGCCACATTTTCCCTATCCAGTCTATCGTCGATGGGCATTTGGGTTGGTTCCAGGTCTTTGCTATTGTAAACAGTGCTGCAATGAACATTCGTGTGCACATGTCCTTATAGTAGAACGATTTGTAATCCTTTGGATATATACCCAGTAATGGGATTGCTGGGTCAAATGGAATTTCTATTTCTAGGTCCTTGAGGAATCACCACACTGTCTTCCACAATGGTTGAACTAATTTACACTCCCACCAACAGTGCAAAAGTGTTCCTATTTCTCCACATCCTCTCCAGCATCTGTTGTCTCCAGATTTTTTAATGATCGCCATTCTAACTGGCGTGAGATGGTATCTCAATGTAGTTTTGATTTGCATTTCTCTGATGACCAGTGATGATGAGCATTTTTTCATATGTTTGTTGGCCTCATGTATGTCTTCTTTTGTAAAGTGTCTGTTCATATCCCTTGCCCACTTTTGAATGGGCTTGTTAGTTTTTTTTCTTGTAAATCTGTTTTAGTTCTTTGTAAATTCTGGATATCAGCCCTTTGTCAGATGGGTAAACTGCAAAAATTTTTTCCCATTCTGTTGGTTGCCGATTCACTCTAATGACTGTTTCTTTTGCTGTGCAGAAGCTGTGGAGTTTGATTAGGTCCCATTTGTCTATTTTGGCTTTTGTTGTCAATGCTTTTGGCGTTTTGGTCATGAAGTCCTTGCCTACACCTATGTCCTGAATGGTTTCGCCTAGATTTTCTTCTAGGGTTTTTATGGTGTTAGGTCTTATGTTTAAGTCTTTAATCCATCTGGAGTTAAACACATGGACACAGGGAGGGGAGCACTACACACTGGGGTCAGTTGGGGGGAAATGGGGGAGGGGCGGGGGGGTGGGGAGCTGGGGAGAGATAGCAGGGGGAGAGATGCCAGATGTAGGTGATGGGGAGGAAGGCAGCAAATCACACTGCCATGTGTGTACCTATGCAACAATTTTTCATGTTATTCACATGTACCCCCAAACCTAAAATGCAATAAAATAAATAAATGGGAAAAAAAAAGAAAAAGAAAAAAGAAAAATATCTTTTAAGACATGTATTATTGTTATTATTCTTATCATTACTATATGAATTCCATTTATCATTAAATAAGTTAGCATTCATTTATTGAGCAAGTGTTTTTAATACCAGATATAGGGTTGATCTTAAGCCAGGAGAGGGAGATTTTTAAAAAGTCTATATATTTGGAAAATTAAATTTAATAAAGAAGAATTATCTAAATATATAACAATAAGATTTGGGATACTAGTGAAACAATATTTTCCTAAAGAAATATAAAAGCATTGAGAAAGCAAATGCCTCACATGCTTTCCATCTTAACCTTTTACAGAAAATGAAATAATAATAGATGTAATTTTATACAAATTATCAGTGATTATTTATAAAAATTTAAACAGGTCTTATTTTTTAGCATTTCTTTTCTATTTAATTAAATTTAATGTTTCAATCTTTTTTAAAAAACAAAAGGTACTACTTTTATTGTAAACATTTTTGAAAACATGAATGTAAAGGGGGAAAAGGTATATCACGCAACATATGTCTAATAGAGGACTCCAGTTAATATGCTAGAATGTACACTTGTACATTATTGTGTTTGAGTGTTTGTAGGTAAAATAAGGAGAGAGAGAGAGTGGATTTTTATTTTATCAATTTATAACTAGTAATATGCAGTGTTAGTGAGAATATTATATTATAACTAGAAACTATGGAAGAAAATGGTTAAATTGTGAGAAATTAACAAATTTCTTATCCATATGAGTGTATGGGGTAAGATTAGTAAAGCACTTTCAAAAATGATTTTAAATCTCTGCTGACAAAGGAAAAAGCAAACCTCAGAGAGAACAAATGTATGGCTAATCCCATGATGAAATAATTCTATGTTGAAAGGACAAGAATGAGAACTTCCCATTTGAAGGTATTTTAGTTGCCGTCACAGGAAAAGAAAAATGTGAAAGCCTTACTTGGCTTAATTACTAGGTATCTTAATTTCTTTGTTATTTGATTCTACAGGGGCTTTACACCTTTTATTATACTTGAGATAATTTACAACTTGGCATATTGTAGATAACTTGGAATAGTGTAAGTTATTTTCTCCATCAACATGCAAATTTTGTGTTAGAATGTAATTAATTATTGCCTTGTGGTTATTGAAAAAATTTATTAGTTTTTACTTTTGTTTTAAAATTAATTTTAACATTTGTATTTGGTTATAAAATTCTACTCTAAAATGTCCTTTGAACTGGTTGTAAAATGTTAGTGGCATCATTTTTTTAACAGGTTAAATAGAATCTTTGGCATTTGAGCAATTTGTATTTTTATGAAAGTCATAGCATTGCCTTCTTTATTATTTATTTATTAAAGGTACTATTGAGGTATAAGAAAGAATGAGATTCAGCCATTTGCAACAACATGGATAGAACTGGAGGCCATTATGTTAGGTGAAATAAGTCAGGCACAGAAAGACAAGCATTGCATGTTCTCACGTATTTGTGGGATCTAAAGATCAAAAGTATTGAATTCATAGACATAGAGAGTAGAAGGATGGTTACCAGAGGCTGGGAAGGGTAGTAGAGGCCCTGGGGGAAGGTGGGAATGGTTATTGGCTACAAAAAAGTAGTTATAAACAGTGATCAAGACCTACTATTTGACAGCAAAACAAGGTGATCATATTCAAGATTAATTGTACATTTTATTTTTTTTAGCTTTTAAATGCTCTCTCAGCAGAATCAAGTAATTGTACATTTTTAAATAATGTAAAAAATGTAATTAGATTGTTTGTAGCTCAAAGAATAGATGTATGAGGGGAAAGATACCCCATTTCCATATGATTATATCACATTGCATACCTGTATCAAAACATTGCATCTACCCTTAAATAATTACACCTACTATGTACTCATGGAAATTAAAAATAAATAAATAAAAATAATTCTTATTATTTTAATACATAAAATATTAAGTACTCTCAATTTTATAAATAATACATATAATTAAAATTTTCTATTATTTAAGAATAATAACTTTTAAAAGATTACATAACAATTTCGGGTGGTATTAAGTGGATTTGAAAGGCCAAGGAAACTGCATTGCTAGAGAAATACATTACATGTGCAGCTCATCAGGCATAATTTTTATGGGCTTCCACAAATGAGTTCAGGTACCAAGAGAACTGTACCTTTGCTGCTTCTTGGTTTCTCTAGTTCTTTTTCCTTCTGCTGATTTTTTTGTTTGTTTGTGTATGTTTTGCTCATATATGATAAGTCATTCTACAGTGCTGACAGCATTGATTATGAATTTAATTTTATAATCTGACTATTTTATAATCTATAAATGGACTAATGAATTATAGAGCCTTATTCTCTTTTGGGTGAGAAGTGACAGAGAATTTGGGTTGTTTGTTTTGTCATTAGTAATTGATTATTGTATATTTGTCTATTCTGAGCACACAGGAAGTGAAACTGCTCTATGATACCAAAACAAATGAATTCTTATATATTGCATCTTTTGATCTGTGACTAAAATTGTAGAATTGAAATTGTGTGTGTATGTATTTGTAATTCAGAATGGCTTCTCCTAATTATGTTATTATAAAATATTGTTTTATGGTCAGAAGATATTCACAAATATAATCATTAAGAAATTATTTTTCAGGTTGGCTTATACAGAATTTTAATAAATCCAAATTGAGATTGTTTAATAAACTTCTAGATAGAAGTTAGTTTTGTGGTCCTATTAATTGTTAAATACTCTATGACTAGATCTGAAAAACAATCCAAAGAGCTCTATAAGCTTAATCGATGTTCTTGCTTCACTTATGCAAATAATCAGTTCAAATTACATGAAACTAGCTTAATTTGCAATACTGCCTTCTCAAATATCCATGGGGTTGTGGGTTTTCCCATAGCTGGGATCCTGGATGTCCACAGAGAGAGTGGGCCACTCTACGATTATTTCAGTTATTTCACTCATCCCTGCCCTAGGAGCCATTCAGAACTGGGAATGCACTTGGTGACCTTGTAGAGGGTTTCCAGTCTCCTCCCTCTTCAGTCCAGGTGTCTGCACCATCTTTCTATCCACTATCAGTTTATTCTCTCAGAGAATCTGTTTGGAAATACTGACCTACTTCATATTTTGTTCTCTCTTTGTGGAAGAAGCTCTTCTTGTCCACGTCTGTTTGACCATCTTTGCAAGTGGTCTAATATTTAATTTTGAATCTGATTTGTAATACATCTGCCATATTGTCTGGCCATTTCTGAACATGAAAAATAGGACCAAAAGAAAGGTCAGAGATGGAGAGATCAATACAAGAGATTGAAGAGAATGCCAATGAAAATACTTTAGCATATAAAATAGAGACACCAACATGTGAGGAAAACGAACAACAAAACCAAAAAAAAAAAATGGGGGACCATTATAGATTCTAAATAAGAAGAGATAAAGAAGCAAGCATTGGACCAAAATATAATTTGATTTGACCAAAATATAATTTGATTTAGATGTGATATTTTGATTTAGTTTTATTTAAGTGTGATGGACAATAAGTTAATTTTTAAATAATCTGTAGCCTATGGAAATCAAGTGTCCACTTGATATCAGGAGTATTTATGTTAATTTGGCAGTAAAGTTTAGAAAACATACTGTAGTTATTTGTGTGAATATAGCAAATTAATTGTCAATTAGTTGAGATGAATTATTTTTGACAGTGCTTGAGGTACCTAAAATCTATGATGTTATAGAACATACTTATGTAGTGAATATTCTCACTTTATTTTGTTTCTTCAGAGTATTCTATGGTGGACAAAATGTATCTAACCACATAGAGAAACTCTTGATACATGTCAAAATAATGAGATAAAACCACTGGAACTCTAGGGAATATTGCCCTGAAAGTTTTTTACCTTTGCTCCATAGGGTGTATAAAGTTTTAGCTAAATTAATTATAAATTTGTTATCTAGCCATAAAATGCTAAACTGAAAATTATGTTTTAGATACTTGGATAGGAATTTACAATTAAATATTCTACCAATTTTCTGTCTAAATTTAATTCCAGAGGTATGTTTTCTTACAGCTAACTGTAAGGCATTTAGATGTAATTACAATTTTATGAGAAATACATAATTATTTAAGTTCATACTTTTAAAAACATTTTATTTGTATACTTAGATATCTATGATAATTCCATGATGTCAGTAAAGCAATAATACACTGCAATGATTTATATCCATTTTTAAATTTTATCTATTTTGAACATTTAGGTTCAGGGTTACATGTGCAGGTTTGTTATAAACTATGAGTCACAGGATTTTGCTGTATAGATTATTTTATCAACCAGGTAATAAGTATAGTACACAATGGATAATACTTTTATCCTCTCAATACTTCTAGCCTCCACCTTCAAGTAGGTCCCAGTGTCTGTTGCTCTCTTCTTTGCATCTATATATTCTCATCGTTTAGTTCTCACTTATAAGTGGGAAGATGTGCCCTTTGGTTTTTCTGTTCCTGTATTAGTTTATGTAGGATAATGGCCTCCAGCTCCATCAATAATGCTGCAAGGGACATAATCTCCATTTTTTTTTGTAATGAAACTGTAGTATCAGAGTACTCCATAGTGTATATGTATCACATTTAAAAAAAAATTGAGTCAACCCTTGATGGGCATCTAGGTTGATTTCATGACTTTGCTATTTCGAGTAGTGCTGTAATACACATGCACGTGCATGTGTCTTCATGGTAGACTGACTTATATTCCTTTGAGTAAATACTCAATAATGGAATTGCTGGGTCAAATGGTAATTCTGTTTTAAGTTCTCTGAGGAATCATCACACTACCTTCCACAGTAGCTGAAATAATTTACATTCCCACCAGCAGTGTATAGGCATTTTTTTTCTCTGCAACTTGACCAGCATCTGTTATTTTTTGAATTTTTAATAATAACCATTCTGACTGGTGTGAGATGGTATCTCACTGTGGTTTTGATTTGCATTTCTCTAATGATTTGCAATGTTGATCATTTTTTGGTAAGCTTGTTGGCTGCAAGTATGTCTTTTTGTTAATGTGTCTTCATCTTCTTTGATCACTTTCAATGGGATTGTTTGGTTTTGGTTTTTGCTTGTAAATTTATTTAATTCCCTTGTAGATCCCAGATATTGTACCTTTGTCAGATACCTACTGCACACAATTTTTCCCTCATTTGGTAGGTTGTCTGCTTACTCTGTTGGTAGTTACTTTTGCTGCCCAGCAGCTTTTTAGTTTAATTTGGTCCCATTTGTCAATGTTCATGTGTGTTGGAATTGTGTTTGGGGTTTTCATCATGACATCTTTGCAAGGTCCTATGTCCAGAAGGGTATTTCTTAGGTTATCTTCCCAGGTTTTTATCATTTTAGGTTTTACCTTTAAGTCTTTAATCCATCCTGAGTTGATTTTTGTGTATGGTATTAGGAAGGGGTCTGGTTTCAATCTTCTGCATATAGCTATCCAGTTATCCCATTTAATAAATAGTGATTTCCCCATTGCTTGTTTTTGTCTACTTCATTGAAGATCAGATTGTTTTATGTGTGTGGCATTATTTTTGGTCTCTCTATTCTGGTCCATTGGTGAATGTGCTCATTTTTGGACCAATACCATGTTTTTTTGATTACTGTGGCCTTGTTATGTCATTTGAAGTTGTGCAGCATGATGCCGCCAGCTTTCAGTAGCATTGAATCTGTAAATTGCTTTAGGCAGTATGGCCATTTTCATGACATTGATTCCTCCTATCCGCAAGCATGGAATGTTTTCCCATTTGTTTGTTTCACCTCTGATTTCATTAAATGGTACAGTATTTTGTAATTCTTAGTGTAGAGATATTTCACCTCCCTGGTTTTCTGTGTTCCTAGGTATTTTATTATTAATATTTTTTGTGGCTGTGGTGAATGAAATTGAGCTCCTAATTTCACTCTCAGCTTGGATGTTGTTGGTATATAAGAATGCTACTTATTTTTGTACATTAATTTTGTGTCCTGAAACTTTGCTGAAGTTGTTTTTCAGATCAAGGAGCTCTTGCGCATAGACTGTGGGGTTTTCTAGGTATAGAATCATATTGCTTGCAGACAGGGATTGTTTGACTCCCTCTTACTATTTGGATGCCTTGTATTTCTTTTTCTTGTCAGATTACTCGGGTTAGGACTTTCAGTACTGTGTTGAATATGAGTGTTAAGAGAGAAGGTCTCCCTATTTTGTCCTACTTTTCAAAGGAAATGCTTCCAGTTTTTGCCTGGTCAGTAGATGTTGGCTGTGGGTCTGCCAAAAATGGTTCTATGACATTGACATATTATATGTTCTTTCAATGCATAGTTTGTTGAGGGTTTTTAATATAAAGGGATGTTGGATTTATCAAAAGCTTTTTCCGCATCTATTGGAATAATCATATGGATTTTGCTGTCTGCATCTATTGAGATAATCATGTGGTTTTTCTTGCATATATTGATCTACTCTTGCATCCCAGGTATAAAGCCTACTTTATCGTGGTGGAGTAGTAGCTTTTTGATATACTGTTGGGTTTTGTGTTCTAGTATTTTGTTGAAGATTTTTGTATCTTTATTCATCAAGGATATTGGCCTGCATTTTTCTTTTCGTGTGTGTGTTATATCTCTGCGAGGTTTTGGTATCAATGATGGTAGCCTCATAGAATGAGTTAGGGAAGAGTTCTTCCTCAATTTATTTGGAATAGTTTCAGTAGAAATAGTACCAGTTTTTCTTTATGTATCTCATAGAATTCTGCTGTGAGTATATCTGTTCCTGGGCTTTCTTTGGCTGGTAGACTTTTTGTTACTGATTCAATGTATAAGACATTACATAAATTTCTGTGATGATTTTGCCCTTATAGATATCAAGCTAAAAATGACTTAATTTTTCAATGTATTATCTTTAATTTGACTTGTGCTTTACTTTAATACCATTTAATAATTGGTATGAATATACTCTGGAAACTTGAGAATCTTTTCCCTATGATTTTTGTGCACTTGCTTAATGATGTAGTTTCTTCAATAAATGATATTTTTAAAAATTTGTAGTGTAGTGCGACCTTGTAGCAAGGGAAATGCAGATCATAGAACTTTCATTGGTTTACAAGACGAAGAGTGGCAATACAACTTTTAAATAACTATATATTTCATAATTATTTAGTATGTTTTACTTAAATGCCCATTTGTTAATTCAAAAATTTTTTCAGTTACACTTGAAATTGTTAAATGAAAAGTATACAGTGTCAATTCTTAAAAGGAAAAATCAAAATGTTGGCAATATGTAAATTAGAATGTAGAAAAATAAAGTGGTAAAAATAATCCTGAATAGTCAAACAAGTTTGTGCTGATTTCCAGTAAGAAGACGGAAAAAGACAGTTTCTTTGGCAGGATGTCTTCAAGTCGTTGGCATATTCATTGTACTGAGGCTGAATCTCTACATGGAGGAATAAATTTTTCTCCTATATCTGCTTCAGTGCACATTGTTGAATAGATTTTAATTTATAATAATCAAATGTCTCTAGATTACAAGTCAACTATCTGTCAGTAGCAAAAAAGCATGAGTAAATACTGTACACAGCAAATACTAAAAATTTTATATATATACATATATATATATATATATGTATATATATTCATTATTTGTTCTCCAGTTGGAAATCTGCAAAGAAAGTGACTTTTATTTGAAGCAACAGTACATCTGAGAATCCAAAACAGTGTATCTGCATGTCGCTCCAGCAGTCTAAGTGTTTCACGCAAAGTGAAACACGCAAAGTGTTTCAACAGAATGTTCTTTCAACAACGAAATGGGAAATAGTCCATATATTGACTGGAAATATGTTTGGCAAATGTGGGAAAATAATCTATTACGGTGAATTAACCAAATAATCAGGGAATTAATTTTTTTTCTTTTTTAAAAATTATTATACTTTAAGTTAAGACAGAGTTTTATTCTTGTTGCCCAGACTGTAGTGCGATGACGCAATCTTGGCTCACTGTAAATTCCGCCTCCAGGATTCAAGCAATTCTCCTGTCTCAGCCTGCCAAGTAGCTGGGATTACAGGTAGCCACCACCATGCCTAGCTGATTTTTGTATTTTTAGTAGAGACGGGGTTTCACCATGTTGGCTAGGCTTGTCTCGAACTCCTGACCTCAGGTGATCCACCCACCTTGGCCTCCCAAAGTGCTGGGATTACAGGTGTGAGCCACTCTGCCTCACTAAAAACAGTATTTTTAAAGATGTTTACATAACTAGCTAATAAGGCAGTTGTCCCAAAACCTTACCTTAGCAAAATAAATGGTATGCTATTTGGTTACATTAATTTTTTGTTTTCATTGTTATGTAATTCTCCTGTATCTATTTCCTTATATTTTGAAAGAAGCAGATAATATCTGCTTCTTTGCAAGGTTCTCTAATTAATGAGATATACAATTAGAAACAATCTTAAATGATAGTATTCTGAATAAAAATAGTCATAATCTATAAAGAATAGAATGACAAATAGAAATAGATAAAAAAAGAAAGAAAAAATATAACATTTCAATAATGTTAGTCATAAATTAAGAACTTACTCTGCCTCCATTGTGTCATTATTATATTGTAAACTTTATATGCTTATCAAAATTCAGAATAAATAATATTTCTGATCTTATATAATATAGAAATGTGAAAAATACTTTTAAAAATGTCGTACATCACTCATTTTATTCTCAGCAACTTATTTTATCATCTCCAGTAGAAAACACACAAAAATGTTTTAAGTTTAGGATAGAGCATTTTCCCCAAATTATCTACTGTAGGTCTCCTGCCCCACAGATGGTTTAGGGTCAAATAATGTTGATATAATTCCTATATTAACTCTCTTTAGAGATTCAAAACATGTATTCACATATTAAAGCCCAGATATTTCTCCCTATAATAAAGATACTGTTCACTTTTTTAATATTGTGTTTAAATATACTATACAACAATTTTACTCATAGAATCACTACACATGTTTCAAGAATTTTTATTTGAACTTTATTTGAAAAATAAAGGAGGTAGAAATTTACCCATTTTCAAATATCTTCTTAAACCAAGATGCTGAAGCCATGTTACTATTTTTTTTTGCACATTCTTTTTTTTTTCCCAACATAGCCCTTATAAGTGATTATCTCTATTACACAGTGCTTTCAGAAGTCTCTCTTGCTTCCTGCCTCTGTCACTTCCATTCTGCTGTCTTTTCTAGATATCCTTCTTTTGTATGCACCAACCTCAACTAGCCAATCTTTAACACCTTATGCAAGTTTTTCCAGAGACTATTCTGTCAATTCAACATGTCTAGTTCTAAACATTTCTCCTCCCACCTTTATAGTTCAAAATATTATTGTGGAATACAATACAAAATATCATTGTATAATCTGTGTGACATACTTAATATTTCAGTTTTATTATGGTAGAAATAGGTGTTTATATTTTGTATCCTAAAACATTATTACATCTTTTGATTTTTATTTTGCTTTTGCTTTCCTAATTTGTGAATGAAATAATTCATAAGAAACTTAAAGCATTTTAGGAAAAATATAGTTTATAAACAAATATTTGAAATAAAACTCTGTATTTGTAGACTGTCAGCTAACATATACTATTAGTCTTTATAAAAGATATATTATTATCCATTAAATTTACCTACTGCTATTTATTATGACTTACTTCAAGAGATGAGAAACAAATATCTGATGGCCAGCACATCTTAAAATTCAAGGCAATCACAACATGAGGGCACAGAGGGCTCTAATATAAATGACCAATGTGAAAGATAGAATACAGTGCAAAATACTCTGAAGTATAAATTTTATGTAAAATATTGGCATTTTCAAGGTATCGAGAAGAGTTGCATTTTATGTAAGTTATTTAATACAGTAACTAATTATATTAAATATATCAATTTTGGTCATTTCTTGTTATATTTTGGATATTTTCTAAATTATAACTTTATTAAATATATATATATATATATATATATATACACACACACACATATTTTGCACCAAACAAACCTTATGGTAGTAGAAAAGTCCAGTTTGAAGAAAGTTTCCCTGCAAATATTTCTTTGTGGATATCTTTTTCTCATTTCTTTTAAAACCCCCAGTGGTAAAATTTTTACATGCTTCAGCTACTAACACAGTTACTGAAGAAGATGTGTGAAACATTTATCCTTAATGGGCTATGGATAGAACACGGAACTTACGTCTCCAAGGAAAAAAAAGATAATGGGGTTCATATAATTTAATTGATTCTAGTGTTGATATCAGAATAGGTAATCCACTGTTTTTAGTAAATACTGTGTGAATTTGAGTTCAAAAATAAAGTTATTTTATGTTTTGGAGCTTTATTCTACTGAACAACATTTTTTTCTTCTCTCTCTGATTTACATCCTACTGTTGCCTATTGAAGAATATGAAAATGTATATGGAATTTATGATTTTATAGAAAGAAAACTAGCAATAGATTATGAAATTTCCCCTAAATAATAAGTGACATTCAAATATAAGATAACCAAAATTTAATGAATTCTACACATAAACATAGAAGAATAATTCATATGTCTTTGATGAAATTCTAAGCAGAAATCACGAAGATATTGTGAACTTGTGTTTATGAAGCTAAATGCATGTAATAAAGTTGGCCAGAAATTTCAGACATTAGCACAATTCAGTATCTTAATTGTGGCATTGAGATCAGCAATGTGCCACAAATAAAGCTTTATACCTCTAATATTATTAATATCACTTTATACCTCTCATATTACTAACTTAAAAAAATAACCCATCAAATTCTTTATGAACTAAAATAATTAATGTGATGGGGACTGCAGGAAAATAAAAGTCATTACATTTATTCTGCTACATTTCATACTATTAATTTGTATTTCATTTCTTCATATAGCTTTTAGCAACTATAGCGGCTACTGATGAAGTTCATCTTTCTTTTTTATATTTTTAATTTGAGATGTTATTCTAAATGAAGTAAATATAAGTTTAAGCATACTTTGTCACTGAAGTAGCTATACTAAAAATAAATTTAGAAATGCTGAGAAAATCTTCTAGAAATATTTTTCTAAAAATGCTTTATTTAAAAATACATAAGCGTTCATATCTGAAATTACTATTCTTTCAAGAAAGACCATGATAAACAAAATTTGTTAGAATCCACTAGATTCATACTCTGACTCATCTTTGAGAAAACAGTCAATATTAGGCCACTCTAATATATAGGGAAGTGTGTGTTTATTAATATGCATATATGTGTATAGTCACTAACCTTCAGTAACTCAGTATGTAGTGGGAAAGACAGACATTTATAGATATCGTAGCTAGATGCCAGTGGAATAGATGAAATGTCATAGGAACATTTGGGTTGAGTAAATAATTAAGCCTGGTTGGAAAACAAAAACTATGATCTGAATCTTGGTGTTCCCCCACAAATTGAAATGTTGGAATTTAACTCCCAAGGTGATAGTATTAAGGGTTGGGGCTTTTGAAAGATGATTAGATCAATCATGAGGGCTCTGTCTTCATGGATGGTATTAATTCCTTTATCAAAGGGCTTGAGGGAATCAGTTTCATCTTTCCACCTCTTCTGCCATGTGAGGACCCAGCAACAAGGCTCTAACAATGGAATAGACAGCAATCCCTTACCAGACACTGAATCTGACAGTGCATTGACTTTGAATTTCCCAGCTCTAGAACCATAAATAGAAAATTTGTAAATTACCTTCTTTATGGTATTTTGTTATATCAGTAGGAACAGACTAAGACACCAAGGAATTGCTATCATTTTCGAAAATTATAGACATTTTTAAGAATTTAAAGTAAAATGTATTTTCTAAGAGAATAAGGAAGTCTGAAGGAAATATATTGTCCTTGAATTAATACTGACGAAAACTGCCTTAACATTTGCATCAGTTTGACTAAATTTTAGACAGGGTTTTTCCTGATCTGCTCTTAGAGCATTTGCTATAGAAAAGTTATAAGTTATTTATCCGCCCCTTTGAAATATAAATCTTTTTAGAAGGCTTATTGCCACCTTTACAACCCAGGATTGTATTTCTCCAGGAGGTAGGAGCTAACCTTTGGAAATGTAATCATCAAGGAAAATATCACACCATCCTGCAATTTCTGTGGGAGGTTAGGAGCCTAACTTAGGTGGGCACCTTGACTCAAATTGTAAAAGTACCTCTACTGTGAAGATAGGAGAAAGTTTATTTTTCCCTGGGTGAAGAAAATTAGCAAACACAGATGGCTTATGATCTCCCCACCTCAACTCTTAAAAATTCTCCCTCCTCTTATTTTGGCAGGGCTGCTTCCAGGCTTGGTCTGTGATTTTTCCCTGTTGCTGGCAATAGCATTAGAATAAAATTAACTTCTGTTTGCTCATCTTTTCTGTGTAATATATTCTTTAACAACAGCTTTAGATAATGAAGTGCTAAACATTCTCTTTATACATGATTTTTACCTATAAAATTTTCCTGTAGCTGAAACTTCTGAATATGCGTTATGTCCTATGAAAGAAGATACTAGAAGCATGCATAAGAATCTTGACATAATTTGTCGGTATTTTTGGCTTATGTCCTCTTTTACAAGAAATAATGGAGATGAGATATACAAAAGAAGATAAAAATACTATATTTCTTAGATAAAGACAAATGACTGTGTTCACTCTTGTTTTTCTAATTTAGCATTTATCTATTTAACATATAACTGTTAAATTATCCTCACCACAATGAGGTCTCTAAGTCTCCTAATCTCCGGTAAATAGCCTCTTCTAAAAACTAGTTTAGCATCATAGATCATGGTATCCGGGTGGTGCTTGTCCATCCCAGAGGCTCACACACCAATATGGTTGGCAGAAAGTTCAAAATTCTTGCTAAATCTATAAAACATATTTTGATTACTGGTTTCCCTGAACTTTGAGAGAAAAATTGTCATACTGTGAACACCATTTACTACAGTCAACATTATACAGTAACTTCCCCTAAGCAAAGAGTTATTGTATAGACATTTTTCTGTATTGTTTGTAGCATACAATCCTCAATGTTTGCTGAAATTATTGTATTGCTTCTGCTGGAATTCATGATATACCATCATTACACTTTTCTAAATCCTTGACTTCTTTTTCAGTTGCTTTTATCTCACCTTTTTGCACTAACTCAAACATGCTTATCCTTAAAGGACAGTGATTTCCCCAAAATTATATAAAGTATTGTGTATATTCTCCTTACATCCCAAAGCCACTTTGAAAATACTTCTTATGTCTCTGACACTTTCTTCTCACTTGAAAAGCAAATGTTATTAGACTTGAACACCATTGCTCTTTTCAATTTTCAGTTTCTCTGCCACTCTCCTTAATTTTTGATAATGTTTTAACCTGTCTATGGTGTCCCATTCCACACTATTATTTATATTATTTTTCATAAGCACTTCAATATCCAAATATAAGATTTGTTTAAAATATTCGACATTCTAGTCTTGCAGTTTTTTTGTGATCATCCATTCAGTCGTGCCATTTCTCCAAGCTAAATTAACAACCACCATGATCATAAACTATGCTTTATCATCATTAATAACTGCACTCTCTCCAGAATCTTAGTTTCAAGCATCTCAGATTCTAGCCAGCTGATTACCCTATTTTTACATCATGCTGAAAGGAACTAGACAGCAGGTAACCTGGGCTTGGTATCCTGAAAATAATCATGTTACAGAGAAGAGAAGTTTAATGCCACCATTATTCAGGACACTGCCTGCTCAGCAAAGGTCTTGATGTGGGACGCATCGAGGGTCTTTTTTACTAGAGTGAAGGACATGGAAGAAGTTTGTTGTTTTTTTTTTGTTTGTTTGTTTGTTTTAATCTCTAAAAATGAGGCAGGATACTTAAGTTGGTAACTTAAATTTGGAAGTACATACTATACTTCTGCTTCTATATTTAAGTAGAGGCAGAATAAGCTGTTCAACATATCTTGCCAATATTGCCAACATTTATATCATTTGGCTCTCATATGCCATGTCTAGTGGTGCCCAGATTATTTAAACTTGATCAGGAAATTGTTACTGATCGTGTAGCAGGCTCGATAGTAGAGTTGCTATGGGATCCCTTAGGAGGTTTTTCTTTTTCTTTTTATTATACTTTAAGTTCTGGGGTACATGTGCAGAACTTACAGGTTTGTTACATAGGTATACACGTGCCATGGTGGTTTGCTCCATCCATCCCCCCGTCATCTACATTAGGCATTTCTCCTAATGTTAGAAGTTTGTAAATGAGCCAACTACCTTTTCACATCTATTCAGTTCTGGAAAAAAAGTCCCTGCCTTTTTACTGTGTTTGACATTAAGGGAATGAAGAAAGGATATCGGGTGATCATGACATCAGAGCTGCACATCTTAAGAGGCATTAATTCATCTACCTAGCCATAAAGCCAGGCATGCCTAAAAGTCCTTTATTATTTCATCAAGTGGAAGTATTATAGTTGAGATAAGACCGAGGCAGAACTTGATGGTGTAAGTTTATGAAAGCTTACTTTCTAGGGATTTGAACCATCTTGCATTTACCTATGTAATATGCAACACAGGTATGTGGCATTTAGCAATATGTATTAGTACACACACACATGTATATATATATATACATGTGTGTACTAATACATATATATAATGAGTATATATATATATATATATATATATATATTCATTCCAGTGGAGAAGGCTTAGCATGACTAATTCTATTCTTGCCTCTGACCCCCTCCAGTAATTTCTTTTAGGTTAAAATCTTCTGGTTAGCTCTGCACCTAGAACAGCTAATTACAGAAATAATTTAACTTATAGGTCAACTTAAAAAAATGATAACACTCCCTTTACCAAAACTAACCCCTGAGGACATAAGGGAGTATACCCACAAATAACAGTGTTATGTTAAAGATTTATAAGAACAATGACCTGACCTACATTATCCAAAGCTACTGGAGAAATTTCACAACCTCCATAGACATTTTGCTGGTGCCCAGATGTCTGTGGTCATCAGTCACCTCTTTTTCTCATTTTATTCCTCTTTCGCCTTCCCTTAATATAAGAAGGAGGCTGAATTCATATTAACTTAAGATGGTTTTGTACTAATTTTCTCTGTTTGTCCATTTTGTATTCTTATAAAGAAATAACGGGGTCTGAGTAATTAATTTCAAATTAATGTCATGTTAGCTGAGCCTAGATTTAAAAAGGAAAATTAGTCAAACATCTCAATTAATTTTGAAAATTATAATCATGTTTGAGATAAAGTGATTTTTTATATTAAAAAGGGTTATTTTTGTCACCAAATATATGTATTTATACTCTCTCTATATATATATATACTTTATGAATATACTTCAGTTTTCAAGCTGTTTAAGGCTCACAGTAAAATTGAGCAGAAGCAGAGATGCATATTTTTTGTTAAATAATACGTGGACCACTAGTTAACTAGTTAAACATTTGACATTTACATTATGTATTATATATGTATATATCTAAACTTATCTATCTTATATAAAAATTTATTATGATCAACTTATTAATCCAGTCATATTGTTCCAGACACCCCTAAATTTATGAATGAACTATTGGATTACCATTTGAATGTATTGTGCTAAACATTAAAGAAATACCATGGAGTCTTAAATAACCCATTATATTATGCAAAAGTTAAGACAAGTTTCACCACCATATAATGTTGATAGAACATGTGTTCATACATATTAAAAGAATGAGGTATTTTAATACTTAGCCATTTGCTGTTAGTGATTTGAAATGTTAAATTAATTTCACTTAGTAGAAATTACTAGAAAACCTGTAATTTTAGGATATTTAGATTTTTCTCAATTAACATTCTAAGACACTAGACATTTTGCTAGATAAGATTTATTTAAAATACATGGTGGAGAAAAAACAACTAAAATGTTCAGAATTTGCAATAATAAGTGTCTTTTTAGAGAACTAAGACTTTTGGTTTGAAAGTTATTAGAACAAACAAGAGATTTCAGATTTTATTTTGGATTCAATTTCAAAATATAAAGATGGGCTTAGCCATCTCAAAGTTGCATGTTCAGCACCTTGACTTATTGGTTTGAAAAGATGCCAGATATAAAGACTTTGGAATTTGACATAAATGCAGTGATAAATTTTAAAATTTTATTTTATTTTAGAGGTACGATGATGTTCTGTTGCCCAGACTGGAGTGCAGTGGTATAATTATAGCTCAAAGGAGCCTCTAAAGGTTCAAACTCTCTCAGAGTCCCAAGAAACTGGTACTACAGGTGCACATGCCTGCCTAAATTTTTAGAAAAATTATGTAAAGAGGGGGCCTCACTATGTTTCCCAGGCTGATCTCAAATTCCTGGCCTCAAGCAATCCTCCAACCTCTACTTCCCAAAAACTCTGTGATTACAAGCGTGAGCCATCCTACCTGGCCTTAATAAACAAAGTATAGCAATATTGGTAGGCAAAATATGTTCCATCTAAAATCGGTTAAGCCACAATTCAATCATTTTCTCATTGGGCAAGTAAAGAAGGAATTTTGTTCCCATCGAACTTTGGCTGTTTGATGGTAGAAGACATGATTATTTTCATCCAGTAGCAAGAGAAATGCTTGTAAACATATATAAATAATATGTATATACATTATAAGCCCTAACCCTATAAAATATAAATTATATATAAACTTTTTTCCATTCTGTTGGTTGCTGGTTCTGGTGATTATATATAATCATCAGAGCCAGCAACCAACAGAGTGGAAAAAAGTTTTTTGCAATCTACCCATCTGACAAAGGGCTAATATCCAGACTCTACAAAGAACTTAAACAAATTTACAAGAAAAAACAAAACGAAAAAAACGTCAAAAAGTGGGCAAAGGATATGAATAGACACTTTTCAAAAGAAGACATTTATGCAGCCAACAAACATATTAAAAAGTGCTCATCATCACTGGTCATTAGAGAAATGTGAATCAAAACCACATTGAGATACCATCTCAGGCCAGTTAGAATGGTGATCATGAAAAAATCTGGAGACAACA
This sequence comes from Sapajus apella, assembly GCF_009761245.1. Taxonomy (NCBI): domain Eukaryota; kingdom Metazoa; phylum Chordata; class Mammalia; order Primates; family Cebidae; genus Sapajus; species Sapajus apella. The sequence continues at coordinate 2,064,621 of NW_022436990.1, forward strand.
GATGCTGGACAGGATGTGGAGAAATAGGAATGCTTTTTACACTGTTGGTGGGAGTGTAAATTAGTTCAACCATTGTGGAAGACAGTATATTTATAAGCTTTATTTATGTGATAAATATGAAACCATTCTGTTTTCCTCTAGTTGTATTTGTATTAAAGGTCAAATACCTTGTCAGCATGTGTTTTATTTTTTAATCTCTTTTTTTTTCCATTTATTTATTTTATTGCATTTTAGGTTTTGGGGTACATGTGAAGAACATGCAAGATTGTTGCATAGGTACACACGTGACAGTGTGGTTTGCTGCCTTCCTCCCCATCACCTACATCTTTAATCTCTTATTTAGTTCAGTAGCACAAATTCTCGTACTAATGTTCCAACTATTATACCAGCCTTGTTTTCCTGGGATATATCTCATCTGGATTTGATTAATCTAGATTGGTGAAATTCCAAATACGTATTTAAAATTTGTAGTAATATGTTTTCAAAGATTTTCCTATGTTGCTTTTCTTTTTAGATTTGATAACCTATTTCAGCATACAGAATTATTTGAGAAACTATAAACTTATACATTTTTAAATGTGTATAAAATAAGCATAAATATTTAAAACAATTTTCCTTGAAATGTAATAGAACTTGAGCATATGACATCCCGGATGAGTACTTTTAATGAGTAAATATTTGATTATCAATTTAATTTTGAATAAATTTACTGGTCTGATCAAACTTTCTACCATTTATGTGGCATTGTAAACAATTTAAATTATGGAAGATCATCGGTTTGAAATAACTTCAAAGCAATCAGTATAAAATTACATTCTCTTATTTTAAAAAATCTACTTCATACACTTTATGTTGTCACTTTTTGTCATTTTTCTTGCCTATTTTTTATTTTCAAAAAACTTGTATCAGGTCATTGACTAGTAAGTGTATTATTTCTTTTTGCTTCATTGTTTTATTCTTTAATTTTAAAATACGTTATTCAGGAAAAGAAAACTTCAGGCCAATATCCATGATGAACATACATGCAAAAATCTTCAATAAAATACTGGCAAACGGACTGCAACAGCACATCGTAAAGCTTATCCATCACAATCAAGTAGACTTCATCCCAGGGATGCAAGGCTGGTTCAACATACTCAAGTCTGTAAACTTAATTCACCACATAAACAGAACCAAAGACAAAAACCACATGATTATCTCAACAGATGCAGAGATGGCCTTCGACAAATTCTATTTCAATTTTTTATTCTTTTGAGTCATTTGTTAGCTGCTTTTTTATAATTTTAAGATATTTATTTCACTATGTCTAAGAATTTATTGTTTTAGGATATTAAAATAGCTGCTTTTCTCCTCTATAACAGTTGTAGCTTATTTGGCTGCAAACATAGAGCAAAAGAGGATTGATGTGTATCACTAGAGTTCTGCTCACAATTCTTGTACATAAACAGACCTTTGTATAATGCCATATGAGAAACTGTTTTAATACTCAGCCAAGCACTTAGAAATTTCTTTCAAGTTAAATTGCTACCAGGTTACTATCTTCATTTACTAAGATAGCTGCTCCAGAGCCATTCTACTAATTTCATCTCTGATCATTTAATCTCAGTTAAGTCTGAACAGTTTTTTTTAAATTTACTTTTGTGGGAGGTACACCATAGGTGTATAGATTTATGGAGTACATGAGATTTTTTATATATTATACAATGCATAATAATCACATCAGGGTAAATGGGGCTTCCATCACCTCAAGCAGTTGTTTTCTGTGTGTGTTATGAACATTTCAGTTATACTCTTTTAGTTATTTTAAAATGTACAAGAAATTACTGTTGACTGTAATCACTTTGTTATGCTATCAAATATCAAATGATCTCATTTTTTCCTCCCCTCCCCTCCTGTACCCTCTCCTCTCCTTCCTTTCCTTACCCTCCCCTCCCTTCCCTTCTTTTTTCTTTCTTTTTTTTTTTTTTCAAAAATTTTTTCCTCTATCACCCAGGCTAGAGTGCAGTGGCACAATCTCTGCTCACTGCAGACTCAGTCTTCCATACTCAAGTGATCCTCTCACCTTAGCCCCCCAAACAGCTGGGACTATGGGGGGCACAACCATGCTCATTTAATTTTTGTATTTTTTATAGAGATGTAGTTTTGCCATGTTGTCCAGGCTAGTCTGGAACTCCTGAGCTCAAGCAGTCTGATTGTCTCACCCTCCTAAAATGTTAGGATCCCAGGTGTGAACCACCATACCTGGCCTCAAATACTAGATCTTATTCATTTTCTTGTACTATATTTTTTTATCCATTTAACCATTCCCACTTTTCTCCTACTTCTATTACCCTTCCCAGCCTCTGATAACCATCATTAAACTCTCTATCTTCATGAATTTAATTATTTTAATGTTTATTTCCCACAAATGAGTGAAAACTTAGTAAGTTTGGCCTTCTGTGCCTGGCTTATATCACTTAACAAAATGTCCTCCAGTTTCATCCATGTCGCAAATGACAGGATATAATTCTTTTAGTCACTGAATAGTACAGCATTGTGTATATGTACCACTTTTTCTTTATCCATTCGTCTGTTGACAGACACTTTCAAATCTTGGTGATTATAAACAGTGCTGCAATAACAGTGGGAAGGCAGATATGCCTTTGATATACTAATTTCCTTTGTCTTGGGTATATACCTAGCAGTGTGACTCCTGGATTATATGGCAGTTCTATATTTAGCTTTTCAAAGAAAATTTATACTGTTCTCCATAGTTGCTGTACTAATTTGCTTTCCCACTAACAATACACTATGAGGATTTCCTTTTCTCCACATACTCATTAGAATTCATTATTGCCTGTCTTCTGGATAAAAACCATTTTAACCATTTTTTCTCATACAATGAGAAAATATCTCACTGTAATTTTGATTTACATTTATTTGATTGGCTATGATGTTGAGCACTTTTTCCTATATGTGTTTGCCATTTTTGTGTCTTTTGAGAAATGTCTATTCAGATATTTTGCCCATTTTAAAATCAGATTATCATATTTTTTCCTATTGAGTTGTTGCACTTTTTACATATTCTAATTATTAATCCATTGTCAAATGGATAGTTTGTAAATATTTTCTCCCATTCTGTGGGTTGTCTCTTCACTTTGCTGTTTCCTTTGCTGTGCAGAAGCTTTTTTTTTTTTTTTTTTTTTTTTTTGGGGG